>NC_139700.1:8480001-8843013 GCF_964188405.1 Protomyctophum parallelum
GAAATGTGGACCTCTATGGGGACCTTCCACGGGTCACAGACAAAGTCAGAGAGAGAAGGATGAGGCTGGCAGGGCAAGTAAATTGACTCTATGGGAGCCAACCCAGGGCAGAGCCAGGAGTGGCAAGAAGCACACCACCTACATAGCGGCGTGACAGCATAGCTAACAGCACTGTGTAGAGCTCAAAGAACATGATGTTAGATAAGAGTGTGGAGGGCAGCGATCCAGGACTCCCAGGTTGGTGTTGGCTAGATCACACTCTCGCATCGCATTAATACACTGTACACTGTACACTGTAACGATGAATGCTGGGGGATCATTTGCTTATCACATACGGTGCCCATCAATTTGTCACCTGTGTGGTAGCGCAGCAGCATGTCCTGACAGTGGTCTCCTACTGTCCTGGGGTCAGTTCTCACCTGTGTGGTAGTGCAGCAGCATGTCCTGACAGTGGTCTCCTACTGTCCTGGGGTCAGTTCTCACCTGTGTGGTAGCGCAGCAGCATGTCCTGACAGTGGTCTCCTACTGTCCTGGGGTTGAAGTCCACGGTCACCTGCATGCTCTCTCCTACGCCCAGTGTCCCCACAGCCGGCGTCACGGAGAACGGGCTGCAACGCAACGCAACGCAAAACAACACAACAGAACACATCAGATTAGAATGCAGTGGAATAGAACAGAACACATCAGATTAGAATGCAGTGGAATAGAACAGAACACATCAGATTAGAATGCAGTGGAATAGAACAGAACACATCAGATTAGAATGCAGTGGAATAGAACAGAACACATCAGATTAGAATGCAGTGGAATAGAACAGAACACATCGGATTAGAATGCAGTGGAATAGAACAGAACACATCAGATTAGAATGCAGTGGAATAGAACAGAACACATCAGATTAGAATGCAGTGGAATAGAACAGAACACATCAGATTAGAATGCAGTGGAATAGAACAGAACACATCAGATTAGAATGCAGTGGAATAGAACAGAACACATCAGATTAGAATGCAGTGGAATAGAACAGAACACATCAGATTAGAATGCAGTGGAATAGAACAGAACACATCAGATTAGAATGCAGTGGAATAGAACAGAACACATCGGATTAGAATGCAGTGAAATAGAACAGAACACATCAGATTAGAATGCAGTGGAATAGAACAGAACACATCAGATTAGAATGCAGTGGAATAGAACAGAACACATCAGATTAGAATGCAGTGGAATAGAACAGAACACATCGGATTAGAATGCAGTGAAATAGAACAGAACACATCAGATTAGAATGCAGTGGAATAGAACAGAACACATCAGATTAGAATGCAGTGGAATAGAACAGAACACATCAGATTAGAATGCAGTGGAATAGAACAGAACACATCAGATTAGAATGCAGTGGAATAGAACAGAACACATCAGATTAGAATGCAGTGGAATAGAACAGAACACACTGTGTGGCCTTCTCATAGACAATACAATAATTACAGACACACTGCGTGGCCTGCTCAGAGACAATACAATACAATAATTACAGACACACTGCGTGGCCTGCTCAGAGACAATACAATACAATAATTACAGACACACTGCGTGGCCTGCTCAGAGACAATACAATAATTACAGACACACTGCGTGGCCTGCTCAGAGACAATACAATACAATAATTACAGACACACTGCGTGGCCTGCTCAGAGACAATACAATACAATAATTACAGACACACTGCGTGGCCTGCTCAGAGACAATACAATACAATAATTACAGACACACTGCGTGGCCTGCTCAGAGACAATACAATACAATAATTACAGACACACTGCGTGGCCTGCTCAGAGACAATACAATACAATAATTACAGACACGCTGCGTGGCCTGCTCAGAGACAATACAATACAATAATTACAGACACACTGCGTGGCCTGCTCAGAGACAATACAATACAATAATTACAGACACACTGCGTGGCCTGCTCAGAGACAATACAATACAATAATTACAGACACACTGCATGGCCTGCTCAGAGACAATACAACCGAAGAGAGAGCGCTTTTATCTCGGTCACAAACAAAAACAAAGAGGCTTCGGATGTTAGCAGACAATGTAATGGCCGCCATCAGCCCTTATTATGACCATGCAATGGAGCCAGTATGGACATTTTCTACTGGTGTTGTTATTAGTAACTCAGCGTTACTTAGATCAATTATTACCTCATTACTCCTGTAGTAATATATTACTAAGTAAAATGTTTATTTTTTTGAGTGGTGCAACCACTCCAAGGAACAGCAATGTGTTGTTCACCTATGTGACGTTAATGAGCACCATTATGAGTACCAGTAGGGGCGCTGTTGTGCCAGAAACAGAGAGAGATAGAGTATTAGTGCTGCACTGTTGCCTGCTAATGAAGAGAGAGAGAGAGAGAGAGAGAGAGAGAGGAGAGGTGAGGAGGAGGGGGGGGGGGGGGGGGGGGGAGAGGAGAGAGGAGAGGAGAGGGGGAGAGGGGAGTTGCACCACTCAGTTCACACAGGTGTGATTTCTTTACCTCTGTGTGCGTAGCTGGAACTTGGCCTGGGCGTGTCCTATGTTGCGAACCAACTGAGTCCTCTGTGTGCCGGCCTTGACGGGGCAGGTGGGCAAATGGAGCTCGTCACGAAAGTCCAGGATGGCCCGTGGCCCGATGGCCCAGACCAGAACCTCAAACCTCTCCCTCTCAGTCACACACTCCAACCTGTGATGGTAGTCCTGCACGCACACGCACGCGCACACACACACACACACACACACACACACACACACACACACACACACACACACACACACACACACACACACACACACACACACACACACACACACACACACACACACACACACACACACACACACACACACACACACACACACACACACACACACACACACACACACACACACGCGCGCGCACGCACGCACGCACGCACGCACGCACGTATGGCGGGCTTTAAGCAACTAGTCGACTATTCAAAAGACTAGTAAATCGTTGGTACTAGTTGAATAGTTGATAGGAAAGGGGGAAAAAAAGGTGTTTTCTTTTTTTCCCCCCTCGTTTTTGTAGGCCTCAACATTAGCTAGATTATAGTTACAGTCACCAATGTACACGGTTTGTGTTGTGCAAAGTGTTGTGCATAATGCTAACCCCTTTTGGTGTTAGCATTATGTTGTGCTTTAGCTATTGAAAAATTGCAGATCTACAAGCTCATAGCACGCCACCGAGTGTCGCGCTACGAGCTTGTAGGTCTGCTATCTTTGAAAAATCGAAGAATGACGGGGCATAGAAACGTAGCTTTTTCAGAAAACTGTCGAGATGTAGAAGACATTTATAGAATCTGATCTCAGGTCAAAAGCTCAAAATGGGTTAAACAACTAGTCGACTAGTAAACCAGGCAATTAGTACAAATCACTAGAAGTGGAAGCCCTAATATGGAAGCCCTAGTATGTTATCCATCTCTATTGCTCATTTGTAGTATATAACATAAATTAACGTATTGTATTTGCACCACTTAGGCTACTGTACTGTGCTGGTCACCATTGAATAAAAGCCATAATACTCCAGAGGCATTGTGTGTCCTTTGAACACATTACTGCTAGATTTGATGTGCACAGTACGTCGCTTCTCACTTTTCACGTGCACACACCATATCAGGAAGAGAGTGAGTGCTTCTGTAACCTAATGCCTGCCCCTTGACCTCCGATCTAGTGACCTTGCCCTGTGCCTCAGAGAGATATTAGCATAGCACATTTAGTGCCAAACACTCACCCACCCCCACAAACTTTGGAAGGCAATATACGTAGCATAATCAGTACAAAATATGACGAACGAACAGTTTACACACACACTGACACAAGGACGGACAGGGGGCGCCTTCGGCCTGCCGGAAACAATTAGTACAATGTATAACACCTGTGAAGGAACATTACACAACTACAGTATGTGCCAATATACTTCGGGTCCCATGGGGACTTTCTTCGGTGCCGTCCTTTTGGACCAAATGTGCTCTACTGTACCCTGTACTGTCTGCATTTTATTGTCCAATAAAAGTACCAATCAATCAATCAATGGCTGCTGTGAAAAAGCAATGACAATGAATTGCATTGGTTAATACAACTTTGAAAAAGTTACAAATCATATAGCGGGTCTCAAGGGTACCAATGACTTAGCCTCGGGTAGCCATATCACTGCGTGGAAATTAGTCTGTTTCCCCTCTGCGTTTAGATTTTTTCCAAGGGGCAGTTACAAAAATGGACTAATTTGTTGTCGTTTGACCTACAAACATTCAACGCAGCGCAGCCCGCTATACGTCACATACATACTGGGCCCTGGCTATTCCTCCACTACTGCTGCTGGTCTGCCAAAGTACGCCCACCATTGAGAGACTCAATCAGCCCTGGGGCAATATGCATCGCAAAGGCCGATTGAAGGCTGGCTGCGCGACGCAAGGCTACCAATGACTATGGTACCATTATCCACACTGTGTTAATGATAACTGACAGTGTGACATCCCTCAAGTCCCAGGTACCTTGTTCTCCTGCGGGCTGAAGAGCACAGAGAACGTGGAGGTCATCCCCGGAGCCACCTTGTTAGACACATCCACCTGAGCCACCACACGGAAACATGGAGAGTCCCCCGGAATCACCTTCACTTGCCGGGACACCTGGGAAACATACGCACGCGCGCACACACGCACGCACACATACACACACACACATTGAACGTGACACGCATGTACTCCTCCTGCACGTATTACAGCTCCGTTTACTCTGTGAAGGTCCTATCTATTCCCCCAAGTGCACAGTTTGTAATTGAAGAAATCACAGCAATAAATCTCTGTCTAACCCCCCGAAACATTTTTCCAATTATGGTACATACATAAATGGTGCATACACACACAAACACTGCCCTGCCCTGCACGGGGACAAGTAGTCAATTCAGTGCACGGGGCTAATACTTACAGAGGTCAAAACGACTGTATATATTTTTTTTTACATATATGTCACAAGGGTCAGTGGCTGCCTCGGAACATATTAACCCATTCTGACCGGGCACCCATTTTGGTGTCGGCATCATGTTATGCTTTAGCTATTTAAAAATAGCAGATCTACAAGCTCATATCGCGCCACCGAGTGGCGCGATACGAGCTTGTAGGTCTGCTATTTTTGAAAACAAATCGAAGAACGACTGACATTTTTTTAATCTGATCTCAGGTCAGAATGGGTTAATAATGAAACTGTCAGGATGTAATAGACATTTTTTGAATCTGATCTCAGGTCAGAATGGGTTAACCTTGTCATTTTTGCGGAGGAGCAGAGAACATATATATTAACCTTGTCATTGTTGCGGAGGAGCAGAGGCAGCTCATATGTCTCCGACGGAGAGAAGTTCTGGAAGACCAGCTCTGATGGGAACGGCTGGAACAGAGCCGTATCCACGTCCACCAAGGAGAACTGACACACACACACACACACACACACATTTAACGTGAGACATTAGTCTTAATCTGTATACTTAATGAAGGTTCTATAGAGCACCGAAGTCTGACGTCAATATCGGTAGAGGGCGCAAATCCACAGGTTTGTGTACTTTTTATATGCATTATAATCCCCATAGGGGGACTTCAGATCGCCTCATATAAGAACTGTGTTTGAAAAATCATGTCATCCCGGCCGCTTCACTCATATGGATATGAAGAATCAACTGACAACTGAGAAAACGCTAATGTTACTGCTACTGAATTAGTTACATTTTCGCTAGAAGCAGACTGTATCATATAGTGACTGACTGTTGCAAACGATACAGACACCTACAATAACGCAGAGACAGCTTGTTTATTTTTGGACCACAACGCTTATAGTAGACGATATTAAGATCACCCCATGTTATTCTCCATAGAGAAATTACTTCCGCAAACCAGGGGAATGGAAGGGATGAGCGAGTTACGTCAGGACTTCGGTGCTCTATTGATTCCCTTAGTGCAGTTGTTATTAAACCTTTTAATTTAAAGGACCCCCAACAATTCTCAGGCCTTTTTTCCACCAGGGTTTGAACCAGTTCAGTTTATTTTTTCACGCCTAATATTGTGTTCAGTGTTTCCACTGAAACATGTATTGGATCAGAGGAACCCTTAAAGTTGGTTTGGAACTGGAACCAAAAATGGCCACCGGTTCCATGAAATCACAGAGGTTCAGATAATCTAGAACGGAACCAGTTCTAGAACCAAAGTTATTTTGTGGAAATGGTGCCTCAGAGTCAAAGGCCTGTAACAATCCATTTAGAGCAGTGGTTCCCAAAGTGGGGTCCGGGGACCCCCAGGGGTACCTGAGGGAGTTCCAGGGAGGTCCCCAACTAAATGATAGTTTGGAACCAAATGGACCCTTATGGGTCTGTAACTCTCAGAGTTACATTAACATTGCTTTTACAATATAAATTGGGGTCCCAGAGATAGAAATGCCATTAAATGGGGGTCTGTAGACTATTATGCATGTCAAACTGGGGGTCCTTGAAATTAAAATGGTTGAGAATCACTGCTAGAGACATAAAAATCTTCTCTTATGCGGGTCCCTGGCGTATATTTTCAAATGGGGGTCTGCGGGGCTAATTAGTGTCAATTTGGGGGTCCCTGACATGAAAAAGTTTGGGAACCACCGATTTAGAGCCCCTTCAAGGACCCCTGAGGGTCCCTGGGCCGCATTTTGAGAACCACTTCCTTAGTGCAAATCTCTACTTGAATCTCACTGTAGCCTCAACATATACCACGTTTACGCTGTTCCACAAAATAACGACGTAGAGAAAATTCTACTAAAAATTAAAAACCATTGAGTTGTCCTCAACCCTTCCTTCTGTCCTCCTGTCTGATGACATTAAGTTTGTCTAAAGTCCCACAGAACTTTACTACACAAAATGCGAGTACAGTACAGTACAGTACAGTACATAGGATTCATTCACATTGGCCGTCCTCTGTCCAGCCATTAGCACCCTGCTGACTAAGGAAAAGCAGCAAAGTAAACTGTGAGTGTCAGTGACCTTAGCAGGGAGCAGCTGCTCTGTGGTGCCCAGGGGGACTAGTGATGAAGTAACAATGGGATACGTTCCCATACAAATGTTTTCCTTCTCTGCCAGAACACATCTGCCCACGTCCTTCGATGAGGGATTCGTTTTGTAGATTGTAATGTAATGCATTAATTACGCCATACATCATAATACAGGGGAATGTAGAGGAAAATAGGCAGAATAGGCCAAGCTCTCATTACAACGTGACAGCCGTGTGTCTGCGGTGTGTGGAGCTACAGTAATTATTCCAAAAGATGAGAGTGAGGACTTGAGAAAAGCACACATGTATGTGTTATTTGCATATCCCTGTGGATATGAAGGCTTTCGGAGCCAGAAGACAGCTTGTCACAACCGAACCAAATGTAGGCCTCACACCACTTTAACTGGAACTTGAGTCTGCATGGAGGATTCCCCTGAGGTTTCATTTCCAAGATGAAAGCCAGTACAGTACAGTTTGTGTGCAGACAGCAGCACACAAAGCACAGCAAAACCCCATCTAATGTTCACCTTTTAATCTGGAAGCTTCTACTTTTGAGAGTCTGCTGTCGCCATCAACACCAGCATCTATCATGTATCAGTTTAAACATCATACTAAGATATTATTTTTTTCATCCTTCCTGTCAAGAACACCTACACCATTCCATGTTTCCATTTCATGTCACAAGTCGTGACCCCAAAACATAACGTGATTGAATTTCAGTGACAACCGGCGGTGAAACTGAAAGCGGGGCATGTTTCCGTTCGGCGTGGCAGCATTCATATTTACTTTCTGATGTGTGGTCTCGCTCATGTCTAACAGCTCCAGGATGCGAGGGTGGTGCATCTGGTTTGTGCCGGCCAGACGCTCCTCTGTGGACTGTAGCATCTCTTGGGCATAGACAGATGGAGTCACCTGCAACCACAAAAGACAAGAGCAGAGTCTACAATCTTTTCATTTACAGAGTCAGCATGTCCTCTTACTCCTCTATAATATCACTGGTTCCCAGACACTGGGTCGGGAGGGACTCGTTTTTACGGAGAATATGAATATCCTTTAATCCTACATTCTGAATGAAATGAATTAATCTTCAACAAACATTTTGAGCTTGTAGATCTGCTATTTTCACTAGTTCCATCAAATCCTTCTTTTGGCTCCCGAGCTATGTTTGGGAACCACTGCTCTATATATATACAGTATAGTTAATGAAGAAGTATACTGGTCCACCACAGCAAGATAATTACCATTCATAAAGAGACATTATAGCGTTTAATTGAACCATTTAGCACTAAATAAAAATATCTCAAACGTCCACATGCGCAGCAACACAAAATTATGTTGAAATCACTACTAATGCTGTTGATTTAAAGATGGTCTCTCTACTGGCTCCCATTATGATGGAAATAGCACAATGTGCAGTCTGTGCTCAAGTGGAAAAGTAGTAGGGCTGGGCTTTGCCAACAACCTCACATTACGATACGTAGCATGATAGTCCAAATAGTCCGACACAGCGTCCCCAGCGGGAATCGAACCCAGGACCTTCTAGCTGTGAGGCGACAACACTACCGTGCCCCCATTTTAAGTGCATTTTGATGCCAATACTTTTATGCTTTTACTCAAGTCACATTTTGCATTTACGGACTTGTTACTCGTAACAGAGTATTTCTGTATTGCAATATTGATACTTTTACTTACTGTACTGCGAGTACAGAATGCAAGTGCTTTTTTCCGCCACTGCCCTGTTTGTGTTGTGGGGGCTGGCAGGTTGATGTAGGACACCCACTGCTCATGACACTATGTCACAGCTAGGGACACTAATACAACCCATTGGGTACGTTCTTTATTACCTTCTGCTATGGACGCCAGCTAAAGTGGTCTGTCATTAATGTCTGATGATGATAATAAAAAAGGAAAACAATAGAAATGACGAGTGTACATAACCACGGTCCGTTACAGATGAGAACTTATAAATAGCCCAAGGCTGTTGGAAGAGGCAGCATTGTGATACGAGTCCTGCGAGGCACTTCAAAGGATGGTGCAATGAAAACCTGTCATCTGTGACAAACACATATGCACAATGCACAATACATATGTGCGCACGCACACACACACACACACACACACACACACACACACACACACACACACACACACACACACACACACACACACACACACACACACACACACACACACACACACACACACACACACACACACACACACACACACACACACACACACACACACACACACACACACACACACAGCTGATTTACAATGCTCTGAGACAGTAAATATATTTTCTCCTTCAGAGAGGACCATCTGGGGCTTTGTGTATTTAATATCTGCTGAACACATTCCTCGCCAATGTCTCTCTATCACTGTGCACTGGCAGTGAAGAAACATATAACTGCACTTAGCCCATTTCAAGGTCAGGGCGGGAAAAAAAGATTTATTTTGCTTAAAATTGAAATGAATAATGTAATGTGGGGGTTACTGTATATGCAATATTTAATAGCTGCCTGCCAGTTAGGTGTGTATTCATAATACACTCCTTTCTATAATTCAGAGACAACAAAATCGCTCACCTACGCACTATTCTTTAGAAGGGATAGCGTTATCGGTGGGTATTTTTTATTTTAAAGAAGAAACAGATGTGTTAATATATTTATCAAGATGGAAAAATATATCTCACTCAAAAAGGGCAAGATTGGGTGTGTAAAAAAGCTACAGTACCACTCAGCTGCATGATACTGACTAATAATAATAATAATAATAATAATGGATTGCGCTTTTCCATGAACTACGTGCCTATACTCAAAGCGCTTACAATGGTCCATTCAGTCATGCATTGGGAGGTGACGTGGCGAACAGTCAACGCCAGCATCCTCACTTCCCACATTCACACACCAATGGTGGCAACCACTGGAGCTGGAGGCAATGTGGGGTTCAGTGTCTTGCCCAAGGACACTTTGACATGTGTACATAACCACAGTCTGTTACAGATGCAAACCTATAAATAGCCCAAGGCTGTTGGAAGAGGCAGCATTGTGATAGGAGTCCTGCGAGGCACATCAAAGGATGGTGCAATGAAAACCTGTCATCTGTGACAAACACATGTGCACAATACATTTGTGCGTGCATCACACACACACACACACACACACACACACACACACACACTCAGTAAACACACACACTCAGTAAACGTTTTTTTCTCAACTGATTCTTGTAGCTTGGGGTCACCTCTTAAGAATTCAAGAGGGTGCCCAGTGATATGGGCATTTTTAGTTATTAACCCCTTAATGCCATAAACACAAAAAATCCACCCAAAATAGAGTTTTAAGGCATTTCATGCAAAAAAAACTGTTTTCTAAATGCATCAAATTTGCTTTCTACAGTGTTTATGAATGTGTATATGCACAATGTATTTGATTGTTGATGAATGTATTATTAATTAATGCACATATATCTTTGGTGTTCTAAATGCATCAAATTAGCTTTCTAGAGTGTTTATTCATGAATGTGGATATGTACATGGATATTTGATTTCAGAACAGGGCATGTTTTATATTAGCCCCTTCATGCAAAACAGGAAAATACCATCAAATACAATAATCAATGCAGATGTAACACATTTGCATTGCAAAATAAATTGTTATTTGGAGGTGGTCATGTCCACCATATCCTCTTTCCTATTAATCAACTCTTTCAGGCATTCTACACTAAAACATCAACAGAACATTATGTGCATGACAAACCATATACACAGGTTTTCACTCTTACTTACAGCCAGCCACACTTTTTTAATTGCACAAATGTTATCTGGGGTAGGTTTGTAATCTTTAGATAGATTGGTAGTGGTCAGTGGCCTGATAGATCTCTTTTTCCATCCAAACTACTCTGGGTCCCATGCTGGTGGAAGATGCCCATCGACATTTTGCCACAAAGCTGCTTAAAAGTGGGCTCTTCCATCCATCCATCCATCCATCTTCAACCGCTTATCCGTAGTCGTGTAACGGGGCAACAACTCCACCAGAGTGCTTCAGACTTCCCTCTCCAGTGACTTCCTCCTGGGGGATTCCGAGACGTTCCAAGGCCAGTGAGTCGATGTGTTTCCAACTGCGCCTTGGTTTGCCCCGGGTTCTCCTCCCAGTGGGACGTGCGTCGAGGACCTCCCTAGGGAGGCGCCCGAGAGGCATCCTAACCAGATTCCCGAACCACCTCAGCTGACTCCTTTCCAGGCGAAGGAGCAGCGGTTCTACTCCGAGTCTCTCTCGTGTGACTGAACTCACCCTATCTCTAAGGGAGCTGCTAGCCACCCGTCAAAGAAAACTCATTTTGTCCGCTTGTATTCGCGACCTTATTCTTTCGGTCATGAACCACGCTTCTCTTAACATTCTCAATGAATGATTGATGTGTTGGTGGTAGAGCAGCTACCTGTAGGTTCTTTTCTCCCAGAATAGTAGTCTAGTAGCACTAGCTCAGCCATCAACTGAAGGGCACGCACACACATTCTCAAGGAAATGAGAATTTGTGCCTGTCGTAGACATGCGCAAAGCAAGTTCAGTCAGGGAACCTCAGTGCAGTTGCTGCCGGCCGTTAATTGGGCCGCCTCAGCATCACGCTCTCATTCACATGATTCACTTAACCGGAGGTTTGCATTTCTCCTCCTGCTTCCTTTCTTGCTGCTGCTGTATCAGCGCGCTGCTGTATACAAACCTTCTGCTCAACCACCTCCACCCCAGCTACCGCCTGTCGTTTTGGATCTAATGTTTAGGTATGGGGGATTCAGAGTCCCTATGGTCGGGACTGATGCGCTTGATCTGAGTACCTAAAAAGCAGATCCAATACATCGCCAAGCCATAATAAATATATTGCTCATCTTATAATCAATAAATATATATTCCATCCAAACTTGAGTTGTCCTGACTGAACTTCTTTCCCATTAAACAAACTTGGCAAAAACATCTGACAAAACACGAGAAAGCCCACTTTCAGTTTCAGCTAATAGTGAACCTACTGTAGGCCCATACTGGATAATAAAAGCATCAAGGCACAGCATAGCAGGAGAAAAGGTACACATGTATACATTGTGGTCGTAATCTGTAGCCTATACAGCAATGAAGTGATCATATTCATAGCTGTAACGATTTAATGATTTACAAAATGCTACTTTATTCAGCTTTATTAATTTCGGTGGAATAATATTTGTGTTCTATAGACCTGTATAATTTAATTGGGTTAAAGTACTCTGTCATTTCAAAACATTGAACATGACCATATGGATACATCTTTATTTGATTAAATAGTACATTTTATTGGATTTGATAGTATAGATTGATAGTGCAAGATGCTCGATAGATGGCCTGAAGGGGTTAATATGCCACCACCTGAAAATAAATATGCTACAGTTCCACTAATATAGATTGTAGAAAGCAAAGTTGATATATTTGACATGATTATTGTGCATACAATCTCAAAAGAGGAATGGAATGGAATGGAATTTGGGGATTTTCGGGCATGAAGGTGTTAATAAGCATTAATTAATAATGCATTAATCATAAATCAAATACGTTGTGCATATCCACTTTCATAAACACTGTAGAAAGCAAATTTGATGCATTTAGACCATAAAACTCTATTTTGTGTTTAAGGCATTAAGGGGTTAATAACAAAAAATGCCCAAGGGATATCACCGGAAACCCTTTTGAATTATAAAGAGGTGACCCCAAAGCTACAAGAATCAGTTGAGAAAAAAACTTTTACTGACGAAACCACGTTCAGCCTTCTGCTCCCAGACTACCCATCTCCACCTACAGCAGAGCTCAAATCAAACCCACAGTTACATTCGTGGTCAATCAAAATTATTGTCATTAAAATTACCGTTGACAACAATTGACATGGCACATCTAGCAAATAAAAACATGGCACTGTTTCCAAAAGGTTGCAGACCCCTAACCTCACTCCACCAGATGGGGCAGCAGAGAGTACACTGGGTCCCCCCCCCCCCCTCCTGCTCCCATCTGGGAACTCTCAGGCAGACTTGATGCTCCGGCCACCAAACGGCCTGGCCAATCAGCGGCAGCTAGAGGCGGGATCAAGGCAGCACTGTGTAATGGGGGGAACCCAGTGTACTCTCTGCTGCCCCATCTGGCGGAGTCAGGTTAGCAGACCCCTGCACTACACTACATCATCCAGGGCTACCTATAGGGCGAATGGGACGAGAGCACTTAGGAGAATGAGGCAAACACTGGGAGTTCCCAGCAAGCAAACTTGTTCGGTAGGATGAGGGGCATCTATTTCCACATCCAATTTTACATGGAGTCGTGGACGTATTAAAAAAGATGCAGGCGTGAAAAGTACACCGGCTAGCTATAGCCAGTATGCAGTATCGGGATGACCGCAAATGCCACAAATGCTTGTCCAAGGACGACCTATGACCTATGAGAGATTATGTTTTAAAACTAATGTACATCCGACCTAAAATCTGTACATGTTATTTAACTCTGTAAAAGTACAACTGTTAACACCATGAAAAGAATCCAGACATTCATTAACATCTGCCATAGAAGAATCCTCCGAATTCGCTGGCCAAACACAATTAGTAACCTGAAACTGTAGAGCAGTTAACCTGTGGAGCAACAGGGACGGTATTGCAGTCGCTGTACCGCACTTTTGTGATTAAAAGAGAGCTGAGCCAGATAAGAAGACAAAATGAGTTTTCTTCGACGGGTGCCTGGCATCTCCCTTAGAGATAGGGTGATAGGTAAGTTCAGTCACACGAGAGAGACTCGGAGTGGAGTCGCTGCTTCTTCGCCTGGAAAGGAGCCAGCTTAGGTGGTTCGGGGCAATCTGGTTAAGCGTTATTCATAGTCTAATATTTTAAGTGGTGAGGTAACCACTGAAGAGCAATCCACCGCTCTCCCCAGCCCTTCTCTCTGTTGGATGGATGGATGGATGGATGGATGGATGGATGGATGGATGGATGGATGGACCCTGGCGATGGATTTGGCCACACTCTTCACAAACCTGCTTCAAATATCACAAGATAAGCCCTGTTCTGGAAGCCACAAGGTAGAAGGAAGAGGGGCAGACCACGACACACCTGGCACCGTGACCTGGGTGCAGATGTGCAGAGATCTGACCATACATGAGGGCAACTGGAGAAACTGGCCCAGGACCAGGATGTCTGGAGAGCTCTTGTTCGTGGGGCCTGTGCCCAACGTTGGGCTATAGGCGTAAGTAAGTAAGAAACAGTACAGCGTGACTGTGGCGAGAAATGCAATGGCCACGCTTCTGTCCGTGTGACTGCCTTCTATTCAAGTGAAAAGGGCATTCATTATTTATTTCAATAACATATAAAGTTATACTGTAAGTAATAACAGATAACACTAATATATATTAAGCTTAAGCTAACAGCTTCGCTTTGTGCATGTCACTTCACCCAACCAGGACATGTCCCAACCAGACAGAGAGACTGACAGAGATCTGTGCTTGCATGGTTTTATCTTCTCCACTGCACCCCCTGAGTTACACAATAATTCGGTAAGTCATCAGTGGAATATCATTTCAGGCTGCAGCTAGCTAGCATTAACCTTATGTCACCAGGCTTTCCGCAGTACGAGCCAGCATTATGGAAACATTTTAGTTTTGTTCCTTATTCAGCAGACACAAGGGTGCTCATCCATGCTATCCATTATGCACACCAGTTTGACAATGTCCAACAGTGCCGAGTGACTTCAGTGTAAACCGCAAAATTGCATAATAACTTTGGGGGTGACGTTAACATGCAATTTATTAAAATTGTTACAGTGCAAATTCCTGAAAGAACAGTATAAGGTGCCCTGAAATGGAATCCATTGTGGCTGGCTAAACAGACATTCAACAAACAGCATCTTGCTGGAGCACAGTCCATATAATGCTCTTCTATTTCACAGTGAATCCAAGAATGCATCTTATCGGGTACCAAATCAGTGTCTATTGATTGCCATTTGTGATCGATAATTAGATCATTAGAGTTAGAATGTCCCATTTATAAGCAGTTGTTTAACACTAACTAATGATAGATACAATGGTACGTCCTGGCCTATTTAAAGGCTACATGATTCTACTTCTATTAGTCATATGCTTAAGTTTTATTTATTTTTCTCCCTGGGAAGTAGGCTAATAAACATAAAAGAAATATTATTTGGCATTCAATTAGATGCTTTTTAAATTATATAAGCAAAAGAGAATAATTAACATTAATGTTCTGAGCAGAAACAAACTTTGAATTGGGTTTGTGCGTGTGGGAGATGGAAAAGGACCTTGGGGGTCTGCTGCACCACCCCAGATAGTATTCATTTGATATGACCAAAATAAATGTGTACTTCTTTTTGTTTTACTTTTCATGATTTCTTTGATTTGAAAGAATTAAATTAAATTGAAATCTCCTATTTTAACACATGTTAAACTAATGAAACACAGGGATCCAAGAAAGAATTTAATAAAAATAGCTGAAGAGAGCTGACTGTAATGAGAAGCAGTATTCAGTCACATATTGATTTCCGCTCTCTCCAGGATGCCAAAGTAATTATTAGAATAATCTGTCATTTGGGTCACAGGAAGATTAAAAACTGATTGTTAAATTCTCCCCGTATAAAGCAGGTGGCTTTAAAACTTAAAGGAATTCTGACTGGATAAGTCTGATTAAATGTTTGCCTGCCAGATGAATTATATGTCATCATGTTGCTATAGAAAGTATGCGCATGCATAAAGTGAATGGCAGATCGAGTGGCAAAGTGAGTAACAAAGTGAATTTAATGTTGTTTCAAGTTATTTAATGAAATAAAATAGGACTTTTCTGTTTGGATGTATGGGCCGTCAAGCCCAGAAAGTAGTTTTTGTCACTCGTTCCCACATAACTTCCGGGTATGATGATGATTTCACGTGCATACTGCACCCTCTATTGCAACAATAACAAACTGGGGACGTACATGCACATGATGTGGGAGTTTTTGGTCTAGAGTTTCAGAAGTACTATCTGAGGTAATGGGAACTAGAATTCCCCTCTTGCCTATTATTTTCTTGTTGAATGATGATTCAGCGATTGGGTTGACATTGACAATGCCACGTAGGAGACTCCTGCTCTTAGGGCTGACAGCTGCAAAAAAACTGCTCGTATTGTAATGTTTTATCTGTTTCGCTGTTCAACCTGTGGGGTGGGAGGGTGGGGTGGGGGAAACCCCCTTTCCTTTTAACAAAAATAATAATAAAATAAAAACTTGATCACAAAGTAAAGTATAAAGTTGTACTTTACATTTTCTGTACTTAGTTTAGCCTACTTGAGTATTTCCTATTTCCAATACTTTTACTTGTACTCCACTACATCTCAGATCCAAATATTGTACTTTTACTCCACTACATTTATGTGAAAACTTTATTTACTAGTTACTTTCTAGATTGTGTTTATTATTACAAATAATTTCTATGTAGATCTGCTATTTCCAAAATATTGTTTTATATATTTTATACGTTTATTTGAAAACTTGTGAAATGGGACATTCTGCAGAGTAGGCCTACTTTCTACTTTTGGTACTGTAAGTACATTTATTTTTTAATGCCAATGCTTTTGTACTCATCATACATTTTATTTATATATTGCAGTATTGATACTTTGAAAATTAAATTAAATTTGAGTAGCCTACTTTTTCAACCGCTGGTCTTTAGAAAATGCTGCTATGTGTGGTAGCCTTACTACCCTGTACATCAGTGGTCCTCAACAGGCGGACCGCGGTCCACGACCGGACCGCGGCACACCTCTCTGCGCACCCTGGAGAAAAGGCCTGGGCCGTGGCTCACCAGACTGGATCACCTTGGCTGGTAATCCAGTCTGGCAGTGTGCCGCGGGTTCGACTCCCGATCCCGACAGGAAATGGGGAGAGAGATGGGGGAGTGACCCCCCATTTCCTGTCAGCCTATACTGTCTATCCCTCCATAAAGAATATAAAATAACAAAACATTTAAAAAAACAGAATAAAGAGAAGAAAAAAAGTCACCGCAACCGCGAGTTGAATTCTCTGTTGTATTCGATCAATGCCGAGAAACGCAATTAACACTCTTAATGTGTGTATTATGGGCCGGCATGTCATGATGACAATGTTGCGCTGACTGGCTCACATTCACACATTCAGTTGAATGAAACAAAATTGGATTTTTGGAGGTGTGAATAATGAATATTTTGTCAAAGTGAAAGAGCTATACAAACCCAGTTTGTATACCTTGGTAATTGGTTGTTTCTAGGTGAGGGGTGCAGCAATTTTATTTGCGTGCGCATGAGACTGGACCATGGTCTTGTTCAAAAGAGATTTGTGGACCTTCAGCATTTCTAGTTGAGGACCCCTGCTGTACATTATAGTCTAGGCTAAATCACTATTAGAATTTATAAGCAGACACTCTATAACATGGGTTTTCAACAGGTGGTCCGTGGACCACCTGAAGGGGTGTGCACCGGATTGTCTGGTTGAGTCATTATTATTAGGACATTTTACTAGTAGTAGTCAACAGTTGAGAAACAGTGGGATGTATACACATGGGATGCATAGCAACTTAAGTGTTAACTTACAAAAGCACTAATCTTAGCCCATATCCCCACCCAACACAATAGTGGTCCCCAGGTTGATTCTAAGTCAGGGTGGTGGTCCCTGGTTCACAATCAGTTGAAAACCCCTGGAATAATTTCATAAATATGTTTGAAAACCCACAGCATGTCATCAGTAGCCTGCACGTTATCCTCACCCTTTTTGCTCCGTCTTTCCTCAGGACAATCTTGGGATTCCGAGGGAAGACCACTTTGCTCTTGAACCCCTCTGGCAACTTCAGAGGTAGGGTAGGCCTATGCAGAGAAGACTGTGGTGCCTGGACCTTGGAGGTTGCCATACTGCCACTGGCGTTTTGTGATAAATCCACCTGAATAGATATTTGAACAGATTAGCAGATAATATACAGTGTATATAGGCTTCTCACTCACATCACTCACTCTCTCTCTCTCTCTCTCTCACACACACACACACACACACACACACACACACACACACACACACAGTCACACACAGTGAAAGTGGCAGTGATGACATAAAGGTGAGCAGACAAAATAAAGGGGTAGGCCTAATATCACTTTTCACTTAGCCTATATTAGCCTACCTTTAACGTCTGTTTTTCATGGACATGCACAAAACTAGGCTAATTGTTATTAGCATTAGCTAAATGAATCCACCAATATATTGCTTGCTATATGCTATATTGACTTCGGTCGAATATATCAAACGTCCTTTTCATAAATAGTAGGCTATATAGGCCTATGCATATGCTGCAGGTAGAATGGCATTTCAATGTGCTGTTAAGCCCCCCCCACCCGTCCCCATGCACGGCTGTAAATTAATTATGTCAAAAACATGCGTGACATTAGGTGTAGTGTAAACACTCCTGTATAGCCATACCACATTGAAATAAAACAATATACACTCCTTTCCTTATTTTTTTTAAAGGGATATAAGTTCATAATTTTACCACTGTTGCAGTATCCGCGTGTCTGCGTAGCCGTGGGGACTCTTCCAAACTCAGATAGCAACTTTGTTTTTGTTTGCGGTTGCCATACAACAACGCGTCTCCTGGCGCCCCAATGGGCTGTTTTTTGATTGGTCCGTGACTCCGTGGCTTTGACACACGGCTACGGTGGTTGACTTAAAGGACCACTTCACCACTTTTCAACCTATCTTCATATAATAGGTCCTCCTCACTAATAATCATGAAAAAATAGTGCATTTTTTTCCTACTCGGTCTGTGTCCTATTATACTCTATGTCTGTGTCTCATAGGAGGGCTGTGGGCAGTTCAGAAACCGTCTTCCAGTGACATCATCGATGGGGAATCCATCCAAGCTAATAGAAACTGCAGGCTTTCTAGTCCTGAAAAGTTGCAATGCGAAAATGGAAGCCATCGTTCTCACGATGATGAAAATCTAAACATTTTTGTAAAAAGATCTTGTTTAAAAAAGAATCTGCCTAATGATGATGTCACTGGAAGACGGTTTCTGAACTGCCCACAGCCCTCCTATGAGACACAGACTGAGTAGAAAGAAATCATGCCATTTTATCATGATTATTAGTGAGGACCTATTATATGAAGATAGGTTGAAAAGTGGTCCTTTAAAGGGGATCGACTTTGTTGACTGAATTCATTGTCTCCACCAGGCCGAAGGCATGGTGGAGACAATGAATAGTATGTTTTGCACTCCGTCCGTGTGTGTACACAGTACAGCTAATCTCCAGCACCATTAACCCGGACGATGCCACATTTTGAACTGGAAGCCAACGATGAACCTCTGCCAAATTTTCCAGAACAGTCTGTTATAGCGCCATGATGGAGTCTGAAAAGGTGGGTTTTCACCTTTCACCAAGTTTGCAGGATTGGCCCGTTTTGAACAAAAAGCCTCAAATCATGAACACAGCGTGCAATTTACGTGAAATCTTTCACAGACTTTCCTACTAGGCTGAGGAATATATCCCACCCACCCTTTTTACATTGGCCTGTTTTAGCGCCACCAACAGGTGGATTTTTACAAAACACATTTTTGGAACAAAATGCCTCAAATCATCCAATTGACATCCAAGGTGTAAGAAGAAATGGCACCCTTTTCACATTGGCCTATTATAGCGCCACCACGAGGCCACAACCTGACCTGCGCTGGTGGAGACCTGTGCCCTGAGGGGCACTTTTTCTAGTTTCATCTGCATTCACCTCTCCATTTCATGAAAACAAACAAAACAGAGCAAATATTAAACTGCATGCTCTTCTTCGCATGCTATGTGCATGTTGATGCAATTGGTGCGCAGCATCGAATCGTAGCCTACCAGAGCAGCCGCCTACCTATGGAGACTTTCTATTCAATCCCGGAGGATTTTTTCCCCCCTTAAACTGTCTGCAGAATCCTACTCCTATTGTTAGTTAGTCAGTTAGTTAAATGAATGTACTGGCTATACCCTCCCTGCCACCACCTGTTTTCTTTAATAGCTCACTCTTAACCTGAATACCAGACAACGGAAACCATGCAGGCAGACAACCATGAGCAAATAAACTTGCTTAAAAAAAACCATTTCACCATTGAGAGAAAGTATTTATTTCATTTTTCTTAAGCTTAGGCAGATACAGACCCAGTCCCAGGCAGATACAGACCCAGAACCTCCATCTGCTCGCTGTGCTTGATCTTGGTGGTGTAACAATATATAAATGATAGTTATTTAGATTGCAGAGTTAGTTCAGTCAGATATACTTGAGGGGGTTCATGCCGTGCTCAAAGGCGCATACTATACTCAAGGGGTTAACATGCTGCATTGTGGGTGTGTAAGTGTGTGCATTCACTGATAGGCAGTCAGTTGACCAATTGGGCGGGCTACTTATAAGCTCACTATAGACTGCACGCTCTTCCTGCCTTCCTCTGCATATGGTTCCTGGTTGTTATGTGATGTTTGCTCCCACCACCACCACCCCAGCACCACCGGTGGGCTGTTATTTATGTTCCCCATGGGTTTTTTTATTGTATATCTGTATTCTCATTCTATAATAAATATTGGTTAAATCTATTCGTGAGTTGTCTGACTGAACTATAATAACTCTTCACAAATCCACAATCCTAATCCGTGGAGACCCTTGATCCACAGCCTGGGCGTCCACAATCTCCATTTAGAAGCTTGTTCACCTCTGATCAAAGTTAGTAGCCCTTGCATGGAACTAGTTGTGACAGTGCATTCCTTAGTTTAAATCCTGGCATGCTCTTTTTATTGTTCTCTAATCACTCATCATGTTGTGATGGCTTTGACTTTGATAAATGCTCTAGTTTTTATCATTTGAGGCTTATCACAAATCAAATCCGTTTTATCTTTTAAGGACCTAGAGCGAGTGATACACGCTTTTATTACAACTCGCCTTGTTTACTGTAATGCCCTCTACGCCGGCATCACCCAAGCCTCCCTCTCCCGCCTTCAACTTGTTCAGAATGCTGCCGCACGACTTTTAACAGGAACACGGAAATATGAACATATCACTCCCGTTTTAGCTGCACTCCACTGCAGGCTATCCATTTTAAGTTTGTTTTTAAATCTTTAAATGGATCAGCGCCAGTTTATGTTTCCAATCTCCTAAAACCCTATGTTCCATCTAGGTCACTGAGGTCAGCCAATCAAATGCTCCTTGTCATCCCTAAGGCAAGGTCTGAGAGAAGAGGGCACCGAGCCTTTTCAGTCATTGCTCCTAAACTGTGGAACCAGCTACCTAGCCGTGTCAGGCTGGCTCCAACACTACCTGTTTTTAAAACACATCTCTAAACTCATTTCTATTCCCTGGCTTTTAAACCGTGAATAATGTGTACTCCTGAGTGTTTGATTTTATTGTATATGGTTTTATTACTGTATTGTATTATGTTTTATTACTGCTTTGCCTTATTGTACAGCACTTTGGTCAACTTTGTTGTTTTAAATGTGCTCTATAAATAAAGTTGGATTGTTTCCATTGTTAGATTGTCATTGTCATGACATCACAACTATGCAAGGTCTAAGACTCTAGGATGTCTCCAACTATCGAAGCTACCGTAACAAACCAAATAGTTTCGGTTTGATAAGGTAGAAATGTATTTTCTGGCGCTCAGTCGTCCCCACCCTGCCCGGCCCTTCTGGCAAATGCCAGAATTGCCAGACCGTCCAATCCGTGCCTGCATGATAGGGCCACCTGACTCCTAGAACCGGCACTGATAAGTATATAGCGTATATGTCTAAGAGGGTTGTATTCATTCGTGGATGTATTTAATTAAAATATATATATCCTATATTTTCATATTATGTCGTATAATTATAGGCTATACATAACCTTACTGGGTTTTAGATGTGCAGCCAAGTTGCCAACTGTGCTAATAAAAATGAGAAGTAAAGTGATACCGTAACGGCGTAACCTACATTATAAGTCTAAATGTGTAGGCATGTATATGTGCTTATCCTTTTAGCCATTTCTGACTAATAAAGTATCAATCAATTCAATTTTGAAAAGTCATGCGAAAGTCATAGGCCTACATAGGCCTACAAATAGCCACAACAATCCACCGTGATTTAACGAAATAATTTGATATCTCTATATATACTGGTATAACAGCCTACATTGGATTTACGAAGTTTTTAAATTTTGGACAAAATTCTTCATGATCTCTCCCTCCCTCCCTCTCCCCCTTTCTCTCTCATTCTCTCCCCCTTTCTCTCTCTCTCTCTCTCTCTCTCTCTCTCTCTCAACTGTTCCCAGGCCTGTCTCGTTGAATTCCTGCAGTCTGTTAGTGTGTACGGGTCAGTAAGCTGCTCAGTCTGTCAGAAAATAGGATTTGGGAGGGGGCGGACATGAATCACTCACTCCTTTTCATTTCAAAGGAACCGGCAGCGTCTACGACTACGTGCTCCTCCTCCCCCCGTCATAACGCCCTGCGTGACGTCATTGCGCAACGTGACCTCCCCGAGCGAGCTGTCACTTGCCTCTGCTGATGAAACTATCCAATCCTACTGAATATCAGTCAGAATAAGAACCGTTTCATCGATAGTTTCCTTTGGCATTAGACATGGACGACATGGCAGCATCGCCCTCCGTTAATCTGAGCAGCAGGTAGGTAAGATAAGATAAAGGGTTGTTGCGCTGCCGCTGCGTGTCGTGTCGTGCGTGGAGAGAAATGCTGTCCACCTGACCTGGCTGGCTGATGGTTGTCAAGGCTACGGCAAGAAATTATGCTGAACTCCAGAAAATGTTCAAAACATCTGAATCTAGTATAGGCTTTATTTGCTAAGAAGCGTTGATGCCATATAGCCTATACACTGGCTACTACTTCCACTTTTTTGATTAGGCTATAGCCTAATCTGATCATCCAAGTAACGTTAAATCAAACATTCATATTCTGTAACCGTTAAAGAGCTTTAAATGAAGATAGAACTACAACAAAATGCTTAGCTACGACGCGGTGTCGCTTGCCGACAAGAACTAATACAAACACATCGATGCGAACTGTAGATCTGTTCTGTCGGTCGACGACACCGTCGTACGAAGAAGTGTGAGATGGGCTTAAACGCCGGGTAACCCCATAATATACGCACGCGCAACGCAAGCGTGGATGGACCACCACTTAAAGAGACAGTTCACCACAGCAGGGATGCACCACATTGGGCGGAGAATAAAGTCAAAAATGGGACTTGGGAAGCGGATCAGATTTGTATTTGAGAGAGAGAGAGGCGCTGTGTTACATATCTGTCAAAAGCACTTACTGTGCCTGGCAGGCATGCCGTTCCCACACACACACACACACACACACACACACACACACACACACACACACACACACACACGGTCTGAATGAAAAGTGCTGATCCCAGCTGGAGAGTTCATGCATGGGGCTTCTGCAGGCAGCACCACGGACAGCTCCGCTCCGCACACAGCTGGCCCGCTGCTGGGGCGTCTTTCATTCTCTCATAGCTGAAGCTATTATGCTTGAGCAGAGGTTCCAACTCATTCAGCCTGCCCTGTCTGTCTATAACCATTACTTTGCCGTGTGGACATTTTGTTTTACAAGGCCAACTGTGTGTGTGACTTATATTGTAATGCCACAGCATGCAGCACAAGGGGCAGGACACATAGACATGAAGTTAACATTACATAATTATTCGAATCAATCATTGTGCCAAGATAGTTTATTTTAAAGCTTAACCCTAGAACACTAAACACGGGTGATTTTCACCCAGACAACATTATATTTTTGTAATTTTCATAATGTTTCATGATGCAGTGACAGAAGGTATAGGCTATTCTTCTTGTTTTTCTGCCCACATCCCTGTTTTTTTAGTTTAGTGATAGAGTGATATAGAAAAATCCCATACACCCACAATGGGCTTTTATTTTTATTTTTTATACTGGACCAACATGTCCAAGGAATGGGTGGATCAAAGGAGAAGTTCCCATTTTTTTTTTCTTTTTTGTGTGAATATTTTTAAAATAATACCCATGCAGTACCCACATTTTTCACCGATTTCTCCCGCCTATGATATCTATTTTTATTTTTTATTTTTTTAGTACAGAATTCATTCCATATGTTGAACTGACCCCCCCCCCATGCCAAAGTGCCAGCACTCACCCAGCAGTCTGCCGTCACCCATGTGGCTCTCAGGGCGTCTGGAGGATCAATAAGTGTTTCATAAATACTGTGACAAAGATTGAATACAGTATAGGAACCTGCAGGATTAAAGGACAACTTTAGTTTTTTTCAACCACGGTTCATGTTTTAGGTTGTTATTAGAGAAAGTAAAATATGAAAGTTAATTATTTTTCATTTGCTTCTTTCTTTCGTTTTGGGGATTTGAGCTGTTTTTGACATGGGGGCGGGGCATTCGAAAATATGTATTTTTTTACAAAATGTTATAGCGATTTATCTTTTTATTCTTCTTCGTCGTGTCTGGCCATCCTCATCACGTCTTTCCAGTGGTTGGCGCAGGCGAGTGCAGCGGCATTTGGCTCGGCCAGTACATTGTGGAGCAGAGATACATCTCATGATGTGGTCCATTGTTTGTGGTTCGCCACACACACAACCAGCTCAGTGGCCTTGTGGTTAGAGTGTCCGCCCTGAGACTGGGAGGTCGGGTTCGATCCCCGGCCGGGTCATACCAAAGACTCTAAAAATGGGACCTAGTGCCTCCCTGCTTGACACTCAGCATCAAGGGTTGGATTGGGGGTAAGTCCCTGCGACATACCAGCGTCATGTCCAGGGGATGTACTTGTACATCAAGCTGCCTCACTCTACAGAAACAGGAGATAGGCTCCTGGCCTCATGGCTCGGCAAGGCTACTTATACTTACTTACACACACATGCATCAGAAAAAGTTAGTTTCCATTTTTTCATGGATGCCTTGCAGTGTCCTTCGCCGACCCGTAGACGGTTCAACGTTTTCCAGACGGCCCAAGATTGATCATGGCCAGTCGCAAGACATTCATCTGGGGTGATGCCTCTCTCTGTCCATTGGGAAGCTGCTTCTGGACCTGAGCCATTTTTGGGGGGCAAAGTGTTAGTGCAGTGAGTGCTGGTTGTCATGCATGGGCCTGCTTTGTGCGCTCGGCTTTGGCAGTGACTGCTCTGCGGATGTCAGGAGGGGGCGATGCCAGAGAGGGCATATAGAGGCAGGGTATGGGGGTTGTTTTGATGCACCCAGTCACTATCCTGCAGGTCTCGTTGAGGATAGGGTCTATAGTTTGCGTGTGTGACTTGATTTATACCATGCAGGGTAGGCATATTCGGCGGTAGAAAAGCACAGGGCTAGTGCCGTTGTATACGCAGCGTGCTTGGGTGAGCTCCCCACTTTGAGTTGGTTTTATTGGCGCAGGAGGTTGTTCCTCATGGTGGACACCTTGGCTCTCGTCTTCTGGATGTGCTCTGGTCTAAGGTCACTCCCAGGTAGACTGGGTGCTGGTGGTTCTCAAGCCTTATTCCCGTTTGGCCTCCTTGTTGGTGGAAGCTGCAGATTTGTGTCTTCCCGGGGTTTGGACGCAGGTGGTTTTCCAGATAGTATGTGGACATATCTGTCAGTCCTTGTTCCAGGGTTGACTCTTTTTATTATTATTTACTATAGAGTAGACAAGACCCCAAGAAATTATATTTGACCACAAAAGATCACTGGATCTACTGAATGTGTCAAACTGACATATTCAGGTGGCACAGTTGGTAGTGCTGTCGCCTCACAGCTAGAAGGTCCTCGGTTCGAATCCTGCTCGGGACGCTGTGGGTGCTGGCGGCGTGTTTCCTCCTCTGCGTCATCAGTGCCCATACCCGAAGGCGGGGTTGGCGAAAGGGCCTTTCTGTGTGGAGTTTGCATGTTCTCCCCGTGTCCCCTAGGGTAGGTACCCTCACAAAAAACATGCAGTAATCCTGGTCTCTAAACTGCCTTCCCCTGGCCAGCCGGGACGCCTGATGGAGGGGAAAGAAACTGGTTGGAATAACGTGTTCCTTCAGGCATGAAGGAAGCATGAGTTCAAGTCCGTTGCTCTCCCATGTCCCCCATATATGGGGACTAGGTTGGCGGAGGGTGTGTAGAGCCCAGGATCACATCAGATTATTGACACAGGGGTGAAAAATGGGTTACAAAATCGTGGGATAAAAAATATATATATATTTAAAAAAAAAAGACATATTGAGACTATGACACACAGTATGGCTTCCCCCAGTAGGCTACCTTCACATTCAGTAGATCTTGTGATATTATGTGGCCAGATGTAATTTCTTGGACTATTTGTAAATAATTAAAAAATAAATCACCATAATATTTTGTAAATAATACCCCCGCCTCCCTGTCAAAAATAGCTAAAATCGCTAAAACAAAAGAAAGCAACACATAAAAAAAAATTAACACTCATCTTTTACTTTCTCTAATAACAACCTTTTAGATCATTTCAGATCCTATAATTTATTTGGTTTCAGTTTTATAATAGCTCATGTTTTATGACCATGACTTGCCCTTCACTGCTCATGTGGGCCCTATTCAAGAATCATGATGTCACAGAGTTTATGAATCACTTATTAAGGATATGTGGTTATACTGGTTAGTTTTATATATCATTTCTAGCGGTAGAAAGGAGTTTCTGTCAATGTCCTGTATTTGTGCCTTAACTAAAACAGAACTCAGAGGTGCCAGTGGATGATTTGTGGGGGTGATAAAAGGCTATGGAACCTCCATTATTTTAACAACTGCGCATCCCCCGTGATAATTACTCCATGGATCTGAGCGAAAACATGCAGAGGAACAATAACTTATTGGCTCACCGTCCCCCTTGTGAAGACATAAATAAATCACTTACTGATTACAAACCAGTCAAATGGTTGGCAGGAAAGCCAATCTCGCTTTCTCAATCCGAGGTAAAAAAAAGTTGTCACACACAGTCATCACTTTCCCTTCAAGAGAGTCCGCAGAGATACATTAATCAAAACCACCTTTTTCAAGGCCTTCTCTTGTACAGTGAGGACAAGACAATAATTACTGTATAAATCTTTTTTTTCTTTTCAGAATGATAAAAAAGGGATAGTTGAGAACGCTTTTCCCCTTTGTACAATTACAGCTATGATCAATAAGCCCCTTCTAATTGTTATTGGCTCATGGTGCTAAAAGTGCTGACTAATGTGAATATGAAGACGATGAGAATTTGCTAAAATTATGATGCAACGGTCTTTTGGATAAAATTGTGTTTAGTTTTATCCAGCATCCTGTTTGTGTCATATTTTAGTAATCTGAAATGTTTGTGTTTTTTAGTCAACTCAATTTCATTCGATTTTAGTCGACTAAATCTACAGTTGATTCATCCATCCATCCGTAGTCTGGCGGTGGGGCAACAGCTCCACCGCAGAGAGCTCCAGACTTCCCTCTACAGTTGATTAATCGACTAAAATGTATTTTGGTGGGCCTTGAAGACATCGTAATGCCTGATTTTACACTTGCGGTTGCATGCTGAAAATAGCCGATCATGTCTTTTAGTTCTACTGGATCTCTTCTCCACTAGTCACTATCATTTTAGTCTACTTTTTATTTGTTGACGAAATTGTCAATACAGTCTATATAGTCATTATGGCTTAGCTTTTATTTAGGTTTTTATTTCGTTTTTGTCAGTGAAAAAAAGGTGACTTTTCTTCATATAGTCTCAGTCGACAAAATCAACAGTGATATTCAGACACATGCTGTTTTCAGTTACAGCTACGAGGACTACAGACAGACTGCAGACTGGCTGCTGGCCCAAACAGAGCAGCGTCCTAAAGTAGCCATCATCTGTGGCTCGGGGCTGGGCGGCCTCGCTGACCTGCTGGAGAACAAAGAGGTCTTCCCCTATAAGAACATTCCACATTTCCCCGACAGCACGGGTACAGAATGTGTGCGTGTGTGTGCGTGTGCGTGTGTGTGTGGGTGTGAGTTTGATATTTTAGGATAAGATAGCATCAGTGGTGGTTAAGTAATATTTTGAGGCATTTTTACTTTACTTGGGTATTTCCAATTTTCAATACTTTTACTTTTACTCCATAACATCTCAGAGGCAAATGTTGTGCCTTTATTCCACTACAATTATTTGAAAACATACATTAACCACTTAACCACACAAAGATTTCAGCCATTTGAAAATAGCCGATATACAAGCTCACAATGCGTCGCAATGCGATGCATTGTGAACTTGTAGATCTGCTATTTTCAAAAGATTTATATACATTTTATACAATTTGAAAACGTGTGAGATGGGACATTGTACATGCTGCGTACTTTCTACTTTGGGTACTTTAGGTACATTTTGATACCAATACTTTTGTACTTTTACTCAAGCAAATTTCTAAATCCGGACTTTTACTTGTAACAGTATTGTTTTCTACATTGCAGTATTGATACTTTTACTTAAAGCTGCTATAAGCAATAATATGTCAACATTTTAATGACCTTTTTATTTTTTTGGTGTTCAGACAACCAGCAATGGGTAGAACGCTCCCAAAAATAATGTAGTCTCTGTGACACATCCAGGGGCCACAATCTGATGTTCCTAGAAGCTTTGTCATTGGTCGAAAAAAAAACCTGGTCGCAATGACTAACCAATCAGTAAGCAGACAGGCAAATCGACCAATGACAAAGCTTCTAGGAAAATCTTTGAATGCAGATTGTGGCCCCTAGATGTGTCACAGAGACAAAAATAATAATTGGGAGCGTTCTACCCATTGCTGGCTGTCTGAATGCCAAAAGAATAAAAAGGTCATTCAAACTTTGACATATTTTTGGTTATAGCCGCTTTAAAGTAGAAAATGTGAGTACTTTTTCCACCACTGGATAGCGTGTGTCTGTATGTCTATTGTATGTATATGTGACTGGTTGCAGTGCGTGAGCGTTCTAATGGCTTTGCGTGTGCTTTCTGTGCTGTGCAGTGCCGGGCCACGCAGGTCAACTGGTGTTCGGGGAGCTAAAAGGTCGTCAGTGTGTCTGCATGCAGGGGCGCTTCCACTTCTATGAGGGCCACAGCATATACACGGTGAGGGCCACAGCATAAACACGGTGAGGGCCACAGCATATACACGGTGAGGGCCACAGCATATACACGGTGAGGGCCACAGCATATACACGGTGAGGGCCACAGCATATACACGGTGAGGGCCACAGCATGAACACGGTGAGGGCCACAGCATATACACGGTGAGGGCCACAGCATAAACACGGTGAGGGCCACAGCATATACACGGTGAGGGCCACAGCATGAACACGGTGAGGGCCACAGCATATACACGGTGAGGGCCACAGCATAAACACGGTGAGGGCCACAGCATATACACGGTGAGGGCCACAGCATGAACACGGTGAGGGCCACAGCATATACACGGTGAGGGCCACAGCATATACACGGTGAGGGCCACAGCATATACACGGTGAGGGCCACAGCATATACACGGTGAGGGCCACAGCATATACACGGTGAGGGCCACAGCATATACACGGTGAGGGCCACAGCATATACACGGTGAGGGCCACAGCATATACACGGTGAGGGCCACAGCATGAACACGGTGAGGGCCACAGCATATACACGGTGAGGGCCACAGCATGAACACGGTGAGGGCCACAGCATATACACGGTGAGCCAGCTTAGTCTTGATGCTTGATGGACAACTGGACAACTGGAAGATACTACTGGAATGACATTATTTGTGAGCAATGTCCCTCCAATATTTTGGCAAAATATGTTTTATTGTAGGCCTACAGTACGTGTACAGAGAACCTGGTTTAAGTAATTATGCGGGACAGGATAACATCTAGAACAAGCATTTCCTAAAATGTACAGTGAAGCACTGAGAAAACTGTTTCGCCTTTCTTGGTCATTTTTTTCCAAACTTGACTACGGTAGCGGTGGTCTCAAAAACATAAGGGAAACTTTGACAGAAAAATACTTGCTCACTGTATAATAATTTGAAGTAAAAGTAAAACTCAACTCGACTTCTTCTTTTATCATGCTCATAAACTGCTCTGTGCTCAAAGTGCAATTAAAAAGCAAACGTTTCAGTCCTAAGACCTTCGTCAGTGATAAAATAAAAGAACATATTTTTTCTTAAGTCTCAGTCTATTTTGTATACGGTGAGCGAGTCTTTTTCTGTAAAATTTTCCCTAAAATGTACAGTGTCACATTGAAAAGAGAAATGTAATCTTCTCTCGACTCTCACACTAGGACGATGCATGGTCAATTGGTCAGAAACATATTGGAATATCCACATTCCAGTTCTCAACGGGCCCGAAAATTAAGGCCCGGCCCTAACTGGGCCCTAACTGATCAGGCCCTAGGCCCGGCCCGGCCCAACTAATTAGCATAGATTTTAGGCTCGACCCGGCCCTAAAATGTCGGGTCGGGTCGGGCCTGGTCGGGTTTGTGCAGAATTTGAGAACTCTACACAGAGTAAAAGTGAAACGCCAGTCAGCACCATCTTCATAATAGATAAATACACAAACAGACAGAACAGAACTATTATTATATATTCTAAACAAATTCAATATATATATATTTTTTTTTTCATGGAGCCCCAGGCCCGGCCCGGCCCTACTGATTAGCATACATTTTAGGCCCGGCCCGGCCCTAAAATGTCGGGTCGGGCCGGGCCTGGTCGGGTTCGGGCAGAGTTTGAGAACTCTAATCCACATCACACATTAGGCCTATACCATTGTCTTGAATTAATTAGAAGAAAACATAGGCAGATGAAGGCAGATGAAGGCTGGCTATGCGAGGCTACAACAACACCAGACCCTGATTGACAGACAATGCAGCTGTCCTGATTCAAATTATGCAAATGTGCTGAGTGAAGGCATTCCAGAGAGTTCATCTGCTTTAGCTCTGCCAGATTGGAATCATCAGGTCAGTTAAGTGAAGTCCAGTAGTGTTTATTGCGACCGAAGGAACTATGGAATCGTGCATTTCCCGAACAGTGTGTGTGTTGGTTGGTTGGTCGGGGTGGCCAGCAACGCTACATTTGACCTCAAACCCTTAGATCTCCATATATGGAGCTGACCTGTTCTGACATTCCATATGTTGATCCTTCCCCATCCATCCTTCCTCTCCCTTTTGACTGATACCTGTCCATTTAAACTCTAGACGGGCCTGCCCCAAAGTTATTAGTGCAGCCGTGCCCGGCAGCCGGCGAAAACTAGAGTTCTTAACAGACCCGAAAATTAAGATCTTACCCCCCATGCCAAAGCGCCAGCGTTCACCCAGCAGTCTGCTGTCACCCAGGCGGATGATACCTTGCCTGCCTCAATGGTTTGGTAATCTGAAATTACATACAGTATGGGCATTTAGCGTTGGAATAGGCAGGGAATGACAAAGCTGCATTTTTACATTAGCATGTTGTGGCTTTTGGGCTATGGGATCTAGTTGCAGTCTCATAGCCCATATATTGTGGTTTTATCTGTTGTTGGTTGTTGTCTGAGCAATCTGGAAGAAAAGTGAATGCCGATTGTGTCATGCTTTGGCACACATGAATGATCAATGCATGCTGGCGGGGACCTTTACCGTACTGTATACAGTAGCTAGCTATACGTGGTTGAATGATCACCTGGTGAGGCACAGGGATAGTCAATCATCAGTAAGAAAACAAGCCAGTGCATGTGTGTTACTTCACAACTGTGGCCTTTGGCCCAGTTGACTATAAAGACCTACTGTAAGGGCACAATAATCATGAAAACAAAGTACAGTCTCATAATACACCAGAGGTATCGCAATCCTCTATCTATCTATCTAATCTAGGATTAACGGAGGCCCTAAATTATGATATTTTAAATGCCTCTGACTCAATTTTATTACATTAAATTGAACATCACAATGGTTAACTTACATGACACTGCACTTAAATGAACTCTGGACAAGTGGACATCTGACACTAGTGTGTTCTACTTGGATTTGTCACATGTCTGTCTGTCTGTCTGTCTGTCTCACACTTTGCCAAATGAAGCAGAAAGTCCAGTAGGCTATGGTCATACTTAAAAGAAGATGGTTTGTGGTGCTCTCTCAAGCTCTCTTAGATTTATATTAGGATACATTTGTGTGACTGTAAAGACAAAACGGAAATGGGGAGGAGGCTTCACTTCCGCTTTATTGCTTACTCATGATAGAGCTTCCGTTCTCCGGACTGTATGATGGAAGCAACAGTCTAGCAACGCGAGCCTACAGACAAACAGACACTGCATGTCCCAACTCAAAGTTTATATAATGTACAGTATCCAAATGTCTCTCTTCTACAGGTGGCATACCCAGTACGCGTGTTCTTTCTGCTGGGCGTGGAAACTCTCATCGTGACCAATGCGTCAGGCGGCCTCAATGGCAGCTTCAAAGTGGGCGACATCATGCTCATCAAAGACCACATCAACATGCCAGGCTTCGCTGGGCAGACCCCACTGCGTGGGCACAATGACGAGAGGTGGCGCGCGCGCACACACACACACACACACACACACACACACACTTCGACATGTAGACAGGAGCAGAGTAATATAGTAAGAGAGTGGTGACACGCTTTGATCTCGCCGCAAAGCTGGCGATAGTTCCAAACATTGCTCCCTATGGCTGGAACTATTCCATTGAGATAGAATGACACTTCCGCATTCCATTGGTACAATGAGAGTCAACGGGAGTGTCATTACTCTCTTGCTAGATTACTCTGGACAGAAGGAGCCGGGATTCGAACTGCCGACCCATGGATCATTGGACGACCTGCTCTACCTCCTGAGCCACAGTCGCCCCACTTGTTGATCAGCTATTTCTGCTATTTATAATTTTTTGAGGGGCACTAGCCCCTCCTATATACAGGTTTAATGTTTGTTTTTAGTTTGTTTTAAAACGCCAATGAAGGGAACATTTACGTCATTGTCCCTCATTACGTCATATTGTCTCTTTATTGTTAATGGCATTTAATGTTTGTGTTGGCACCGTTTGTTTTACATCACCTAATCAACATGAGTTACTTTTTTTTACCTCTTTTCAAGTATAAAAATAATGTCAGTCATTTCTTTGTATATTTCAGTTCAGTATTTCAGTAAAGTTTTTGATTACCAGGCAAACAAAAATGTATTCTTTATTCATTATGTTCCAATGTTTCATGCCACAAACATGATTAAACCGCTTAAATAATTTAGTTATAGCTACAATTAATCATCAACTTAAATTCGTAATTGTGACAGCCCTATATTTGTATTTTATTCCGTTTTGGGCAGGAACCCCTTTTGGTGTTTTAAACATTATGTTATAATTTAGCTATTGAAAAATAGCAGATCTACAAGCTCGAGCTTGTAGGTCTGCTATTTGACAAAAATCGTGAAAATGTGGCGCAAATCCTGACAGAAAACTGTCAGGATTTAGAAGACATTTTAGAAATGTCGACGTCAGGCCTAAATGGGTTAAAGAAAGGTTTCTACACCATGCATGCATCCAACATGGTGTCTCCATGCAGGTTTGGAACGCGGTTCCCAGCCATGTCGGACGCGTACGACCGCGAGCTGAGTGCCCTGGCCAGACGGGCAGCCGAGGAGCAGGGCTGCGGGTCCTTCCTCCAACAGGGGGTGTACTGCATGCTGGGAGGACCGTGCTTCGAGACCATCGCAGAATGCAAAGCACTGCAGCTATTGGGGGCAGACGCTGTGGGTTAGTATGGCTGTGGCGTATACACTCACTTAAAGGGATATTGTCACAGGAAGGACAGCTTCTCTGCAAGAACGCAAGAACCACATTATTCAGTTTATCAACACGCCGCCACACGCTGTACGACAATAAGGGTTTTCTTTTTACACCGAATAATTGTAGAAATTCAACCTTCTTTGACATTCACAGCTGCTGAGCTATAACATCTTAGAGATACAGATTCTGCTTTTGAGTGACTAAGCATAATGGTGCAGCCAAATGGAACACTGAAAAATTCATAAGCTTTCAGAGATTAATATCTTGGTGCATTATATTACCAACGGCATAAAGATAAAGACATTATTTTCACCCAAAATGTGCTACAGTAGTCTTCAACCAAACCATTTTCAAGAGAAGTCATCCGAGTTAATTTGTCAAACATTATTTATCAATGGGCAGCAACAAAGCTTTCCCTTTTCTCTCAAGGCAAACTCTCAAAGGCAAACTGATTTTAGTTTTAGTCATAGTCTTTTGAATAGTTTTCATATAGTTTTAGTCACATTTTAGTCACCTGGAATGATTTAGTGTTAGTCTAGTTTTAGTCGACTAAATGTCATAAGATTTTAGTCGACTAAATCTACAGTTAATTTAGTCGACTAAAATGTATTTTGGCGGGCCTTGATGCCATCGAAATGACTGTTTTTACACTTGCTGAAAATATTTTCAGCAAGCAACCAAAATTGTAAAGTGACTTGTACTGGATCTCTTGTCCACTGGTCCCTTCCTAACATTTTAGTCTAGTTTTTATTTGTTGACGAAATTGTCAGTATATTTAGTCTCAGTTTTAGTCATCATAGCTTAGTTTTTATTTAGTTTCCATTTAGTTTTCGTCAGTGAAAAAAGGTAGTCGACGAACATTTTTTATCATAGTTTTAGTCGACGAAAACAACACTGGTGCGTGTGTGCGTGCTTGCGTGCATATAGTCCGTGTATAAAAGTACATGTCCTCCTCCCCTCCCTCCAGGTATGAGCACGGTCCCAGAGGTGCTGGTAGCGCGCCACTGTGGCCTGCGCGTACTGGGCCTGTCCCTGATCACCAACATGGTGGTGACAGACTACACCAGCGAGGAGAAAGCCAACCACGAAGAGGTACTGGAAACAACTCGCCTCCGAGCTCAGGACCTCCAGAGGCTTGTTAGCCATTTCATAGCCATGATCTGAATGAGAATGCATTATAAATAAAATTAAGATATAGGGCAAATCCAATGAGCTGTTAGATTAGATAGAGGAGATTTACAGATCTGTTAAAGTCACTTGGCACTTGAGAACTCAATTAGTGCTTTGTCGAGCTGAACGAGTAAGGATAGATGTCTGTCTTTCAACATCTAAAGTTTTGTTTTTAAGCAGGAGAACTGTTTCCTCCTTTTTTTTAAGTGTTATATTGTTTTCACCCTTGAAAATGAGATGATGCGTCTTAAGGGGTTTATGTATCTAATTTGGAAATAGAAATACGTTTTTATTATTTGCCACTTTTTTATGCTTGATTTCGTAGATAGGAAAGATGTAGAGCGACAGGAAACCAAGGGCACAGAGAGGAGATCAGGAGACGTGTGAGAATAGTCTGATTGGAACATGGGTGGTCTGTCGTGAGGACCACAGACCATCTGTGCACTCTCTGGTTGACTTACTAGGGACACCATGAGCCGTTATTAATTTAATAGAACAGTGATTCTCAAACTTTTTTAATTTCAAGTTGGGCCATTATCGGCCACGGGCCCCTATAACTCTGAGGGTGTACAATTTGTACACTTGAGTTATAGATCCATTTGGTTCTTAAGTATCGTGTATCATTTAACTGCATGGGGACCTCCCGGACCTCTCCAAGTATCCCCGGGGGACCCCGCTTTGAGAAGCATAGGTTAAGGGAAGGAAAATGACTGGACAATTGTCTCCAAGATGTGTTATGAAACTAACTGTGAAACACTTTGAAACACTATTTTAGTCTTAAGCAATGTGGTCTGCTGAGTGCTGACTAATAACTAGTTAACACTATTCACTTATTTAACATACTTCCATAGATAACGAGGAAACAGCATTGTTACAGTATAGATTTGTACGTATAATTCCTCTTGTTTGACAGCGAGTGTAAATATGTCTCTGCTGGCTGTAACCGTTTGTCCGAATAGTATATCCGTGTCAGCTAAACATCCGGATATCATATATTAGATATACTGGACACTGGAATTCTGGATGAATGCCTGGGTTTATCACACGGCTGATACCATCATGATGTAGTCGAGTCAAGACCAAGTCCGAAGGGGGGCGAGTCCGACTCTAGGCCGAGTGTGGGAGGGGGTCGCGTCCGACGCGAGACCAAGACAGACGAGAGGCGAGTCGAGCATAGACAGAGGTAAAGTTGGCGCGTACAGAAAACGCACCAACTGCACTCTTATAATGTTAATGTGAAAGAGCTCCTCGTAATATAGATTTAATAAAAGAAAATCATTGCATCATGACTCGTGACTCACGAGTCCCTTGGTCCGAGACCGAGTCAAGTCCAAGTCAAATTTCCGACCGAGACAAGACAGAAAATGTGGACTCGAGACAGGACTCGAGACGAGTCTAGAACCCGATTACTACAACACTGAAAGTATGAAGTACTGTACATTGCATCAACAACATCGCTGATCTCGTTCACAGAAATTCAACGAGACTATCTTACTACCTCTATTACAGTAGGTTAGACAGGATGATTAGTCATCATTGTGGTCCGCAATGAAGCACAGCACTGTACTCTTATCTTAGGAACTAATATGTCTGGACAGCAGCTAAATTACACACAACTCTGAACTTGACCTTAGTGGGTTATATAGGACTGGTTCCCAAACACTGGGCCGGGACCCATTAGTGGGCCGCAGACACATCTTTATGGGTCCCCTTATGTTTTTGTTTCCTACATTTTTAATTAGGCTATTATTATTTCAAAACATTTTCAAAAGACATTCCCCAAAAAAGCAAAACTGTTCATGAATTAAACCAGAATTCAATCTTCAATTCAATTTGTTTTAATAAATTCCATAAATTAGAAGAAAAGTAGTACAAATATCAACGATCAACAAGCTCACAACGTGGCGCAAAGCAACGCATTGTGAGTTTGTATACAGTAGATCGGCTATTTCTCACTAGTTTGGGTCCTGGCTGGGGAGACATCAAATTTCTCTTTTGGGTCACGGGCTAAAGGATTTTGGGAACCAGTGGTTTATAGAGCACTATAACATCTGTTATTGTAACAGGTTTTTCCTTTGCCTTTCATGAGACAAATGTATACCATGTGAATGATGGCGCACCATAGCCATAAGTTGCAGTCTCCTGTCTGTTTTTATCAAAATGAGTCCAGGTTCAAGACGTGGAACTTGTAATGGGGTTTCTCTATGGATAAGACTGTGGTGCAGTACGCCTATAAATAATGCCTAATAATAATTCATAGCAAAGGCAGAGAGTAACATGTTGTGATTAAGTTTTAATCTGTTTGTCTATAATGTATCTTATTTGTTTTTTATTTATTATTGATTCATAATTTCAAATGAACACGTATTTGTATCTACAAATGTGACTGGGTATTTGCAGAGTATATTGAATTCCTCCATCTTAAAATGAGAGTAATCTATTTTCAATGGAACACACACTTATTTTAACAATCTAATATATTTATGTATATAAAATGTATCACATTGGTGTGTCAAATTCACGTGTGCTGTATGTGGATTGATGCCAGTACTAACGGATGTTGGTGTTTTTGCTTTAGTCTCTAAGACACCCGCCAAATTTATTATACAGTATCTGGTGGAAAACTATTTAAAATAAATCTGATGAATAATCGTCATCGGGTTGGACTGGATTCTCCATATATGGCTTTCTTCCACCGGGAACCAGGTCCATGGCCACCAAATCTAATGAATAAATAAAATACAATTATAATTTGCACAACATAACATAACCATCACTAGACATAGCTGTGTTGTGTATAGGGGATGTGTTGAACACAAATCATTTGAGAGGTCCACATGTAACTAATGTTAAAGCAGGACTATAATACTGCATTTCTTCTTTTCAATCTTCCACAGAGCTGATCTTGGACCACCTGCCAGGTTCCCTTAACCATCTCATTTATTAGAACCTAAGAGGCCGGAGTGATCCCAGATCAGCGCTGCGCCTTTGAGGCACTTTCCTCTGGGCTTTCGATTAAGGTGCTAATGCAAGTCTTATATGGGAGAATATCACCGGGGAATGAAGGGAATGAGACTCAGACCCGGCAATGTCATCTGGATGTAAAATCTTGAGCTGTGAGACTCATTATGTGGATCCACAGAATGAGTTTTCAGCCCTAAGATTGATTGTGAAGCTATGTATTCTAATTCTAAACCAAGAAAAGTACTCTCATCTCTTCAGAAATATAGGACATCACGGCTGTATGCTGTTCAAACAGCCATCAACTTGGTGCTGCTGTAGGCGGTGTTTAAGGTTCTGGGCGTATCTTTGTTCTTGTCATGTAGCTACAAAGTGACAGGCTTTTCCTTCATTTTGGTCACTAAAGGGGAGCCGGTTATCCACATCCGTGCTGGGGAAACAACTTGGCAAACAAAGTTGTCAGGCAAAATACACTCAAGTGGTTTACAGTCTGCATGCACCCAATGTGGCCAACGTATGTTGACATGACACGTCAAGCAGCTGACCAAATTGCCGTTCTGTTAAGCTCACCTCAATCGTGCCTCTGAACATTGTATGCATTTTGTTTCTTTCTGATTAATCACCTCTGCTTCGCGTCGGTAGTTAATCACCTTGTCGGTGAATTATCTCCCAACAACGACCAGCTAGCCAGACATTATCCCTTATACGTATTATATATCCCTTGCTCATGGTTGTCTTCGTCTTTGCTAAGCTTTGCAGCGAGAATTGTATAGCAGAGCCTGAACACAAAAACCAAATATAATATTTACAATCCATCCGAGTTGTCTGACCAAATTGTATTAGCTGCAACTGTGTTGCGTACGTCACAGTGTCCCAACCTCAGCCTAGCCCTTGAGTGTTATCCTTTTAGAATAGCAAACTCACCAACGTGGCAAGACATTGACGTACAGCAGGGTTTTGGCTCTCCTTTAAGTATGATTTCCCTTTTAAGGTCTCAGGGTGGAACCTATACTACACTTCATCTACTGTACACAAACTATCTCTGTTGTCTGTTGTCAAAATGTATTTTCATCATTTTGTTTCATCATCTATATCTATAATATAGCTTCGGAATAAAATTAAATAAAAGTGTTAAAGCAAATGTGTACGTGTGTATCTCTGTGTGTGTGTGTGCGTGTGTGTGTGTGTGTGTGTGTGTGTGTGTGTGTGTGTGTGTGACACACACACACGCACGTGCACACGCACAGGCAATCAATATGGATTAATATGGAGGTTAAGCTTTGATTCAAGGAGAGATGGAGTGCCACTCCCATCAATAATACTGATCAGGAAAGAATGTGTAAAATACACCAAGGAAAAGGAGAGGGCACACACACACAGTCACACACACACGCACACGCACGCACGCACACATACGCGCACTATAGTCAAACTATATATATCTCAAACCGAAGGAGATGCTGCGACGTTGATGTGAATGGAAATGGCTATTCCCATGCTCTATGGTCCCATCTATTACATAATTCATATACAGCATGTTGACGTGGGTGAGCACATATGAAATATTAACATGGTGATCCAGGCATCCCGGCAACAGAAACAGCAGCACCCATAGGGCTGCAGGATTGTGTTTATTACTGTATTACATTACCATATTGTACACGTACACAGACACACACACACACATACAATATGTGAGCTGGACGTGAGACAGATGTTGACATGTGCACATATACACATGAGTGTGCACATGCCCCATGCACACACACACATGCAGCTGGCATGATTGTATGCACACACACGAATACAATTCAGCCTCACAGCAAAACACTAGCAACATATTCCTGAAGGATGCAAATGCTGCACCTTCCGCTTTGAATGAAGGAAAGGAGAGAATGACAACACAGAGAGAGATAAGAACAAGAAACAATTAGGGAGAAGGAGATACCGTAGAGATGGAGAGGCATTGAGATGAGGACAGATTGTGCATGTTAAGAGAGAAACAGCCTAGAACAGAGGACGGAGATGTAGGCGAGACTGCAATGTGCAATTACTGTACCAGTGGTGCAGGAAAGATGGTCTGGAATTATAAAATGTGCATTTGCAGAATGTCCCATTTCAAGCTTTCAAATGTAAAAAACTATTTTTGAAAATAGTAGATCTATAAGCTATATAGTAGATCTACACAATGCGTCGCATCGCGACACATTGTGAGCCTGCAAGATCGGCTATTTTCAAATGGCCGAAATCTGTGTATATATATGTTTTGTAATAATAATGAAAATCTACAAAGTAACTATAACTAAAGTCCTCAAATAAATGTAGTGGAGTAAAAGTACAATATTTGCCTCTGAGATGTAGTGGAGAGTAGAAGTAAAAGTGTTGGAAATTGGAATAACTCAAAATGTTACTATACGTACAGCACAGTAAATGTAATTAGTTACTTTCCACCAGTGCAGGCCTTCCTGCAGGACTTTGAGGTCAAGTCTGTATCGGATCACACACAGTGTGTGTGTGTGTGTGTGTGTGTGTGTGTGTGCGGGTGCGTGCGTGCGTGTGCGTGTACTGTACAGTGAACTGTACACATTCCTGCGCATGCGCATTGCGTATAGTGTGACTCTGCAGTCCCCAAAGGCAGGCGGCAGCCCTCGCCTGTAATGTAATGATGATCCATCTACGGCTGTGTGTGCCAAGCGAGTACAGGGCAGGGCCCGCTATCGACCGTTATGGAGTGAAAAGAAGACACTGAGGAAATGAACCAGGACAGCTCTGCTCTGCTGAGTTAACACTCTCACATGCACATCACTGTCCCATGCCATGCACTGTCATACACACTCACACAGTCACCCTTCATCTCAAATACACACACGTACTGTCCCACACACACTGTACAGTACACACTCACACAGCCACACTACATCTCAAATACACACATGCACTGTCCCACAGTGTCATAGACACTCAAACAGCCAGCCCCTCTCTGCCACAGTTAATCTCAAATACACCCGCATATACACATGCACTGTCATAGACACTCAAACAGCCAGCCCCTCTCTGCCACAGTTAATCTCAAATACACCCGCATATACACATGCACTGTCATACACACTCAAACAGCCAGAACCAGCCCTGCCATACGTCATCTCAAATACACACACATACACACGTGCACTTTCACACATTCCCATGTCTTATAGTCGGTCCCCCATGAATATATACACCCAAATAACGTATATATGTGTGAAACATCCCTACTGAAATATGACTTGTCTCTTCAGGTTGTGGTTTGGGATATCCCCACTATTATTGACTTGACAAAAACATACAGTATGAGTATGGAGATATGGTAGGTTATATCCTATTCTTGGTAACCTCCCACGTTACATTGGTTCTAAATTTGAACTTGTCCAAAACTCTCTCAACCTCAGATCAAATGCTTGTTTACGCTGCTATACCGTGCCCCCAACAAAATCTGAGGCTGGGAAGAAAAGCCTTGCTTAAGTTATTTCGTACCCTGGTCTTGGAATGACCTACAGACTCAAACTGGCTGCTGTGATTCCCCTAGTGAGCTTTAAAAGGATTGCCATGGGCACACTTCCCATACACTGCGCCTGCTTTGACGTATAGCAAATGTCCGCTTGCTTTTTAGTTGTTACTTTCTTTTTATCTTGTGATTTAATGTATCCGAGTCTTCGACCATACTGTATTTAGGTTTGCCGTGATTTTTAACCGCACTGTTTTGCTTTTAACGCATTCTGACCGGGCACCCATTTTGATGTTATGCTTTAGCTATTTAAAAATAGCAGATCTACAAGCTCATATCGCGCCACCGAGTGGCGCGATACGAGCTTGTAGGTCTGCTATTTTTTGAAAAATCGAAGAACGACTGACATTTTTTAGAATCTGATCTCAGGTCAGAATGGGTTAATCAGACCAGTGTGTGTCCGGCGGAAACCTCGTATGAATCTGATCTCAGGTCAGAATGGGTTAATTAATAAAGCCATTCTAGGGATGGGTGTTGGATTGTTCTCAACCAGTTTATGCATACTTTATCCATCCCTATATTAGATAGGCCTCCAGAAACCATAAATACACATTCTGTTCCTATCAGATAGGCCTCCTGAGACCATAAGTACACATTCTGTTCCTATCAAATAAACCATAAATAAATAAATAAAGCTTCAATGAATAGCCTATATATATTCTGTCTAGATCAAATAAACAACATATTAGATCCTGTGCTTGGTGCCCATCCCTGCACATAGTGGACTGCCTATTAATGAAAGGAAAAAAGGATCTTTCTTCATGATTTACATTATTATGTAGGTTAATCACTGCTAGCTCTCGGCTGTGTGGGAATAAAGTGATTAGCGTGTGAGTTCTAATTAAATCCATGTAGCCCATCCCATCTCACTGGCGGGAGAGCGTGGAGAGCTGTGCACGCTTTGACGCACACAGATGTTGTGGTAGGATATACTGCAGCTGACACACGTGCATGCACACGCACGCGCACACACACACACACACACAGTAGTAGCCCCAACAGACACTCATGCACGCACGCATGCACACACACACACACACACACACACACACACACACACACACACAGTTGTACACAGATGTTGTATAGTAGCCCCAACAGACTCACGCACGCACGCACGCACACACACACAGCTGTTTTACAATATGCAGACGCAGTAGACTGTAGACTGTAACGAACCGATACAGGCGACAGCTGATGGATGTACAATATGAGTGACAACCCACTCTGTCAAAGTCACACACACACACACACACACACACACACACACACACACACACACACACACACACACACACACACACACACACACACACACACACACACACACACACACACACGCGTCGAGAGAGAGAGAGGGAGAGAGAGGGAGAGAGAGAGTGCTCTCGTCGACGTACGGTGACACTGCGCCTCCCGCGCGCGCACCGGGGAACTGCAGGTCCCGGACGGGGGGTTAAAAAGCGGCGTGCAGCGCGCACGGGGGGCACAGAGAGAGAGAGAGAGCGAGAGAGATAGAGCGTGTGTGTGAGAGAGAGAGAGAGCGTTGTGTGTGTCGTTTGAACGGAGAAAAGTTATAGTGCGGGATCTTTGGAGCAGCATACCAGGCAGCAGCAGGACTAAAATAATAACAATATACAACTATTTTTTTTGTTGCGAAGATGGCAAACAAACCTCAGCAGCCTCAGCCTCCTCACCTTCACCTGGCCGAGGTCACCGCGTCCCAGTTCCTGGACATCTGGAAACATTTCGACGCAGACGGTAAGGGACAATTAAGTTTGGCTTCAGGTTGCTCTGATCTGTGTGCCACTCTCTTTCTTTTTTCTTTTTTTTTGATTTTTTACAAGCTCACGGCGCACTGTGAGCTTGTAGATCAGTTATTTAGCCTCATGCTTTATTCATACTGTGGTGGGAAATGCTGTGAATGATGGACTAATCGTTCTGCTGCAATTGATTTGATTGATAGCAGGTGGTCCACTGCCTATATCAATAAGAAAACCAGTGACAATGTATAACTGTAACAAGTTGATTTAAATTAACTATAGTAACGTGTAAATTAATTCAATTTAGAATTTAGCATGCCAGCTGAACGATAAAATGCTAAAATTACGACAATCTACTTTTAGGTAGATGCATAATAAGTAACTGCTTCGAAGATTGAAATGATGTAGTAGACACTTATTGCCGATTGATGCTAGTACAGTAGAGTTTCTTGCATTTCCACCAACAACACCCCACGCTGCCTTCAGCTCAGCTCATGCAGCAGCTACACGAAATTGTTCCAAATAATGTCAGGCCATATAAAGTGCATGCAACTTGCAAGTCTTTCTCTTTTCTTCTAGAAGGTTCCGTTTCATTGCGCATACCCATTACGCATTGTGCGCTGTCGGGGAGACGCAGCGCAGACATAATAAGACTCCATCCAGTCAGTCTCCGATGACAAACTTGCTGCCCCGAACAACTGCATAGCCTGTAGCCTCTATAACACTTAAACGTTTTCATGCCAAGGACCCCCAAATTGCCACGTATATTAGCCCGCGGACCCCATTTGAAAATATACGCAGCCTAACGCAGGGACCCCCATAAGATCCTCAACCCTTTTAATTTCAAGGACCCCCAGTTTGACATGCATTAGTCTACTCTACGGACCCCCATTTAATGGCATTTCTATCTCTGGAACCCCCGATTTTGTCAAATCAATGTTAATTAAACTGAGAGATATAGTGTCCGACACATAAATCCATTCCCATGCAGGCGAAGAGTTAACTGGAGTCTGAAAATAATTATCCAATATATAGTCCATTGGGGCTGACAGCCTGACACATGTACAAGATATAGTGTAGCCTAATAGAAAATATGGAGGTTTATATATTTGACATTTTATGCAATGTCTCAATATAAAGTGCCACACAGTTAGTAGCCTACATATAGGCTAATGTAACCCTGGCAGTCAATTTGTGCAATATCAATAGTTACCTAATTCATTAACAGGCAAGATGTACCTGATTTATTCAAATAAAAGTAATCTCCCCTATTACCTCTCCCTCTCTCTCTCTCTCTCTCTCTCTCTCTCTCTCTATTCAATTGGCTTTATTGGCAGGACATTTTACAAGCTTCTCTCTCTCTCTCTCCCCCCAATTCTTTATTATATACTTTTACTTTTATTGGCAAAACATACGTTTAAATTGCCAAAGCAAAAGTGGAACAAAACAATCAAGATAAAACAACACGATAAACATGTAAACAGAGCTGTGTTATATTAACACTATCTTGTGAGACTATAAAAGATTGTGCATTTTCTGTCATGGATTCATCTCTCTCTCTCTCTCTCTCTCTCTCTCTCTCTCTCTCTCTCTCTCTCTCTCTCTCTCTCTCTCTCTCTCTCTCTCTCTCTCTCCTTTATCTCAGCTCCCCCCCATCCTCTCTATTTTTCTCCCCCTCGATGTATAAATTCCAGAGTTTCTCTCCATTTGGTATTTGTTGAATATGATGGCATATCCTTTATTATACACTATAGAGGTGACCCCTTTAGAAGGATGATATATATAACACATTACCGTCAATGAGTCCACTGGGATGCCACGCATATGTAACACTTAATGAGCTTAATGAGCCAAACTCTGCATGGGACGGGACTCAAGGTTGTGTCGTGGACCATTTTTCATGCAGGGTGCCTTTATTCTTTTGTTTCCTATACATTTCATTTTTAACCCATTCTGACTTGAGATCAGATTCATACGAGGTTTCCGCCGGACACACACTGGTCTGATGGATCCATTCTGACCTGAGATCAGATTCTAAAAATGTCAGTCGCTCTTCGATTTTTCAAAAATAGCAGACCTACAAGCTCGTATCGCGCCACTCGGTGGCGCGATATGAGCTTGTAGATCTGCTATTTTTAAATAGCTAAAGCATAACATGATGCTGACACCAAAATGGGTGCTCGGTCAGAATGGGTTAACTATTACTACTTCGGACAGAGAAGAAAGGTCGCACAGCTCGTTGTCACAATACAAATATACTTTAGATTAGAGTACCAACGTTTCGACAGGGTATGGAATTATTTCCATTTCAAAACTCTATGTTTTTTGTTTTCCCCCTCAGTAATTTCATGAAGAAATCAAAGAAAAAATCGAAGAAATTTATAGTGAAAATATCCTGTTGTGAGCTTGTAGATCTGCTATTTTCACTAGTTTGGGTCCTGGGAAGACATAAAATGTATCTTTTGGGTCACAAGCTAAAAGGTTTGGGAACCACTGCTACAGAACCACTGCTACAGACAGTGAGTGACTAATTGAGTCATTCATGATCCATTGTTTGGTGCTGAGAATTGGAAGGAACACCATTGATCTAACCAATAAGGCCTGGTTTCTCCATTTAAAGTGCCTATATAACAATACAATAACACGGTACAATAACCATGGGTACACTGTGACATTCAGAGTGTTAATTTAGTGTACAAATGGACCTGTAAGGACCTGTAAGTATGAATAATTTAGCTGGAGACCCATGGAACACCAGGCCATCAATCATTTAGCTGGAGACCCCCAGGAGCCACTGGGTTCATTTGGTTCCAATTGTGCAGTAATGTACAATTGGAAAAAAAAATTACTGTGTAAACCAGAGAAACGAGGGAACTGGGGCTGGGTCAATGTGAACAATGTTTGGTTCTTTGGATTTATTGATGATCTGATTTTAGGCCTGTATACTCATAATGAAACCTATGATTCTGGTGCAGTGTGGTGGGAGCTGAGGGTTACACAGCTATTACAGATACAGCATCCAACTACTGACAAAGACGAATTACACATCCATTTATTTTCCATTGCAAGGTGACTGTTCCAGCCAGGTGACTGTGACTGTTGACTACACCAGTCAAAATGTCTTTCAAAGCCTTAGCCCCCACACTGTAAAGTTAATTTGACTTTGATCCATGTGGATCCATTTGGGTCCATTTTACACTCGGAGTTAACGCGTGGGATTATGCTCTGCAGGTGTTCAAGTTATCCTGGCAACAGAATTTACATACCCTGGTTTGCAACAACTCACTTTGCAAATCAAATACAAACATCGACAGGATCGGAGGGTGTTTGATTTCTATTGTCCATCACATACTGTAAGCAGCATTGCCTGGCTGGGCAATTTGTTTTGTGGTTTATTTTTCACATGGAGTAAGCATCTCCGAGGTGCAGAGAAAAAATACACAGGAGGCTTTGCAATCAGAGATGAAGCTATATATACATATTTATACTGTTGGCCTTGCGGATCAAATCTCATAGGAGCTGTGTCACTTGAATCTCCTATTCTCTGTGCCCCTCTCATCTTCCCTACCATCTGTCAGGCAGAGTAATCTAGTAAGAGAGTAATGACACTCCCGTTGACTCTCATTGTAACAATGGAATGCGGAAGTGCTCATTCTATCTCAATGGAATAGTTCCAGCCATAGGGAGCAATGTTTGGAACTACCGCCCATAGGTACCCGCTTTGCGGCATGATCAAAGCGTGTCACCACTCTCTTACTAGATTACTCTGCTGTCAGGGCTAGACAGGGGGGGCTCCAGGGGGGGGGCAAGGGGGGGCTTTAAGGCCTGACTTCTATGTAAACCAAGATTCATTAGCCCCCCCTCTAAATAGCCAGCCCCCCCCCCCCCCCCTCCCCCATACTGTAGCACGCCCAGTCACAGTTTTCTGGAGCCGTCGATGGGGCTAGACTAGTCTAGCTGACTTCCAGTTCGATTAATTCAAAATGGAAAAGCGATGAAGCAATTTGTTGAAGAACCATAGACTCGTAGAGCACACATTATTTATCACGTTTTACGAGGCTGGATATGACAACCATCTCTGTCCAAAGACAGACTGTTGAGAGTTTTGTATTCCGATTGCAATCCACGTCCTAAATCGAACGAGTTCGAAAAACGCAATTAACTCAGCCATACGTTCTCAATGAAGAAAGAAAATGAGTAAAATAAATAAGTGGACAGCAACCAAAGCTGAAAAACAAACAGGCTTATGGACTGTCCTGCTGGCATAGTAAAACATTTTGAGAGTTTTCCTTTTTGTTTTAGAGGTCACAGTTGTCTGCACCAGCACCTCTGAGGACTAGTCATAGCCTGATTGTCAGACTCTGAGAGAACCGGTGCGCTCAGTCGAGTGGGCGGGGTCTATGGGCTGGAAACCAGGCTAGACTAGTCATGCAGTATCTGTCAAGATACCTCTTTACTGATTGTTTCTCTGCTCTAGCTTCTTATTGTTTTCTACCCAATTGTTGTGAATTTGAATTATTCTTTTGCATTGTTTTTAAATTGTCCTGTTTTGTGTGATGTTTTGCTATTATTGTTTCTTTTGTAAAGCCCTTTTTAACGCGGTTTTGAAAGGTGCTATATAAATAAAGCTTTATTATTATTATTATTATTATTATTATTATAAGATCATGATATTGTGATTCTTTAACGGTGTAATGTTGCCACTTCATGTCAGGTCTATACTATTCTGCTACAGTATGGTACAGAGTGTACTAGATAAGACTTATTTGCACTGGTGGAAAGTAACTAACATTTACATTTAAGTACATTTACTTAAGTACTGTACTTAAGTACAATTCTGAGGTAGTTGTACTTTACTTGAGTATTTCCAATTTCAAATACTTAAGCAATATTACACGAGAGGGTGTGCGTTACTGTCATTAATGGCACGCCTGCGTTGCTGCAGGAACGAGCAGAAGGCGATTTCTCTAAGCAGCGCAGAAGTTACCCTTAAAACTAAGATTTTCACCAAACAAAATCATATTTTCTTAATGACAGATGCAGCCATATGACCGCAAAATGTCCCAAGAAACTAGCAAGCCTAGCCACAGAGTCTGCTGTGCTCTGGGAGAACAAGGCTTTGTTTTAATTAGGTGTTCCCATAGGGGTGTTCCATGATGCTGGTTTGAAGCACGGCTAGAAGGTTGTTTCAACTACTTTTTCGCTTCCTCGAAGCAACCCGTTGTATAATTTCACTTCTACTCCATACATCTCAGATCCAAATATTGTACTTTTACGCCAATTACAATGTTGGAACAGATTTTGATTATTTCAACACATACATTAACCACTTCAGCCCTATAAACATTTCGGACCATTTGAATATAGACTGTCTGCAAGCTCACACTGTGTCGCGATTGTGAGCTTGTAGATCTTCTATTTTCAAAATGTTTTTTATACATTTAAAACTTCTGAAATGGCACACTCTAAAACTGCCTCCCCCTGGCCAGCCGGGGCGCCTGATGGAGGGGAAAGGAACTGGTCGGAATAACGTGTCCCTACGTCCGGCCGGGGAAATTCCCCTCTGTCAGGTGAAAAGAAGCAGCTTGGACTCCTCATGCATAGAAGGAGGCATGAGGTCAGTCCGCTGCCCCCCCAGGTTGGCAGAGGAAGTGTAGCGCCCAGGATTACATAGATAATTGGCACTGGGTGAAAAGAAAACTGGGTTACAAAATCGTGGGATAAAAATTTTCATACCAAAAATTTTCATACCAATACTTTTGTAAGTACATTTTGAATTCCAGACTTTTACTTGTAACAGAGTACACTACAGTATGTCTACATTGCAGTATTGATACTTTTACAACAACAAAAAGAGAGATAGGCCTACTACTTTTTCCAAAACAAAAAAAGATACATTCAAGACGGCATTCCTCCGGTCCTTATAGTTGCACACATTTGAGGTAAGAACACACTTTTTGAGGTAAGAACACACTTTTCCACCAAAATAACGTTGGTCTGGTTCTGTTCTAGATTCTTGGAACGTTGGTGCTTTCATGGAACCGGCGGCCATGTTTTGGTTCCAGTTCCCGAACCAACTTTTAGGGTTCTGAACCAATTCATTTTCAGTGGAAACACTGGCGGGGGATAAACCAACTGAATCGGTTCAACCCCGGTGGAAAAGGGGCCACATGCAGAAGCCCAAAGGATTATCTTTCTATACTGTAGTGGGCCTTAGGGGAAGGGGAAGGGGGATACTGAATTAAGGCAGCAACAAATGTGCACATCAAATCACATGCTCCAAAGGAGGAGGACTTTCTTATGTATAAAGGGCAAGGCGGTAAATTCAAATCTCACCTGACTGACCTTAAACTGAAGTTAATTTAATGCCTGACTTACTTTGTTGCTGATCTACAAGCTCACAACACACCGCAATGTGACATTTGGCGAGCCTGTAGATCTGCTATTTTCAGTGCCACTATAAATCAGGCTACCCTCTGGGTAACATTTGCAAAATATCTTTAGAGAGCAATCGTAAATTAATTCCTCAATAGCTGCAGTTGGGTGCAGGGAGAAGTTTATAGTGTGCCGTGTGCAATTTGCTAGAAAATTGGAAAACACTTTTGGGTTTGCTTTTTATTATTATTAGGCCTATTTTTATTGTTATTATTATATGGAACAGTTTAAGGCACTGTGAGCACAATGTGAATGAAATCATTAATTAGAGCACACCAAATACAACATTTCATTAGAATAGGGTACATTGAGCATATGTTTGTTTTAATTTAGCTTAAAGGCATTTGGTAGCAGGCGGTGCGTACCCTACATTTGAACTAGCACAGTTACATATACCAACAGATGTGCCCGTTCAGTGTGATGGATCCATCGTGGCGTTTATTGAAAGCTTCTAGTCGCTTTATGGTGTTTTCATGGTAATTAAATGGGTATTATTCTTTATGTGACGATCAAGCTGCTATAGCTAGGACTTTCTCCCCAGAGTGCATTTATGGTTCATGTTTTAGGTTGTTATTAGAGAAAGTAAAAGATGAGTGTTCATTTGCGGCTTTCTTTAGTTTTAGCAATTTTAGCGATTGTTGACAGGGGAGTGGGGGCATTTGAACATGGGGCTACCCGGAGCGGGTCGCGCGCCGCGCAGAGCGGCCGCTTACCGCCAAAAGCGAGAGCTTTTTTTTTTTTATCCGCCCCGACTGGATAAGTGGAAAAACGATAAGAGTATATAGTGGTATTTTAATCATCATTGGACGACATGCTCTACCTCCTGAGCCACAGTCGCCCTTCCACAAAATATCACGGGATCTACTGAACGTGAAGGGGGTACTAGGGGGATCTACTGAACGTGAAGGGGGGTACTAGGGGGATCTACTGAACGTGAAGGGGGGTACTAGGGGGATCTACTGAACGTGAAGGGGGGTACTAGGGGGATCTACTGAACGTGAAGGGGGGTACTAGGGGGATCTACTGAACGTGAAGGAGGGTACTAGGGGGATCTACTGAACGTGAAGGGGGTACTAGGGGGATCTACTGAACGTGAAGGGGGTACTAGGGGGATCTACTGAACGTGAAGGGGGGTACTAGGGGGATCTACTGAACGTGAAGGGGGGTACTAGGGGGATCTACTGAACGTGAAGGGGGGTACTAGGGGGATCTACTGAACGTGAAGGGGGGTACTAGGGGGATCTACTGAACGTGAAGGGGGTACTAGGGGGATCTACTGAACGTGAAGGGGGTACTAGGGGGATCTACTGAACGTGAAGGGGGTACTAGGGGGATCTACTGAACGTGAAGGGGGTACTAGGGGGATCTACTGAACGTGAAGGGGGTACTAGGGGGATCTACTGAACGTGAAGGGGGTACTAGGGGGATCTACTGAACGTGAAGGGGGGTACTAGGGGGATCTACTGAACGTGAAGGGGGTACTAGGGGGATCTACTGAACGTTAAGGGGGGTACTAGGGGGAACTACTGAACGTGAAGGAGGGTACTAGGGGGATCTACTGAACGTGAAGGGGGGTACTAGGGGGATCTACTGAACGTGAAGGGGGTACTACTGGGATCTACTGAACGTGAAGGGGGTACTAGGGGGATCTACTGAACGTGAAGGGGGTACTAGGGGGATCTACTGAACGTGAAGGGGGTACTAGGGGGATCTACTGAACATGAAGGGGGTACTAGGGGGATCTACTGAACATGAAGGGGGGTACTAGGGGGATCTACTGAACATGAAGGGGGTACTAGGGGGATCTACTGAACGTGAAGGGGGTACTAGGGGGATCTACTGAACGTGAAGGGGGTACTAGGGGGATCTACTGAACGTGAAGGGGGGTACTAGGGGGATCTACTGAACGTGAAGGGGGGTACTAGGGGGATCTACTGAACGTGAAGGGGGTACTAGGGGGATCTACTGAACGTGAAGGGGGTACTAGGGGGATCTACTGAACGTGAAGGGGGGTACTAGGGCGATCTACTGAACATGAAGGGGGGTACTAGGGGGATCTACTGAACGTGAAGGGGGTACTAGGGGGATCTACTGAACGTGAAGGGGGTACTAGGGGGATCTACTGAACGTGAAGGGGGTACTAGGGGGATCTACTGAACGTGAAGGGGGTACTAGGGGGATCTACTGAACGTGAAGGGCGGTACTAGGGGGATCTACTGAACGTGAAGGGGGGTACTAGGGGGATCTACTGAACGTGAAGGGGGTACTAGGGGGATCTACTGAACGTGAAGGGGGTACTAGGGGGATCTACTGAACGTGAAGGGGGGTACTAGGGGGATCTACTGAACGTGAAGGGGGTACTAGGGGGATCTACTGAACGTGAAGGAGGGTACTAGGGGGATCTACTGAACGTGAAGGGTACTAGGGGGATCTACTGAACGTGAAGGGGGGTACTAGGGGGATCTACTGAACGTGAAGGAGGGTACTAGGGGGATCTACTGAACGTGAAGGGGGGTACTAGGGGGATCTACTGAACGTGAAGGGGGTACTAGGGGGATCTACTGAACGTGAAGGGGGTACTAGGGGGATCTACTGAACGTGAAGGGGGGTACTAGGGGGATCTACTGAACGTGAAGGGGGTACTAGGGGGATCTACTGAACGTGAAGGGGGGTACTAGGGGGATCTACTGAACGTGAAGGGGGTACTAGGGGGATCTACTGAACGTGAAGGGGGTACTAGGGGGATCTACTGAACGTGAAGGGGGTACTAGGGGGATCTACTGAACGTGAAGGGGGTACTAGGGGGATCTACTGAACGTGAAGGGGGTACTAGGGGGATCTACTGAACGTGAAGGGGGTACTAGGGGGATCTACTGAACGTGAAGGGGGGTACTAGGGGGATCTACTGAACGTGAAGGGGGTACTAGGGGGATCTACTGAACGTTAAGGGGGGTACTAGGGGGAACTACTGAACGTGAAGGAGGGTACTAGGGGGATCTACTGAACGTGAAGGGGGGTACTAGGGGGATCTACTGAACGTGAAGGGGGTACTACTGGGATCTACTGAACGTGAAGGGGGTACTAGGGGGATCTACTGAACGTGAAGGGGGTACTAGGGGGATCTACTGAACGTGAAGGGGGTACTAGGGGGATCTACTGAACATGAAGGGGGTACTAGGGGGATCTACTGAACATGAAGGGGGGTACTAGGGGGATCTACTGAACATGAAGGGGGTACTAGGGGGATCTACTGAACGTGAAGGGGGTACTAGGGGGATCTACTGAACGTGAAGGGGGTACTAGGGGGATCTACTGAACGTGAAGGGGGGTACTAGGGGGATCTACTGAACGTGAAGGGGGGTACTAGGGGGATCTACTGAACGTGAAGGGGGTACTAGGGGGATCTACTGAACGTGAAGGGGGTACTAGGGGGATCTACTGAACGTGAAGGGGGGTACTAGGGCGATCTACTGAACATGAAGGGGGGTACTAGGGGGATCTACTGAACGTGAAGGGGGTACTAGGGGGATCTACTGAACGTGAAGGGGGTACTAGGGGGATCTACTGAACGTGAAGGGGGTACTAGGGGGATCTACTGAACGTGAAGGGGGTACTAGGGGGATCTACTGAACGTGAAGGGCGGTACTAGGGGGATCTACTGAACGTGAAGGGGGGTACTAGGGGGATCTACTGAACGTGAAGGGGGTACTAGGGGGATCTACTGAACGTGAAGGGGGTACTAGGGGGATCTACTGAACGTGAAGGGGGGTACTAGGGGGATCTACTGAACGTGAAGGGGGTACTAGGGGGATCTACTGAACGTGAAGGAGGGTACTAGGGGGATCTACTGAACGTGAAGGGTACTAGGGGGATCTACTGAACGTGAAGGGGGGTACTAGGGGGATCTACTGAACGTGAAGGAGGGTACTAGGGGGATCTACTGAACGTGAAGGGGGGTACTAGGGGGATCTACTGAACGTGAAGGGGGTACTAGGGGGATCTACTGAACGTGAAGGGGGTACTAGGGGGATCTACTGAACGTGAAGGGGGGTACTAGGGGGATCTACTGAACGTGAAGGGGGTACTAGGGGGATCTACTGAACGTGAAGGGGGGTACTAGGGGGATCTACTGAACGTGAAGGGGGTACTAGGGGGATCTACTGAACGTGAAGGGGGGTACTAGGGGGATCTACTGAACGTGAAGGGGGTACTAGGGGGATCTACTGAACGTGAAGGGGGTACTAGGGGGATCTACTGAACGTGAAGGGGGTACTAGGGGGATCTACTGAACGTGAAGGGGGTACTAGGGGGATCTACTGAACGTGAAGGGGGTACTAGGGGGATCTACTGAACGTGAAGGGGGTACTAGGGGGATCTACTGAACGTGAAGGGGGTACTAGGGGGATCTACTGAACGTGAAGGGGGGTACTAGGGGGATCTACGTGAAGGGGGGTACTAGGGGGATCTACTGAACGTGAAGGGGGGTACTAGGGGGATCTACTGAACGTGAAGGGGGGTACTAGGGGGATCTACTGAACGTGAAGGGGGTACTAGGGGGATCTACTGAACGTGAAGGGGGGTACTAGGGGGATCTACTGAACGTGAAGGAGGGTACTAGGGGGATCTACTGAACGTGAAGGGGGTACTAGGGGGATCTACTGAACGTGAAGGGGGTACTAGGGGGATCTACTGAACGTGAAGGGTACTAGGGGGATCTACTGAACGTGAAGGGGGTACTAGGGGGATCTACTGAACGTGAAGGGGGGTACTAGGGGGATCTACTGAACGTGAAGGGGGGTACTAGGGGGATCTACTGAACGTGAAGGGGGTACTAGGGGGATCTACTGAACGTGAAGGGGGGTACTAGGGGGATCTACTGAACGTGAAGGGGGGTACTAGGGGGATCTACTGAACGTGAAGGGGGTACTAGGGGGATCTACTGAACGTGAAGGGGGTACTAGGGGGATCTACTGAACGTGAAGGGTACTAGGGGGATCTACTGAACGTGAAGGGGGTACTAGGGGGATCTACTGAACGTGAAGGGGGGTACTAGGGGGATCTACTGAACGTGAAGGGGGGTACTAGGGGGATCTACTGAACGTGAAGGGGGTACTAGGGGGATCTACTGAACGTGAAGGGGGGTACTAGGGGGATCTACTGAACGTGAAGGGGGGTACTAGGGGGATCTACTGAACGTGAAGGGGGTACTAGGGGATCTACTGAACGTGAAGGGGGGTACTAGGGGGATCTACTGAACGTGAAGGGGGGTACTAGGGGGATCTACGTGAAGGGGGGTACTAGGGGGATCTACTGAACGTGAAGGGGGGTACTAGGGGGATGCCATACGTAGGTGTTGTATTGGCTCAGTATGTCAGTTTGTCAGTTCCCCTTCACATTCAATAGATCCCGTGATCTTTTGTGGCCAGATGTAATTTTATGGCGTCTAGTAGAACTACAGTATAGTAAATAAAAAAATTTAAATCGCTAGAAAATGTAACAAAATACATGTTTAGTTAGCCCCATGTTCAAATGCCCCCGCCCCCTGTCAAAAACAGCTAAAATCGCTAAAACGAAAGAAAGCAGCAAATGGAAAAACTAATAACACTCATCTTTTACTTTCTCTAATAACCTAAAACATGAAGCTTGGTTGAAAAAAAAATAAAGTTGTCCATTAAGTACAATTTTGAGGTATTTGTACTTTACTTGAGTACTTCCAATTTCCAATACTTTTACTTCTGCTCCAGCCTCCACGTACTACACCTCAGAGGCAATTGTACTTTTACTCTTCAGCCACTAAATAGATTTCGGCCATTTGAAAATAGCAGATCTACAATGCGCCGCGATGCGATGCATTGTGAGCAGATATGCTATTTTCAAAGACTATATACGTTTGAAAACTTGTGAAATGGTAGTACATTTTGATAAAAAATACTTTTGTACTTTTTTTTGAATTCCGCAGAGAGAGAGGCGTTCACTGCAGCGAGTCACTTCACTGTCCCACTGTCACTGATTTTTTTTTTTTTCTAAGATATATTTTTTGCGGCTTACGCCTTTTATTGATTTTTTTTTTTTTTTGAAGGGATAGACAGTAGGCTGACAGGAAACGGGAGAGAGATGGGGGAAGACATGCAGTAAAGGCCGTGTCGGGTCCGGGAGTCGAACCCGCGGCACACTGCGACTGGATTACCAGTCAGGTGCCCAGACCGTTACGCCACGGCCTGGGCCCACTGTCACTGATTCATACATTGTTTCTTAATTAGTGTACATTCATGAGCATTGTCAACATCATTCACTAGACTAGCGTGCGCGCACATGCACAGTTGCACGCACACACACACACTAACCATTCACCGTATTTCTGTCCACACGAAGGATATACAAGGACACACATATCGGTGCGGTAATACAAAATCATAGCATGTGTTTTCATGGTAGGCATGCCACTCAGTACACGCGCACGCACACACACTTCTAGAGCTTTTGTTGACAGAGAAGCTAAAGCTCATAATCTAGTGTTACAGACGGAATGAGAGAGAGAGAGAGAGAGAGAGAGAGAGAGAGAGAGAGAGAGAGAGAGAGAGAGAGATGAGATTCTTTGTTGGTTTTTAATTAAACAGAGCTACGGCATACTTTATTGAAGAAGTGGAAAGTAACAAAGTACATGATGGGACATTCTCTATCTGCATAATTAATGGGTACTTTGACTTTTGGCACATTAAGTACATATTCATGCCAATACCTTCACCCACTTTCACCCACATCCCCTGAGTAGGCTATGCACCATCAAGGCAAGGATCGCCACAAGACACGTAACCGCAAAGTAGCCGCAATAAAGCCTCAAGTGTTTCATCATGACCTGGTAGATTTGCTACTTCATTCAAAAATGATTTTCTTTTAGATTACTGTCTTTAACCCATTTAGACCCGAGTTAAAAACATTCACTTTGAAAGAATATATATTCAAAGATTTGCGCCACATTTTTACGATTTTTCTAAAATAGCAGACCTACAAGCTCGTAGCGTGCCACTCGGTGGCGCGCTATGAGCTTGTAGATCTGCTATTTTTCAATAGCTAAATTATAACAATGTTTAAAACACCAAAAGGGGTTCCCGCCCCAAAATGGGTTAATGGCATACCCTTGGATATACTGTAAGTGGTTATTACCAGCAATATTTGAGGGCTATCAAAATGAAAATGGCAAAAGGTCATTCTGAGTGTGTAATTTATGCCACCTGGTGAAGGCCAGTCATGGCCGAAGCGTGACTCGTCACTATAATGTCAGTGTTTTAATAATACACTGTGGAGCAGAGCTGTTGTGCGGACCTTTTCTTTTGCACTGCATTGACCTTTGTCCAGCACCAGCGAGGGACTGGGTGTGCGCAACCCTCCTGTTTTTGAGTGGTGCAACCACCACGCACAACCAGCAATATCCGTGTGTATCATTCATGAGCACGAGTGGTGTGCGCATGCGTGAAATTGGAACACGGGGTAATGCTGCGTGCGTGCATTTATTAATACCAGTAGGGAGTGCCAGAAACAGAGAGAGGGGAAGTGCTGAGAGAGAGAGAGAGAGAGAGAGAGAGAGAGAGAGAGGGGAATTGCACCACTCGGTTCACACAGGTGTGCTTTTTTTTAAATACCAGACGAGTCGCCCCTTTACCAACTCGCCCCGGGCGTACAGCCGGCGGAACTGCGCGGCCTGGTATTCCTAAAGTAACCTAAGTAAATGATGCTTAGACGGTTAAACCTAACCTTATTCGTAACCTTAACCTCAGTAAAACTATGCCTAAACTTAAGAGATTTATTTTTTGTTTATGTCATATATACATTTGTTCATTCTGCATACTGAAACTCTCCGTATTGATTTTTCATATTTTCCAATTCCCATCACAGCTGCAATATTGACCATCTCTATTGACTAAAAGAAGTCGTCTGTGCTTCATCACCCTCAAAGATATTAGAAAAACAGCATTCTCGAAATAGCACCACACGCGCGCACGCGCGCACGCGCGCGCACGCGCGCCCAAGAGTGTACACACTCTTGGGCTGATCGGTTTGCATTATTAGTCAATACTTTTAATTTATTGAGAAAGAAGGGAAGGAAGTGTGTTATTGGAAAAGTATCATGTTTGTGAATCAATACCAGAGAAAGCCTGCATTTGATTATGACTGACCACATCCTCCTGTAATGCTATATATAAAACATGCTGCATTTCAGTAATCCATAGATACTTTGGTGCTGTGTGTGCTCACATGTGTCATTGCGGTATATAATGCTATATATAACATGCTGCATTTCAGTAATCCATAGATACTTTGGTGCTGTGTCATGTGCTCACATGTGTCATTGCGGTATATCATCTGTCCTCAAGGTAATGGCTACATCGAGGGGAAGGAGCTTGAGAACTTCTTCAGAGAGTTGGAGGTTGCCCGGAGAGGAGCAGGAGTGGTGAGTCCACAAACTAGGAGAAAGTATCTGCAAAAGCAGAAAAGGCCCACTAGCTCTGGTCCATAGCTCTAATGCGTTGCATTTAGAGCTATGTTACTCTCGACTTCCACCGCTCGCATGAATGCAGACCAGCCTCTCGTCTTTAGCGTAAATAAAAAGAACGTTTTTGCTACTCACCAAAACAAAGGCGGGTTGTGTCATTAGAAAGCCTACTTTCCTTAGTGTGAGCACTCTGTGCCCCCCACCACACGTATAAACGGTACTTTTTGCCAGAAAGGGATTTTCTTTGGAGGAAACATATTCTCTTTTCATTCACGCTATAAAGACGAGAGCCATAGCTCTAAATGCAACGCATTATAGAGCTATGGATCAGAGCTAAAGGCCAGCACACTCCAGATTGGATGAAGGTCTTTTGGTGCATGAGACTCAATAATGTCATTGAAATGACATTAACTTAACATTAACTAGCCAGCACGCAATACGTGTCCTTTTCACATGATTTGTGATCCTTGATGACTATTTCTATGTATTTGACGTATTACCATGTGCTGTTCTGGCTTACTGTAAATCGCTCTGGATTAAGAGTGTCTGCTAAATGCCTAAATTGTAAACTCCATGAGAGGTAAAGAGGTTTTTAAAAAGCCTTTCCATACGCTTGTAAGGTCGTGCAAGTGCTGGCAAGAGTCTGAAGTGGTGAGTTTTCAGACTACAAGCAACGGACGCGTTTCCATCTGTTGCTTGTCCAGAAGAACAATGAATAGAATTGGCATTAAGGGATTCATTTTTTTAATCTGGTGTGTGTGTGTGTGTGTGTGTGTGTGTGTGTGTGTGTGTGTGTGTGTGTGTGTGTGTGTGTGTGTGTGTGTGTGTGTGCGTGTGTGTATTTGACAGGATCCAACAAATCAACAATTCAGAGAAAAGATGAAGGAGTTCATGCAGAAATTTGACAAGAACAAAGATGGCCGTATTGAAATGTCAGAGGTACAGCCTGGAGCCCAACCCTTTGTTGTGTTATGTTCTGTTTTGTTTCATTTCAAATTTTCATCCTGGAAATAACTATTTTGGGAAATAATTGGGGGACCCAATAATACCCATTGTCGACTCCAGCTGCATTATCGATATGTGGGGCAGAAACGGTACGTCCAAAACGGTTACTTTTCAGGAAAGAAAATCACACTTCTGTGGAGTGAGGGGCGCAAGATGTATTTATATTGGCCACATGACGTCTTGCGTCCATAGACTTGGCTGGCAAACTATTTAACCCATTCTGACCGGGCACCCATTTTGGTGTCGGCATCATGTCATGCTTTAGCTATTTAAAAATAGCAGATCTACAAGCTCATATCGCGCCACCGAGTGGCGCGCTACGAGCTTGTAGGTCTGCTATTTTTTTTTAAATCGAAGAGCGACTGACATTTTTAGAATCTGATCTCAGGTCAGAATGGGTTAAGTCATGTTAAAGTGCCCTAAACAAAATCCCATAGACTTGGCTGCCATATGACGTAATCCTCAAATGTATTGGAGGAGCTGGCGCCCCTCAAAAATAACCTGTGTTCCAATGGATCTAATGTAGTTGTTATTTAGTCAGAGGCTCTGGTTAATCCTTTTCATTGGTTTATATCCTATATAGATCCTTAAAATTGGCTAAAGGGAGAGATCGCCTTAATATGGCGATATATTATATTATATGGGCACAAAGCTAATATAATGGAAATAGCAGCTCCACAAGCTCACAACACGTCATGAATTTGTAGATTGGCTATAATTATTAAAATAAATAGATTTTGAATTGAAACCGGGTGTTGCGAGCTTGTAGATCGGCTATTTTCGGCATGCAACCAAGTGTAAAATCAGCCATTACGATGCCATCAAGGCCAACAAAATACATTTGACACAAAACAAATTCAGATGACTAAAATACAATACTGAAATAAATCACAATTTGCTGTCAAAATCAACACTATTCCACGGTCGAGGCCCTCTCTCATTTATGTGGATCTGATCTGCCCATTTGAGGATTTGTAGAGAAACTGTTCTGTCTACTGTACGTCTTCTCTCTCCTCCCCTATGAACTCCATGGTGTTGTCTACTGTACGTCTTCTCTCTCCTCCCCTATGAACTCCATGGTGTTGTTTCATGCCACTCTCCTCCTACTCCTCTCTCTCCCTATCCTATAGTTGGCCCAGATTCTTCCAACTGAAGAGAATTTCCTGCTTTGCTTCAGAGAGTTTGTCGGTTCCAGTACTGAGTTCATGGCGGTGAGTGAGTGAGTGAGTGAGTGAGTGAGTGAGTCTTGACTCATTTAGATGACTAGCCTGTCACACACGCTCCGGCTTCACAACTAATTCCACAAATCTATATTACATGCTTTCATTCTATATTTTTCACTGCTACAGTGGGGTGATATTACAAATTTGAATAGTCAAGAAAACACGAGAGACCTTTAGTCGACTCTAAAGGTCCCATCGTATATGGCAGATATAATAATAATTAAATGGATTTTATTTAATTTACAATCCACTTTACATTCCTCAGAATCTCAAAGTGCTACAGTATAGACAAAAGCATAAAATAACATTGCACGATTAAAAAACACACAATTAAGCATCAAGGAAAACAAAACAGTTTTGAACATGAGGGCATGCATGGGTCAGGGAATAAAATCAGTGGATTTAGAAGAAAGCCTTGTTAAAAAGGTAGGTCTTTAGTCCTCTCTTGAAGGAGTCAATTGACTGTGGCACTCTCAAGTGTGCAGGGAGGGTATTCCACAGTTCAGGGGCAACTGCGCAGAAGGCCCTGTCACCCATGATGGCGGCAGGTTTGCCGTGACAGGGTTGAGGTAGTATGTGTTTGAGGAGCGGAGGGTGCAGGTCATCCAAAGCTTGAGTATAGTCTTTCTCGCTATGTATAAAAGTATTCCAACCAATTTGGCGTTGTGTCTGGTCCTTGCACTGCATACCTTAGCTGCTAGTGCACACTGGAGAGGTGACACGTTTAAATTATATCCAATCAAGGTGTCCAGCTCATTCTTCACCTCGTTCCAAAACACCTGTATCTTTGTACATTTCCAAAGCATATGTGCATTATGTACCAACTTCTGTCTCACATTTATTACAGTTAGGAGAGCTGAGACCAAGCTTGCTTCTCAGTAGAGGTGTATAATGGAGTCTGTGTAAAATGTTGAATTGTCTTTCTCTATCATTATTGCAACTCAAGATAGTAAGTGTATTTCCTATAATTGTTGTCCAAGTATTGTCTTCTATCTGACATTCCAAGTCAATCTGCCACTGCCTTTGAATATGATCAGTGGAGTGGTTTGAACTTACATCAAAACATTCATACAGATAGGAAATAAATCTTTCTGGGCACAGGCTGTGTAAGAATATTTTCTAGGAAGGATGTCCTAGGGGCTTGCATGTTCTTTGTTACATAATGACGGATTTGTAAAAATCAAAAAAAAATTGACTGTTGTAATGAATATTTAATCCTTAGATTCTCAAATGACTCCATTGTGCCTCCGTTATATAGTTTAGCAAGCTGGTCCAGTCCCTTATCATGCCAAACCCTGAATACTGGGTCCTGATATGAGGGAAGAAAATCTGGGTTCTTCCATATACTGTAGGAGCCAAAGGTGAAAAATGTTTAAAATGGACTTTGATGTTATTCCAGGTGTTCAGTGTATTTAAGACAATGAAATTCCCCTCAACCTCCAATTTAGCTTTGTTATGATTCACAAAGGGGCAGACCTCAAGTGTCAACATACCACAGTTTTGAATATTACTATTATTATTATTATTTGATTATTAGTCTGGATTCTCCCATTCATATATGTACCGCATTTGTGCTGTCCAGTAGTAAAAACGTAAGTTCGGAAATCCACCCAATCCACCCTCATCCTTCCTGTCTTTGAAGCTTACTTATTTTCATTCTAGGCCTTTTACCCTGCCACAGATTATCCAGATCAGAGAAAAAGCTGTTGGGGATTGAATTTGGCAACATCTGTAGAGGGTACAACAGCCTAGACAGGATATTCATTTTGAGCACACTGATCCTACCTAGCCAGGTAGACTTCCCCATGGGGGAGTTTTGAATCTGGTGTGGTGTGCCTACTTGCATGACTTCAGTTTTGGAACTGTTTAACTGCAGAAAGTTGTGACTCATCCACACCTTGATCTCCTCCAGGCAGAGGGCGGTTTCCGTGCTGTGGGCGGAACGAAAGCCAGATTGAAAGATTTCACCAAGGTTATTGAGGTCGAGATGATTTTGTAGCTGTGCAGCCACTACTTTCTCCAATATCTTGGAGAGGAAAGGGAGGTTTGACTTTGAGATGGGTCTGTAGTTTGCAAGAGTCCGGGTCCAGGGAGGGTTTTTTGAGGAGAGGAGTGAGAATGGCTGTCTTTAAAGTGGGAGGAATGTGGGAGGGAGTGATATACTGCTTCGCTTCGCTGACTGATGAGAGGGTTTCAGTGGAGAGGTGTATGAGATCAGAGGTCATGGTGGCTTGGTTGATATTTTTGAGATTTCTGAAGCTGATCTGGCGCTTGGGCTTATTAGCATGGGAGGGGGGGGGGGGGGGGGAAGGGCAGCTCCATGTATATCCATCAAAAAACAACGAGGACTGCTGATGGATATATTACTTGTAATGAAGTGAGAGATGTCAACATTTACATATCTGCCTGTCCTCGCTTGGGGAGCAGGCTATATAGTGCTGATAACGTTAAAAGGCTTTAAATAAGATAAATTGGTAGTGACACTAGCAGGTCCGAGACATGCGATTTCATTTTAATGACACAAATCCTTCTATTCCTAATGGAAGGCTCACAGCGGTGGAGCCGGCGATGGATACTGAAGGGCTGCATAATTGGAAACCATTACTTCTTAAACATAATGGCCAGAAGATGAGAGGATGATCGCTATAGGCCACACATCCGCCACACTGGAACTATACTACCAGAACCAATTAGAGAGCAATTACGAGGGGGAAGAGCTGCCACATGCTTCTCATGTCACGTCACGTCAGGCAATAATTAGATGAAGGCTGGGGAACCGCGCTGGGACGGGGAAAACGGAGCTAGGTGTATAAAAGCCAAAAGGTCCGAGAACAGCCCGCGTGGAAAGAATGGAAGAAAAGGAGAAAGAACAGCTAATCAGTCTTTCGTGCAGCGAAGGAGGTTCTTAAAGGGTTAGAACGAGGAAGGAAGCAGAACCTTCTATTTCCAGAGTCATGTATAATGGATGTCTGGGCTGTAGCTCCTCTCTGCCGAGCCCAGAGGAGAAGAGGAAAGTGGGAGGAGGAGGAGGAGGAGGGGAAAAGGTGGAGAGGCCATCTATCTTTGATAAAGAGCCTTTCTTTAGACAGGGACAGCTGCTAGATTAAAACATTCATTAAATGTATTTCTCCTTCCCCCCACTTCGTCGTCCTCCCTCGCTCTCTGGCTCTCTGGCTCTGTAGCTTTTCTCCGAACGGTGCAGGGAGAATGGGATCGTGTAATGAAAACCATTTGACTACAAGTCATGGTGATCCTGTTTTCCGTAAAAGTCCTCCTCATCTCCTCCTCTGAGAAAGTCTAACTATTGGCACTGTTCATCAGTCTGGGGTGGTTGGATGGGATCGAAAAACAGCGAGGTTGTAACTCACTCTGGCGAAGACCTTCTCCTAAATGGCTAAGATGTAAATGTAAGAGGATTAATTAATTAAGGAATGGATTCTGCCTGCCCAATTGTTTGTGTGCGTGTGCGTGTGTGTGTGCGTGCGTGTGAGTGTGTGTGCGTGTGTGTGGACTACGGGAATTAATTCTTCCAATTTATTCACAATAAAGTTTACTCACTCTGTCACATCATTTATTGGACTGTTCCTTCTTAGGCATGGCGGCGATACGATACAGATCGCAGTGGCTACATTGAAGCAAATGAACTGAAGGTACGTTTCATCCTCGGGATGTTCTCTCTATGCTTTGATACACGACGACAAACGACACAAAACCTACCGCAAACCCTAACCTAACCGTAACCGCAAGCACGGGAGCAGCGCAAAGACTGGCTTTGTGTGTCCCTATATGTGTCTATGTGTGTCTGTCTGTTTGGGGGTATGAACAGCTGCAATACAGCTGGGTGACCTAAAGTGGCACTGTTGAGCAGCCTACAGGCCCATTCACACTGAGCACTATAACTACCGTATAACAGTACAGTGCAGTAACTATCACAATAAAAGTATAGTTGCACCAGTATGGTTTCACCCAGAGATTCATACTTTCTATGTATTTGCTTATTTTCTGGGTGAGATAGAATATTGTACCTTTATGTAGACTTCTTCGGGCCTTTTTTCATATATAATAATCACACGTTTGTCTTTAGTTCAATGTTTGTCATAATGTGCCTCATTACGTCATATCGTCTCTAAATTGTTAATGGCGTTTAATGTTTGTGTTTGCACCGTTTGTTTTACATCACCATTACATCACCTAATCAACATGAGTTAGACTTTAATATATTAGCGCCCCTCACTTCACACGGGTGTGGTTTTTTTAAAGATTTACTTCATAAGTGCTCCTGACAAACAGTAAAAATCCCATAAACTTGGCAGCCTATGACATAGTCTTCAAAAGATATAACGTATATATCAGGGAAAAGATTCTGCTTAAACCTGGCTCCAGCCGAGGGACAAATATATCCCTCGCCATGCTTGAGCTGCCTCAGGAGGTGGTGAGGGACCCTGCCGTGTGAAACAAGAGAAATCCATTAAACCTCGAATTCCCATGGAGAACTCTGAGGAGTGCGATTCCTTACTTGCTATTCTATATTCGAGGTCACTTTGGCTTCAGTATGATGTGAACATATTACATTCTGCCTGTCAACACTTTGGACTCTTTTCATATGTACAAGTGGGTTTAATTCCCATCTGGTGTTGCACTTATTTCTGTCCTCGATGTGCAGGGCTTCCTGTCAGATCTGCTGGAGAAAGCCAACAGACACTACGATGACCAGAAGCTCCACGAGTATACGAAGACCATTGTAAAGATCTCTCTCTCTCTCTCTCTCTCTCACACACACACACACACACACACACACACACATTGCTGTGACAAACCACAAGAGTAAACACATACTGTACATATGTGTACTGTACATACTACATACCTATATTACATATTCATAGTATGAAGCCCCGTTTGATGTCTATGGGTGCATGTCCCTGGTAGCAAAGCACAGTCAGTCCTATAAGAGAAGAGGTAACGTCTAGTGTCCATCTGGCAGAAAGGAAAACACAGGCCTATTCCGCCAGTGGCTGCAGCGCTGCATAGCTGACTGATCAGGGCTCGCCATGTCCTGAAGGTCGTACTGTTTACAGCCCAGATGTGCCAACATCTGCCGCTTCCTAAAAGACACAAAGCCTGACCTAATTTGATGAAGCAAGACAGACCATTGTATTGTTTCATTGCGAAATTTTGACATTTTCTAGTTAGTGCAGTTTTGTGATTGCTTATTGCTTACTGTATAGCAAGCCACACTTTAACTTAATTTAATGGAATTTATTAGTCAGTTAAAATGTACTTTTTTTTTTTTTTTTAATCAACTCATTCCACAGCTCAGGATGTTTGATACGAATGGAGACGGAAAACTGGGCTTATCAGAGATGGCGAGGTAATGTACAATGTCATCATTGCTATTTATTCAGCACCCAAAAGTACATTAAATCATGTTTGATTCCCATTTCCCAGCAGTGATGACTATGGATTGGTTAGCTGCACAAACAAAGATAATAGGCAGTGTATGTTGGAGAGAACCCAGTAAAGAATCATGGCATTTTGCTGAACTATAGCGACCCCTGTTGGTTTGTTCGGGGTACCTATTCAGCAGGAAGGGGGTCTGGGGAGGTCTGGGGGAGATATAATATGAACCTGTGTGTGTCACACTCTCCCAGTGAAACTCCAGTCCAAAATGAGTCCAACTCGCATGTTTATCAGAGTTCCATGGTTTTACACACCCTCCGCAAGCCAACATTGAAGACCAGCAGCAACTGGGACATTGCCGCTGTGTACTGTGCAGTGCACTATATACTTTACTAAGTCAGTGCATTAATTGGATGTGTAAAACCGCTATGTAAAAGACTGACACTGGTATAGTCAGTTAGGTCCCTGACAGCAACGAAATTGGGGGGTGGAGGATGAGTGAGAAAACCAAATAAAACAAAAAACTATTTGCCGTCAATGTTCATTCAACATTTATCATTCTGCATATAACATGTAGACATTATAAATCATTTTACCGTTATTGTATGTAACTGATGAAGACTTCCATTCCCACAGGCTTCTCCCTGTTCAGGAGAACTTCTTACTTAAGTTCCAGGTAAGGTAGTGTAAAATATACTGGTGCTCATTCAATCAAATGTACTGTAAACCAAAATAACAACAGTAAATGAGGAGGAACAAGTGAAAACCCGAACATTTTTGTTGTTATAGGGTGTCAAGCTGACCACTGAGCAGTTCAACGCCATCTTCAACTTCTATGACAAGGTAATGAGCCCACTACTACTGGCTATAGGATTTCCCTGAATCACTTCACTTTCCAGCCACTGGGATGGATGGATGCATGTTGCTTGCATCAGATTTGCCCAAGGCAATCGTGAGTAGTGCTGCACGATTAATTGAGAAAAGATTGCGATCTAGATTCAGCCACATATGCAATCTCATTTCTAAATTTGAGCAAGAATCGTCAAGCACTAGTTGGACGTCCAATTCATTTTATAATACAGTTATGTTTTTGCTACAAGAGAGACTTTGAGAGGTTAAGTCAAGCATTTTAGTGTTGTCTGTTTAAAGCCACAGTAGTTGGCTCTATAGGTGCTACATTTTTAATGTAGTAATGTTCAGCAACTACAGACTAAAGAAAATACACATTTTCATGAAAAAAAAATATCGTGTGAGAATCGTGATCTCAATTCATGTGGAGGAAAATTCACATTCACATTTGAGCAAGAATCATGCAGCACTAATCATGAGCACATAAATTGCATGAGTTTGGGTCACAAGTCATACTACTATGCTATACCTTACATCCTTTCCTCTATCCTATCATTGTATTACTTTAATTACTTGTGCTGTCAGTGGAACTTTCGAGATAGCTTAATAAACACTTGTTTTGTTCACTGCAGTATGGAGGACATATTGTATGGTTGGAAGAGGTTGCTTCAGGTAATCTTTGCTAGATGACTCAGCATTTGCCTTGAAGTTTTCCCTGCTCTAGTCAAAATCATGACTATGCAAAACATCCTAATGGTCAATCCTCTGCGTTGCCTAGGTAAATGAGATGGAACGGGTGCACATGTCCCTTTAGAAGTGGCAGCCACACTTTCACCTTCAGGCGATGCTTGGAATGAATGGCTTGGTACAGACAAGCTAATGACAGCTGACTAAAGGAGAAATGCAGAGTACAATCAATTATTGTTAATTTAGGAAGATAGTGGCTCGATTGGAGCCACTAGAGGCGACATGTTATACACAAATCCTACAAATGGTCTCCTAAGTGGTCGCCGCGGGGTCAGACGGCAAATCTCACAAAGATCCTATGGTAACTTGTGCTACAGTAGAACCCGCAAGAGTGTGTTGCTGAACTTTCTGGGACAGAGAAAGGTCGATAATGAAGTCGATTTTCTCCTGATTTGTCTCTCGGAAAAAAGCAATTCTAGTATGAAAATCTTTGGAATAGTGTGTGGCTTACTGGCTTGTGGTGGTCAGGTCCACTATTTAGTACAGTGACCTTGGAGCTGGTTCAGAAGCTGTGTTCACGTTCACTCTTCCATTGGTATGAATAGACTCCACTTTACGCATATAGGGGAAGTAAACCGGAGAAGGCCTGTCTTGCAGCTATTTCCATCTTGGGTACAATGGAGGAGCACAGGAAGGTTTTTCTATTGATTATGTCAGCTTGATTCTGTGGACATGAAAGACTGATTTTAACTTGTTATTATTACAATGTTGAGACAGTTCTTGAGGAAATGTACGTACATAGGACCACAATGGAAACAAGTCCCCAGGATTTTGTGGTGTTATCCTTTTAGCCAAAATATCTTACTGTACCTCCGTACTGTTGAATAAAGTATTAAATCAATCAATAAATAAATAAAACGACCCAGTTCCATGTTACTTTATACCAGCACTCTTGCCAGCTCAGATATTGTTTTTCAATGCATTGCATGTATGTCGTGCTTTCATTTGTAAGAGAGATTGTTTTTCTGTCTACCTCTGTTCAGTACATTAATCCCGACCATCGGTTGGACAGGACTACCCGAGTATTAGTAGTTTAGTTCATTGTTCTGAATGTCGTGGACTAACTATCTCTCACATGCTAAGAATGGCAGACATGTTCAATTATACAGTACAGTAGATGGGCCTGTTTCGCGCCAACATTCATGAGGGTAATTAGACTCAGTGTTTTGTTATGAGTCTAACCCCCTACAGCTGAAACACGGGCAAACTGCTGTCGTTGGTACTGAGGCATTGTGGGGTAGGCTGCGGCCAGACGGAAGAGTGTAGTGGTAGGTCAACTGTACAGTAACGTCCCTCACAGTGCCAAGGGTTCAAATTGGGCAAAGCTTTGAAAATATCCAAGTTTCCACACAATCAAGACACCGGTCACGGGTCAAGTCTGGTATTCCACAATTCTCTAATTCTACAAAGAACTACTTTAAATCTACTTTAAAAATCTCATTTAATTCATACAATCAAATGATGACGTACTGTAGCCAGGGCAGTCCTGTCTAGTAAAAAAAAACACAAAAATAAGACACAGGATTTTTATCTATTTTTATTATGATCTGTGATGTCATGAAGACACAGTGCCATGGTACTTTTTGTCTGGTTCAATAATATTAAAGAAATATTATTATAACTATATAATACATTATTAAATTATATACTGTATGAAGTTCTGCAAATCACTGTATATATAGAAAATAACATGGCCTTCACTGCTTTAATTAAGTCTATGTAAGTCCTCCTTTTATCTGGTTATTTCAAAGCTAAAATTAAAGGACCACTTCACCACTTTTCAACCTCATATAATTTGTCCTCACTAATGTAATGTTCATGATAAAATAGCACCACCATTTATTTTTGTCTGTGTCTCATAGGAGGGCTGTGGGCAGTACATTTGTATTCTATTTGATATATTTCTATGTTTATTATCGTGAGAAAGATGGCTTCCATTATTGCATTGCAACTTTTCAGGAATAGTGAAATTCCCCATCGATGATGTCACTGTTAGAGGGCTTTCTGAACTGCCCACAGCCCTCCTATGAGACACAGCCCGAGTAGAAAACAATTGTGGTATTAATATTAGTGAGGACCAAATATACGAAGATCGGTTGAAAAGTGGTGGCGTCGCCCTTTAAATGTGTGATGTTTTACTGTCTCCTATCAGGATGGGAACGGCTACATTGATGAGCAGGAGCTGGATGCTCTGCTACGGGACCTTTACTCAAAGAACAAGAAGGTGAGAGTCGATTGGCTAGTCAGCACGTTATATAACGATATACAGTATAATGATGTGTTACTTGGGTGGACGGCCTCAAGGCTGAGGCACAAAGCATGCATTTATTTTTATGTGGCACATGTCTTTTTTCGCATCGTCACCTCTCAGTCACCACCCTTTGCTTTCCTTCCACTCTCAATGTAATGGAAAAACACAATGCCTTAAAAGTACCGTTAGACAGAACAAACACAGTACACTGTAGCACAGTCAATAATATTGCCCTGCTGTATTACAGTATGTGAAACACAGTGTGACCTTGTTGTGCCTTTATAGTCTATAGAGCGGTGCCCGTGTTGTGATGTCAGAACAGACCAGCTCCATTATGAAGATATATAGGGGTGACCTTGTATACTTGTATTAGCTTATTTATTTTTTTAAGCTTTATCCATCAACCGTCTAATGAAAATCTAGCTAGTTTTTCTGGTTTCTTTTTTTTATTACAGCTTTCAAATCAGGCCTTATTAAAGATCAGGATGATGAAACTGGAAGAGTTTACAGCAGTCTACTCTACTCTACTCTGTAACCTTAATTTGGCTCACTCTGTAGCACAGTCAGCTTTCGTGTACTGTAGATACACTGTAGGCACAGGTCCAGGGCCCAGGATTGTGCCGTTGTTTGCCAGCATGAATGAAGCCAGAAACATAACTTCTGCTTATAACAAAGATCTACTTAGCTAAGAGCTATACACTAATATATTATGGTCATAACGTTGATGGCTTAAGCCAGGGCATGGCTGATTCAAAGCCAATAATCATGACATGTCATGTGGATGATGCTGGTTGATCAGTTGCTCACTGGGATATCTTTGAACACTTATATTTCAGATTACTTCATGTATTTGTTTATTTACGGGACTACAGTGCACGTTAATGAACATTCAATACATGTACAATAAATGTATACATTTAACATGTCATGGTTCTAACCAAATGGTGTAAAGTAACTATAAGTACATTACATGCACTTAGTTACTTTACAATGTACACTGTACAGTACTTAAGTACATTTTACTTCACATATTTTCAATTCTGGACTTTTACTTGCAACAGACTAGTATTGCAGTATTGATACTTTTACTTTAGGTAAAATAAACACCACTGATAACTTCATCGTTTCTCTCGGTCAGGACGTGGACGTGAAGAACCTGACCGGCTACAGGCAGAGCATCATGGCTCTGTCCGACGGAGGGAAGCTGTACCGCAGCGAACTGGAGATCGTCCTCTGCAGGGACATGTGACCTGTGTGTCCCTTTCTTAATGCCAGCCATCATTCTCTCTCTGCCTGTCCCCCGCGCCCGCCCCCCCGTCCGCCCCCCGAGTTCACGTACGTCTTACCGTACGCCCACTTCCAGCTGCCTGGTGGCAACAATTACCAGGTGCATGTGCCGGACACGCCCCCTCATGGTATGACCTCAGAATGAATGACAAGAGCACTAACAAAACAGCACAAAGGAGCTCTTCCCTTTTTAAATCCCCGCAACCTGACTGTATAAATTATAAACGCAAACCTCCTAGCTTCTCACCTTTATGATGAAAGCAGTTCAGAGACACACCTCTGCTGCACTCCATGAATATCAGTTCATGTAGGTGGAAACATCAGTTACTGTGTAAAACCCCAGTCATGACCAGACTCTTTATCAACCCTAGCTTAGACCTGAATTAGTCAAATCTTAACTCTCCAAAACCCTGCCTCTTCATCTCCCATGACCCTTAAACCTTAACTCTCCAAAACCCTGCCTCTTCATCTCCCATGACCCTTACCGGAATCCCAGCTTTCCAGACTCCTTTCAAACTGTGACTTATTTATTCTAGCCCTCAACCCAGAGTACCCTTTTTAAGAAATTCACCTTACATCCTGATTGATTGATATTCCCTGGTTCTGCCTTCCCAAACAGTAGACTGAGTGATCCTTAACCTTATTCCTGCTCGCTCTTTGACTTTGCATTAAATACAATATAAATATAGTAAAACATGACTGCAAACAACTGTGATGGATTTAACTTTTGTTATTTATAATGATTATAGTGATGGAGCTGGTATGAAATCTCCACCTCTTATTTTCCTGAAGTAATCTCGTTGTCATTCCCTAGCTTGTGTACCATTATCATGTTATGATTTTCATTTTCAATGTTGGTTTTTGACTGATTCTGTCAATTGGAAACATTAATAAAACATATCTTAAGATTAAGATGATGCAATTTATTGAGCTCGTCACAAAAATGTGCTTTAAGTACTACAGACCGTGGTGTATGTTCAAGAAAATAAATCAAGAATATTGCAAATATAAACTGGAGCTTTATCATGTTCCATGCATGTTCACTTCTGCGTTGCGTTGGCTAGTATTCACTCTGACAGCCCCATTTGCACTGCAGTGTTGATTTCGTCGACTACCATGACTAATACATGACAAAAAATGTTCGTCGACAACCTTTTTTCAATGCAGAAAACTAAATGAAAACGAAGCTATGACGACTAAATATATTGACAATTTCGTCAACAAATAAAACTATATAAGGGGACTAGTGGACAAGATATCCAGTATAAGTCATTTTACATTTGGTTGCATGCTGAAAATAGCAGATCTACAAGAAGCTCACAACACGTCGCAGCCTGTAGGTCGGCTATTTTCAGCAAGTGTAAAAACAGTCATGACATTATGACTATTCAAGAGACTATGACTAAAACTAAAATAAAAATGTGCTGTCAAAATCTCCATATCCAGAGTGGACCAGTTGAACGCAATTCAACATCCAAGTGGGTTGATATTTCTCAGCCCTACAGTAGGCCTACATCATGATTGTGCTGCACACTGTCCAATTCGCATTTATATCATAATTTATATACAATTTTTCAGAGTGAAACTTTTGCAACTTTTAATCCATTCATCCCGCTTCGATACGCTGGTCTCAACAAATACTGTAGATGTACAAAGTACTCTTCTGTTCTGAAACAAAGGGACAGAAAGGACAGGCAAAACTGAGGGTCACACGGCCTACATGTAAACGAGTGTTTTCCCTTACAAATGAGGACGTCCGAAAACAAAAACAAAAACAGTGACAGCTGCCCTGCAAACCTGGTTTCAGGAAGTTGACGTCAACTTTCATTGTGGTACTGTATGTACTCCTATGTCTTTAGGTTGTTTTTTTTGAGTGGTGCAGCCACTCCAAGATAGTACCAAAGTAAATATACTGTGCATCTCACAATGCATCGCATCGAGAGCTTGTAAATCGACTATTTTCAAATGGCTGAAATGTATAGTGGCTAATTTAGGTATATGTTTTGAATAATAATCAAAATCTATAAAGTAACTAGTAACTAAAGTTTTCCAATAATTGTAGTGGAGTAAAAGTACAATATTTGCCTCTGAGATGTAGTGGAGTACAAGTAAAAGTGTTGGAAATTGAAAAAAAGTTAAGTTGACTTTGATCGTGACCTTCGACCTTTGAGACCTAAATTGGGGCAACTTTGAGGTCGTTCCCGGAAAGTTTAATGAAGATCCTCGCATCTGTTCCGGTTATTTTGTTCACAGACAGACTGCTGTTACTGTGATAAAAAAACCCTGCCACACATTGCTGCGGGCAGGGTAATAATAATAATAATAAAATGAAGAGCGACGTGAACAGATGGACAGACAGAGTAATTATTATTATGCAGAGGCCCTAAAAATGTCAAACAAAGTTTACTTTTATTAGTTTTAAGTCAGTAAGAAATCTATTTATCTATGAATGCAATGTCTCTGTACGTGTGTAATTCATGTAACCCGATAACCACGACTTCAAATTCGACACACCCACACATGGAGTGCAATGCCCGGTGTCGAATCGGTCGGACCCACAGTTGTCCAGAACCAGCACAAAAGGCCTCTGCCCAGGCTCTGGACAGGCCACTGCCCACAGTGTCCAGGGTCCATATATGGAGCTGGCCTGTTCTGACATCACACCACTCCATATTTGGGCATGCCTGACACAGAACTCCATAAGCTGGCCTGTTCTGACATCACAACACTCCATATTTGGGCATGCCTGACACAGCACTCCATATATAGGAATAAAGGGACACAGATACACAGTCACACATACACAAATCTCCATATATGGGCAGAAAAGGGACACAGACAGATGGTTGGAACGGGTACTCTGCATTTCCGGTTGCCCAGAACCGGCACAAAAGCCTTATTTGGCATGCTTGACAAAGAACTCCATATATGGGCATAAATAGGGCACACATGTACATAATTAATAACTGGGCGGAGCATGCATTTCCCGCTGTCCAGAACCAGCACAAAAGCCTCTGCCTGGACTCTGGACCTGATCACCCCTATATATCTTCATAATGGATCTGGTCTGTTCTGACATCACAACACAGGCACCACTCTATAGATTAGGCAGTATTCTTCGGGGGCTTATAGTTTAGTAACAATAGGTCCAACATACGTGGCCGGCTAAGACACATACATGGCTGGTTAAGACACACCCGTGGCTTCGATATACGTGGCTGGTTAAGACACATACGTGGCCGGCTAAAACACATACATGGCCGGTTAAGACACATACGTGGCTGGTTAAGACACATACGTGGCTGGTTAAGACATATACATGGGCCCAGGCCGTAGCGTAACGGTCTGGGCACCGGACTGGTGATCCAGTCGCGGTGTGCCGCGGGTTCGACTCCCGGACCCGACACGGCCTTTACCGCATGTCATCCCCCCATCTCTCTCCCGTTTCCTGTCAGCCTACTTTCTATCCCTTAAAAAACCAATAAAGGCGTAAGCCGCAAAAAAATATCTTAAAAAAAAAAAAAAAAGACACATACATGGCTGGTTAAGACACATACGTGGCCGGTTAAGACACACCCGTGGCTTCGACACACGTGGCTGGTTAAGACACATACAGTATGTGGTCGGTTAAGACTAACCGTGGCGCCGACATGAGTGGCCAGTTAAGACACATGTGTGGCCGGTTAAGACACAACCGTGGCTCCGACATACGTGGCCGGTTAAGACTCACCCATGTGTCATTGCTTCCAGTATCCGTCGTTTCAAAATAAAAGTTCTCCAGCATTTCAGACATGGCCTTCTGATTTTGATATGACATAATACAAAAACCTATATAATACGCTGTGACAAATAGTCATTTAAATTGTTTGAGAATGGGGTACAACACAATAAAGAAAAACGAAAAGAAAAATACAATTTCCATTGTGGTCTTACTAAGTTACTAGCCATGTACCATACTAGCTTTTCAGCTGGTCTTCTTTTGGTTTCTCTGGTGCTAGGTTTCTCTGACTGGGATTGTTACTTGTGGGTAAGCGAGGCAGGACATGATATTTCTGGAAATTCCTTCAATTGATCTGACATGCTTTTAAAGCCACCTGAATAATACAGCGAGTGCACCACCAACTCCCAGCTCACTGCAGCGCAAAGGCACAAATCTGCATCAATTAATCAGAAGCGTTTAAATCTTTAAATCATGAGCCACAGCTCTGAACAGGGACCCCTGCAGGGGATACAGGGGATTTTATTCACAAATAGGACAATAATAAATCCTCCCGTTTCCCAAACATGAGTTCCCATTTGTGGGTCACGGTCCGGACCAATTATTATGGGTTACGACTTAATTAAAAACATCCCATTTTCTTTGCCTATTTATAAAAGAATATATATATATATACATTTTAAAAAGCGCGAAGCAAAGCACTGTCTGCTGTGTGCTTGTAGATCTGCTATTTTCACTAGTTTGGGGTCCCTTCCGAGTCCCGAGTAAACGTCAAGTTTGGGAAACCACTGGTCTAAAATACCTCAAGGAGTTTGAGTAAATGATACACTTACATTAAGATTCTGAAAATAACTGAATTATAAATGGTAAATGGTGCATTTATATGCACCATTTACCATTTAGTATTCATAAGCTATAGTATTCATTATTATTCATATATGACTGTGTTTTACTTTTAACTTAAGCAAATCCCAATTCTAGATGTATATTACACTATAGGCCTATCATCATTTAGTAACTTCCTCCTGGGGGGGGGGGGGGGGGTACTCGAAGCGTTCAAAGGCCAGTGAGTCGATGTGTTTCCTCCATCTGCGCCATGGTCTCCTCCCTAGGTAGACGCCCGAGAGGCATCCTAACCAGATGCCCGAACGACCTAAGATGGCTCCTTTCCAAGCGAAGAAGCAGCGACTCTACTCCGAGTCTCTCTCGCGTGACTGAAGTTCTCACCCTATCTCTAAGGGAGATACCAGCCACCCGTCGAAGAAAACTCATTTGCAACCTTATTCTTTCAGTCATGACCCCACACACAGAGAGCTTTGCCTTCTGGCTCAGCTCTCTTTTCATCACAACAGTGCGGTACAGCGACTGCAATACCGCCCCTGCTGCTCCAATCTCCGGCTGATCTCCTTCACTGTCCTCCTCTCACCCGTGAACAAGACCCCGAGATACTTAAACTCCTTCGTCTGGGGTAATGTCTCATTCCCTACTTGGATTGCACAATCCATCAGTTTCCTGCTGAGAACCATGGCCTCAGATTTGGAGATGCTGATCCTCATCCCAACCGCCGTACACTCGACTGCGAACCGGGCCAGTATGAGGGCTGAAGGTCTTGGACCGATGGTGCCATCAGGAGCACATCTTCTGCAAAAAGCAGTGAACCCTTAGCTCACTGAGCCGTATACCCTTTCCTCCACGGCTTCGCCTCGAGATCCTGTCCACGTAAATCACAAACAGGATATAGATGACAACGCACAGCCCTGGGTGTACAGAGATTGGATGGCCTCCAAATACTCTGCTATCACTGCCACCCGTCTGGCAGCGCACCCAACCCCACTGCTTCCTAACGCGGACGTTGGGCGCACTGGGAGGAGAAGATGTGCACTGCAGTCCACATAACTTGTTTCCATTTCTTTGTTATTTATTTACATAAACCCTGCTCTGTGTGAGCATTGTTTACTATGCTGCCACTGTCATTATTCTCTCTGGCGGCCTCTCCACTCGTAAAAAGGTTAGCCTAATTTATACTCTGTAATCAACAAGAACAGACTATAAGCTAGTTAAACAGTTTATTTTCAGTGACATCGTTGTGCAATGGGATCGTATAAAGTAATGGAGATGTTGCAGAACATCAGATGTTCTATTATGTATGCGTGTTGGTGGTGAATTTATATTCCATGCATGGTGATATAATTAGATTGATCGACAAAATGGCTAAAAGTGTTAGTTAACTAGGATGTAATATAGGCCTATATGCAGTCCACACCGCTGCAACAAAATGTAGGTCATACCATGTTCTGTGCTGGTGTTCAGCAAACCAAATTTCCCATGAGGCAATGCATTGGTATCTTCTATTTTATTCAGCATTCACATAATTGTGAAAACCACTTGCAGCCAACTGAAAGACAGCACGCTTGCTTGAGTATAGTGAATGATGGCGTGTGTATGTTAACATTCACTCACAGAGTAAGCTACATCTGTAAAAGCTGACGACTACAGGCAGTATAAAAAGGTAACAACCATGATTTATTCATTGATGAAGGGAAACCTGGTATTTTATTTATGTCCACTATAATTTTAGCCCATAGGCTACCAATTAAATGATTGAAAATGGATTCTCCAACCTAAATTCTGATAGTACCTCACACAATATCGAACACGGTGGTGGGTCAGGGGTAGAGTGGCCGGATGAGATCCAAAAGGATCCTAATTCGAACCCGGGCTCCCCCAGAGTTAGTGTCGAAGTGTCCTTGAGCAAGACTCTGAACCCCTAAGCATATTGCTCCAAATTAACAGGTTGCTTCCTTGCATGGATTCCGCCTCCATCGGTGTATGAATGTGTGCGTGAATGGGTGAATGTAATGCACAATCTATATAAAGCGCCTTGGATAAAGGCGCTATATAAATGCACAATTTAATTTACCATTTACACGAATGCAGTCAGTGCACAGATGCAAACAGCACAGCTAACTCCTATAGGCCTACCCAAGACATAATTCAGTCATATTGCATGAAGACCAACTGAAGCTAAATATAGCAGAATCATTCCAGTTCATTGATCAAATAACTAAGTATGAACTCTTGAACTCTCTGAGGCCAAAAGTGGACATTTTAAAAGTTAGATTGAGTAAGGTTGGGGCTCATGCACCAGACTATTCAGCTAAGTGGAAATCGAAAACACTGGAACAGTATTTTCCCTAATTAAAGCCTGCTGTGCGTAGGGGCACGGAGGCGCAGTTGGTAGCGTTGTCGCCTCACAGCTAGAAGGGCCTTTCTGTGTGGATTTTGCATGTTCTCTCTGATGTGTCCCCTAGGGTATAGGGGTACCCACACAGAAGTAATCAGCAGTAATCCTGGTCTCTATACTGCCTCCCCCTGGCTGATGGAGGGGAATTGGAACTGGTTGTAATAACGTGTTCCTTCCATGTGCTGTGTCCTACCGGGGGAACTCCACCCCGTTAGGTGATAAGAAGCGGCCTGCTCACTCCTCATGCATTGAAGGAAGCATGAGCTCAGTTCGGGGCTCTCCCCAGGTAGGTAGAGGGAGAGTAGCGCCCAGGATTACAGTTTAGGCAATTGGCATCAGGTGAAAAATGGGTAAAAAAAAAAAGAACAAACAAATATAGCTGCAAGCAGCGATAAGGCGGGACCAGGCAGGAATGCAATATTCATTGGCTCATAAAACCTCACTTAAAAACATTTACTTTAGATTTTTTTTCCGTACAGGTCCAAAGTTCACGTGTAGATTAGAAGTTTTTGTGCATTATGATCAAAGATCCTGGGAGGAATGGTGGGTGATGTAAAGGTCAGAGTTCAAAAGTAAGAGCACAAAAGTTGTTCGACATGAGGAGACGCATATGTGTATCGAAGTTTCATTGCCGACGGACAAACGGTTCATGAGCCATCCACGTTCAAAGTTAGCATTTTCAATTGAGTGCTATAGCGCCACCATTTGGCCAAAGGGCTTCGCATCCTCACCGTTTGGCATGGCCCTCTACCATATTTCCGAGTCTACCGACTGCACGGTTCAGCCAGAACTGCTATTTTTGGCGGAAGAAGAAGAAGGAGAAGAAAAAATACGTTCTTGGTCCCTTAAAAAAACCTGCTGTGAGTGATTTCTGTCATTTCTCGTCTCAGTCCTGCATATAGGGCTCTGGTGACCGTTTTAATGGCCTTGTGTTCTAGCCTCTCTGAAAGCCAGCCTGGAATTGGTTCAGGAAGATCATATGAAAGAGGATCCTTGAGGGATTCAGGGAGAGGAAGAAATAACCACAAGGTGATCGATAGTCAAAACTCCTGGAAAGGCTTTGGACTCTATCTTGTTTCGTTTGAAAGATACATACCCACAGAGGCCGACTGTTCACTTTGACATTACACAAGTCTATAAACTTTCTAACTTGCCTTCCACAACACTCGTCGCTTATAAGGTCTCATATTTCAATACTGAAAGGCACACATGCAGATAAGGTGTAGGGTAGGCTACATCTTATCTACAGTAGCAGACATCCACTTGTCAATTTAATGTATAACACTACTACCAAATATCAATTTAATGTACACTACTGTAGATGAAACACTTGCCGCACTAGCCCATTGCATCAGCATGTGTGTATGTGTGTCTGTGTGGCAGTGGTTCCCAAAGTGGGGTCCGGGGACCCCCAGGGGTCCTTGAGGGAGTTCCAGGGGGTTCCTGCAGCTAAATGATAGTTAGGAACCAAATGGACCCTTATGGGTCTGTAACTCAGAGCGTGTACAAATGGAACCAAATGGACCCTAACAGCATTTGGTTCCATTTGTACACTCTCAGAGTTAAATTAACATTGATTTTACAATATACTTTGGGGGTCCCAGATATATAAATTAAATGCCATTAAATGGGGGTCCGTAGACAGGTTGAAAATTACTGCTAGAGCCCTAAAAAAATCTTCTCTTATGGGGGGTCCCTGGCATATCTCTTCAAATGTGTGTGTGTGTGTGTGTGTGTGTGTGTGTGTGTGTGTGTGTGTGTGTGTGTGTGTGTGGGGGGGGGGGGGGCTAATTAGTGTCAATTTAGGGTCCTTGATATGAAACAGTTTGGGAACCACTGTGGCTACAGAAGTGTTGAAATCCTGCCACCTACTGGAAATTATTGTACATTTCAGGAGGATTATGCATAAACCTTTTCTGTAGTGTATGTAGAAGGACACCGTCGTCACGTGATCATTCCGTGTAGAAAGCTCCTTACTAGCCAAGCTCTAAAACAAATAAAGATTATAATCAAATCACCTACTACTATACATACAGTGGCAGTGCACACATTGACAATGAGTGGCGCAGCGAATTTCAAAAACTGCCGTTCTGTCATGGTAACCGGAGCCACTCGGGGCCTCGGTCTACAGATAGTACACAGCCTTGCGACGGGAGACTTTTCACCGGGCAAGATCATTGCCACGGCGCGGAACCCGAGTGGTGCTCAGGTAGTTCAAACGTATTGACATAGTAATAATAATATTGTCGCTGTTTAGTCAGTGTTGTAGCCTGTATACAGACTGTGACTCTGTCAATACAGTCAATTATGTGCAAGACATTATTACACACTGAATGATACTGGCGATTTAGTGTCTGCACTGAATCATTCATGACAGTCATGGCGAAACTTCAACCTGTTTTACGCACTTGCTCCATTTACAACGTAGTCTACTACATAAACGACGTTCAGATTTCAAATATAAATAAGGGCACGGCCGCACGAATGTGCAACTTTGCTCAGGCGGGTTCATGTTCAATAAAAATCCGACCGATGGCCATTCATCCCCCCGTCCCGTCCCGTCCCCCCATCATTATGTTTTCAACTGCGCTACTCTATCGGCTGGGAGGTGTATTGCGCTCTGATACATTGTAACTTTTTGAGAAAATGGCCACCGATCGGATTAAAATGCGATTTATTGAAGAATACGGAAGGCACGCGTGCCAATACCGAACCGTGCAATATTGTAACATCTGTGTCCTGGTAGAGAGCACTTTATATTTGAAATATGAATGTGTATGTTCACTTTAACGTTATAGAGGTAGCAAAGGTGCGCAAAACGGTGAAGTTCATCCATGACGCTCGTGTAGGACGAGTGTCGTTGTGAACTATGAACCATGGGTGAATAGTAGCTCTACTGCTAAGGCTATGGACCAGAGCTAGGCGAATAGAAGCAAAATAAAGAGACACGGGGTCTTGATGGTGCAATATTAATTCATGTGCTGTTGCGTGTGCTGTACTGTACACAGGAACTCCAGAAACTGGCACAGAACCATCCCAACATCCATATAGTCCCCCTGGGTAAGAAGACTGAATGATGATGGGTGTTCAATATGTGTGAGTTGTGGTGTTTGAATGAATATAGAGCTACTACATCATGAATAGTGGGAACCAAAACAGTGTGCAAGGGAACTGGAGAATACTACATGGGTGGGCAGCAGTGGGCACAAACAGGGCACTGGGGAAATCTGGGTACACTAACAGAAAATCGTTTTGGAAATTGGACCCCAGGCGTTTAAAGGGAAGCAGGCGGCTGCAGGCTTTTATTTAATTTTGCACTGGCCTGCACCAGGCCAATATTATACACTTCCAATTATAGGCTGAAGAAAGTGCAAATAATAGTCCGGGCAGACCCAAATTAGGCTGAAGAAAGTGCAAATAATAGCCTGTGGGCCGTGGTGGACATCCAAATGAGTCTGAAGAAACCCCTCAGTGGTAATTTATCCATTTGTAACTCAGAGAGAGTACAAATGCAACCAAATGGAAATGAAGGATTTGACAGTGTTGAACATAGGGGTGGGCATTGGGCAGGGCAATATGGAAAAATAGAATATCACAATATTGTTTCAAGCTGTATCATGATACACAATATTCTTTTCAAGCATTTTTGTATGGTTATTTTCAAGTTACATAATAGTACAACCACCTAGTACAAGGTAACAAAAACTAAAAGAAAAAAGGAGTAACAGACCATTTTAGACTAAGTACTTTTGGCCAACGTCATTCTACAGAAGTATCAATTAAGTTATAGAACTGCAAATCATAGAATGTGCATTCACTGTATCACGATATACTTGTATACGATATCTCTGAAAAGGTGGAAATCATGGAGACAGTATCGTCTTGATGATATTTATCACTATCGGCCACCCTATAGTTGAACACCTGCCCTCCTGTCTCAGCCCTGGCCCTGATGGTCAATGTGCTTCTGTCTCTCCATCAGATGTGGAGAAGGCAAGAGAAGATGTGGAGAAGCCAAGACAAGGTGTTCAACGTGCTTCTTCTGTCTGTCTCTCTCCATCAGATGTGGTGAGCCAAGAGAGCATAGAGAAGGCAGCGGAGGAGGTGGCACATCTCGTACAGGAAGAGGGATTGAACTGCTTGATCAACAACGCAGGCATCAACGTGGTGGCTGACTTCCAGACCGTCACAGCTGAGATGATGATCGAGAACTTCCACACCAACTCTGTGGCTCCTCTCATGATAACTAAGGTACTAGCCAACTCTGTGGCTCCTCTCATGATAACTAAGGTACGAGCCAACTCTGTGGCTCCTCTCATGATAACTAAGGTACGAGCCAACTCTGTGTCTCCTCATGATAACTAAGTTACTAGCCAACTCTGTGGCTCCTCTCATGATAACTAAGGTACGAGCCAACTCTGTGGCTCCTCTCATGATAACTAAGGTACGAGCCAACTCTGTGGCTCCTCTCATGATAACTAAGGTACGAGCCAACTCTGTGGCTCCTCTCATGATAACTAAGGTATAGCCAACTCTGTGGCTCCTCTCATGATAACTAAGGTACGAGCCAACTCTGTGGCTCCTCTCATGATAACTAAGGTATAGCCAACTCTGTGGCTCCTCTCATGATAACTAAGGTACTAGCCAACTCTGTGGCTCCTCTCATGATAACTAAAGGTATAGCCAACTCTGTGGCTCCTCTCATGATAACTAAGGTACGAGCCAACTCTGTGGCTCCTCTCATGATAACTAAGGTACGAGCCGTTGTTTTAGAAACTTGACAAGCTGTTACGTTTGTGAAATGCCAGTGTTAGATGGTGTTGGATTAATGTCTAGACACTTCCTTAAAGTCCTATAATTCAACTACAAAACCTTGAAAATCAAGTAAAACCAGAGCAAGTTACGCGAGTATTTCCTCTGTGCAGTGATGCCTGATGCAATGTGAAAAGCAGACTGCACTGACTGGAATAAAAATGCAGAACCCGACCTTGAGCAGTGTTGGGGAATATAGTTTAAAAATGTAATATTATTATTTCTTGCCACAATAAAGTTATAGAGGGTATGCGGACTATGTGCGTGACATCATACCCGGAAGTTATGCGGGAACACTTTTTCTGGCGACCTCATGCCGACCGCTCGGTGCCGCGGTTCTTGTATTCTTTATTTTGTTTTACTGAGAATAAAGTTAGAAATAAGTTTAGGGTTAGGCATAGTTTTATTGGGGTTAAGTTTAGGTATGGGTTTAGGCATAGTTAAGGTTAGGAATAAGGTTAGGTTTAACCGTTTAAGCATAATTCACTTAGGTTACTTTAGGAATACCAGGCCGCACAGTTCCGCCGGCTGTACGCCCGGGGCGAGTTGGTAAAGGGGCGACTCATCTGGTATTCCCTACTGAGTGTCAAAAAACGACTGGGCTATGACAGCCCATACATGTCCAAACAGAAAAGTCCTATCTGATTGCATTAAACAACGTTAATCCATGTTAAACTCACGTTGCCACTGACTTTATGCATGTGCATACCCTCTATTGGTAATAACATGACATTTTATGATACTATAATTCATTGTCATGATGAAACTCAAACAACTCGGAAGCTGCAGCACCCCCTGTTGGTGCAGACAGAGTATACATTTTGAGCATAAAAAGTAAGTGCTTTGCTTGACATAGGCTATGTCAAGCAATGCATATGTCACATAGCAGCTCTAATATAACACAATTTCTGACTGTATTTATGATGCTCACAATATTACATAATGTGCTACTTATGTAAAAACACTGTACAACACTGACCTTGATTGACACTGACCTTGACCGGGAGGTATTGTGAACATCCTGCAGTGTGTTCCCAGTAGGGTTGTGGAACCTTTAGGGTCGGCGGTTCGAATCCCGGCTCCTCCTGTCTACATGTCGAAGTGTCCTTGGGCAAGACACTGAACGCCAAATTGCTCCTGATGTGCTGGTTGGTGCCTTGCATGGCTTCCCCCGCAATCTGTGTATGAATGTGTGTGTGAATGGGTGAATGTAATGCACAATCTATGTAAAGCGCCTTGGATAAAGGCGCTATATAAATGCACCATTTACCATTTAGAAAATGTGATGGAACAGATTCCGGTTCCTCAATGTGGGATCCGGTTCCTTCGCTTCCGGATCCCAACCCTATAGTAAATTCCAGTCTTAATCCAAAAGTCTTTGTGTGTCCCTGCCAGGCATTCCTGCCGCTGCTGAAGCGAGCGGCCTCCAGGGCAGGAACAGGCTGTAGCACCATGGGCATCCACAGGGCAGCCATCATCAACATGACCTCTCTGCTGGGCTCCGTGGAGCTATACTGGGGGGAAAGGGCCAACAGCTTCAAATGGTACCCTTACCGGACATCCAAGGTATTATTCTAACAACATCACTGTGACCAACTTGTCACTCTCGGGGTGAAACGAGAACTGTAGTTGCCTACATGGATGAACAGAGCCTCTCTTGGCCCACTGCACAGCCGCACACACGTAAACTATAGTCCAGCAGCCGGGGTTGTGGGGGTGGGAAATTTGGTATATAGTTTTTTGTATTGGCCTAAAAAATTATTGTCTATACAGTATATATACACATTCATGAATCCACTTGCTGACCGGCTGTCGGTAGTGAGCAATTATTTATAGTGACCATACCAACCATTGACATCCTATATAGGCTATGGCAAAAATGTTAATGTCAAAATTTCATTTGACAAACTAGCAGGTTTTCACTATTCTGAATCTATTCCAAGCATTCGTTTTGCACAAAAAACACTCCTTGGGCTAAAAACGGCCATTGCAATCATCACAAATGTTATGAGGTCAGCACATTTTGGGGAATTTGGGCTAGTGGGCAAGTAGCTACTGTATGGCCGTTTTTTTGTGCAAAAATAATGCTTGAAATGGATTCAGATTCATGAAAACCCCCTAGTTTGACATGTCACATGCTACATAAAGCATAATGAAAATGTGAAAATCTTGCCTTATATAGGATGTTACTGGTATGGTCACATATAAACCCCTTTTAAAAATTGCTCAATGCCGACAGCCGGTCAGCAAGTGGATTCATGAATGTATGTACCGGTATAGACAATATTTTAGGCCAATAAAAATACTATAATACCAAATTTCCCACTTTAAACAAAAGACGCCTGTCGGCTGGCGGACTACTAGCAAATAATACAATTATGAATTGGTCACAGTGTGACAATAACACAGTCTCTCAACACACACAGAGTACACAACAGTAGACAAACAAACCTGTCTCACTGCAACAGGGCCTGTGTGACACAATTACCTGATGAGCTGCAGGTGTGGCTGTGAGTTGGCAGAGCACACCTCTGCCTCCCCCGCTGGCTGCAGACAGTCAGCCTGGGCACACCTGAACTTCCATGCGCGGCCAAAAGAAGCTGTCTGCCGGGGTCTCTTCTGGGTTTGTAGACAGCTGGTGGATGGAAATGAAGCTCCACCCACGCGGCAGAATGCCGCTGGGGCAAGCTTTTCCGGGAATCTGGCCGACGCGGCAATCTGGCTTCATTTCCATCCACCAGCTGTCTAAAAACCCAGAAGAGACCCCGGCAGACAGCTTCTTTTGGCCGCGCATGGAATCCTAGGTCTGCTTACACCCAGTGCCTCAAGCATGTCACAATGACTGTCTCTAAATGCTCTATAAAATAAATGTTTACGCTTTGGTGATGGGTTACAAGAAGTAAATGATTAGGATTAAAAGCAGAGTGTGAGCCCAATGTTAATGACAAAAGACCAAATTGAATTTACCTCCATGGTGTTACTCGGTCATGCATTTCTTACATTATCTTATTTACTTTTAGTTCATGCTAATACACACACACACGCGCGCACACGCACGCACGCGCACACGCACGCACGCACAGGCGCACACACACACCAGAGTGCCCAGACTGGATGCTGTGTTGGATGAAGAGTGGTTTCCTTTTAATGTGTAAATTGATACAATGTATTGCCTTTGTTGTTTGATTGTGTTGAAGATTATGGTCCATGCTAGAACAATGTAGTGCAATGTTCCTTTGTTAGTTGTTACAGCCTGACCCTAACCGCACGCGGAAGCCACGTAGTGGGAATGGCGGTGCGTCAGAATGCCCCTCTGTCCCCATGGAGGTGCATGTGACTGATGTGAGGATGTGGTTAACTGCAAAAGCATTGGTTGGGTTTTGTTTTGTATTGTAACCATTTGTGTGTTTTGCATTTTGTGCACTTGTTTTGGATGTCGCCATGACGTACAGAGTGCCCTGAACATGGTGAGTCGCTGCATGGCAGTGGACCTGGAGCCAGACAGGATTCTCTGCATGGCGTTGCACCCAGGCTGGGTCCGCACGGAGATGGGTGGGCCAGAGGTAAGAGACCGACCGCTACACTCTGGGTCCGCACTGACATGGGTGGACCAGAGTTAAGAGAACGTTACACATACTGGAAGTATTCATACGACAGCAAAGCAGTGTAAATTTTTTCAGCAGATTTTGATTTAGTCTTTGTCTAGTCTTAGTCGACTAAATATCAAAAACCTTTTAGTCTTAGTCAACAAAACACTGTAGCAAGGCTGTTCAGACTGGCAGCCCAAATCCGATTTGTGGCCCATCCAGATTGTTCTGAACCAGAGGTCATCAATATGTCCGTACACAGACAAATGTGTCTTTTTCTGTTTTACACACCATTATGATCTTCTTATTTTGAATTTACTGAACATCAAGTCTCTGTTTTCTTCAGAATATGTATACTGATTTATAGCACATTGAGTCCACTAGTACAGTACTAGTGGTTCTCAAAGGTTTTATTTGCAACTCTGAGAGTGTACAAATGGAATCTAGCTAAGCTGTCATCAGTCACATTTGGCCAAATTATGCTTCATGCAAACATAAATGACCCAATGTAGTTCTAAGATTAGAATATTTAAATGCATGCATGTGTGTAAATAGTGTTTTTATTCCTGGTTTTGCCGTTTCCAGGCTCCTCTGAGTCCTGAGGAGAGTGTGGACTCTATCTTGGCTGTGATTGGTGATCTGACTGAAAAAGACCACGGGTCATTTCTGCACTACACAGGAGAACCTCTGCCTTGGTGACCCTGGTCAGGTTGGAGATGAGGACGGAGTGTATCGGCACCACTAAATTATATGACCAGTATCTTTGCTTCTGTTGTACAGTCAACTTATATGAAAACATGAATGTATTATAGGCTTAGAGTATGATGTGTTACATTTTTAAATAGAGGGTCTAGCTGACTCTAGCACATTCTGGAAAGAAAGGACATGCTGACAGATATGTATCTCAGCACAACTTTCCTCACGCCATTGATTTACAATACCTAGAAATGCACTCTGAGAGATGCTTTGCAAAGGTCTAAACTGGACCTTGACCTTTGAAAGATGTCAGGAAAAAAGAAAGAAGACAAATTAAATCAATAGCACAGGGCCTTCCCCCAACCAACTCATCTGCTGTTTGATCCAGTTCTAATTAAAACCGTCTGCAATTATTGCTGTGACAAACTCAGTGTTGCTATGAATTTAGAATACATTTTATCTTTCACTGACATCATTTTGCTTTACCAGAGTATTATTTATTTCTACTGCTAACTTGAAACATGATTAAAAGGTATTGAAATCTTGAACGTATATGTGTATTTCTTTTAAGTATTGTCTCCGTTTGACAGAGACAAAGCATGCATGCAAGCGACGTGCGTGCATGATGTACACTTGTGTTGAGGCAGAGCTTTATGTAACTTTGAGACAAAGAACCAGGAAGCTTGGTCTAAAGGTTTTAGTTTTCCTTCCTCATTCTTGGAATAATGTACGTTTGGTTTGTTATACAATATTTATATTATATGTGTCACAACCCGGCCTGTGGGGCCATGACAAATGGAGGAGGATGCAGGCAGTGTACACTTTTAACAATATCATTTATTAACAAAAGGTATAATAACTTAACTTAATCTTACAAACAAAAGAGTGTGGGATGTGTAAGTCAGTCATATCAGTAGTGTCAGTGTGGATGTGTGATCAATGTAGTGTGGGGTGTTGTATGGTGTGTAAATCAAGGCATAAAGTCAAACAAACAAAAGGGTGCTGTCATCTGGAGGGGATCATCATCAGAATGGCTGCCACCAACTCATTTATAGAGCTCCAGGGAGCAGTGATCAGGTGCTCCCAATGCACCTACTATGATTGGGGAAGATGGGAACCTTGGCCGACGCCTACACATAGATCTGTGGGGGGAAACGCATAGATAGGGGAGTACCGGTACACTAAAGGGAGACAGACAACACAGGCCCTGCAGGCCAGTCCAAAGGGGATGTGACATAATTATGCTATCCTTCGATTTCATGTAAGAGTCCAACAGGCCTTATCGCCAGCACGCAAGCAGCTGATTTGGGTATACTACATGCAGCTGATTTGGGTACTGTTCAGTGATAACACGGCCCACACCTGGAACAGTCCTCGCAAATGTTAACTGGCTGACGGAGAACCACAATGCAATGTTCATCTTAAAGTCCACACAGAAATCAATGGCCAAATGTATATTATTTCATAACACCAATCGATCTAATAATTCTGAATGAATAATTTGCTCTTTGAAGTTGAACCAATTTAGTTTTTACCCGTCTTGAGGTAGGTATGGTGAGGCTATTCTAAGCTATGATTCATAAGACAAAGTATGAGTAAGTAAGGAAGTGGGTAGTAAGGCATCCTGAAGTATTAGTTCAATCTAATCAGACCAGTTTGCCCAGAAAGGCGTGCACGCACGCACGCAGGCAGTCAGGTGCTGTATGTGCACGCACACACGTGTGTGTGTGTGTGTGTGCAGATATGAATGCAGAGTATATACAGTACAAAGACTCACAGAGTGCCTTGAAGAGACAGACTGGTATAGAGAGTGAATGAGTACAACAGGATAAAACACTGATGAGAGGAATGGGAGACAAGTTCTGAACATCTGGCAGTAAATGTTTCATTTTGGAATTTTACCAGCTGAGCAGCATGGATTTATAGCACTGTACAGTATGTACAGTATCTGTATTCAAACAGAAGAGTGGAATTTTCTTCACTTACTGGAGGTAAACTGTTCATATATACCAGTATATATATTTTATTTTTTATTGTATACGTTTTATATATATAACAAAAAGCTGTTGTACAGTGAATGACTGTGATACTATGCTATATTTACATATAATGTAGTATCACATTCAAATAATTATAGATCCAAAGCATTGAACACTGTTATGTATCATGTGTCCATGTTATTTTATGAAGCTGCACTATATACTATATTCTATAAGCATTACTAGTAGGCAGTTGATTCTATGATGTTGGATCATGTAAGGCAAGCCATCAGGTACCCAGTACTGCCAGGTGAACACACCTCCCAGATCCCCTAAGCGTAACCACACCAAACCCATGCTTAACGTAACCATTACTATTAAACAGCGCTTAACTTATAACTACAATGGATTAATTAAACCCACGCCAAATGAATACCTGAACGTACTCAATGAGATCAAAACAGAGACATAGTTGTAGCCTGTGTGAAGTTTCTCCGTACAGTTAACTTTGCATAACATAACGGCATCATTTCTATTTGACTAGACAGTTCCCAATTGGCCATGAGTATTTTATAATCATGTCCTCCTGGCAGTATCATAGTAATCTCATTCTCCACCTGTTACTGTTGAGGTCAAGGTCAAGGTCAAGTTTATTCATACTCAGAAGATCGTCTGCTACTGTAATTGTTCAGAGATGCACAACCATCCACATTTGGTTTAAAAAGTCCGGAATTAAAAATGTGCCGTGTTAAAAAAAAGAAAAGTGACTAGTAAAGTTTTGAAATAGATACAAAAGTACAATAGTTAGATCAGAGATGTAGTGTAGTAGAAGTAAACGTGTTGGAAATTGTAAATACTCCAGTAAAATAAAAGTACTTCAAAACCTTATTTAAGTACTGTACTTGAGTAAATGCACTTACTGTAGTTCCTTTCCACCAATGGATGAGTCACATCACTGTATAATATGCCTTTGTTTTCTTGGAAAAAATAACATGATGGGAACTATGCACAAAAACAAAGTTCACCCACTTTTTTTACTTGTAAAACTGATGTGACAATAACGCTGATTCTGATTCTGTAGGCCTGCCTGTGTTGAAGAGGTAGAACAACTCATGGAGGTAGAAGATAGTCATGGCCATATTGATGGACTTCCCTGTGGTTCTGCTGACTTCTGGAGAGCTGAAGATGCCCTTCTCAGACCCGGTCAAGTACTGCCTCCTGGGCATCTCTGTGCTCCTGCTCCTGGTGGCGGTGGGGATCCTGCTGTGGCAGGTCTCCATGTGCTGCAGCGCGCAGACACAAGCTAAGCAGGATACTGGTGAGTTCTGCTGCGCTCAGACACAAGCTAAGCAGCTGGATACTGGTGAGTTCTGGAGAATCAATAGAATAACATAACACACGCGCAGACACAAGCTAAGCAGGATACTGGTGAGTTCTGGAGAATCAATAGAATAACATAACACACGCGCAGACACAAGCTAAGCAGGATACTGGTGAGTTCTGGAGAATCAATAGAATAACATAACACACGCGCAGACACAAGCTAAGCAGGATACTGGTGAGTTCTGGAGAATCAATAACATGTGCTGCGCTCAGACACACGCTAAGCAGGACACTAGTGAGTTCTGGAGAATCAATAACATGTGCTGCAGCGCTCAGGCACAAGCTAAGCAGGACACTGGTGAGTTCTGGAGAATCAATAACATGTGCTGCGCTCAGGCACAAGCTAAGCAGGATACTGGTGAGTTCTGGAGAATCAATAACATGTGCTGCGCTCAGACACAAGCTAAGCAGGACACTGGTGAGTTCTGGAGAATCAATAACATGTGCTGCGCTCAGACACACGCTAAGCAGGACACTGGTGAGTTCTGCTGCGCTCAGACACACGCTAAGCAGGATACTGGTGAGTTCTGGAGAATCAATAACATGTGCTGCGCTCAGACACACGCTAAGCAGGACACTGGTGAGTTCTGCTGCGCTCAGACACACGCTAAGCAGGATACTGGTTAGTTCTGGAGAATCAATAGATTAGAATAACATATAACACAACAGACTTTCTGATGAATTGAAAATGGAGTACCCTTATGTAGGCTAAACAACTCTTAGTGCTTGTTCTGGTTTTATCCTCTTAGCAGATTTTGTCTGGCCCATGTACTTTCGTTGAACTGTACATTGATTGATTGATTGAAATATTTATTAACAGTTTGCAGAATTACAGTACAATTCAAGCACAACTCAATACAAAGACTGTTAACTGTGAGTGGACGACCCAATAAAGCATTACACTTGTTCAATTGTTCAATTCATCAAAACATTTAGAGACGTACAAATATACACTTCTATAAAGCCAAGGAGCAGAACGGGAATACATCATAAAGGAGGCAAAAAGGGAAAGGAAACATATACAGTCAGTGAGGGGAAAAGGGGTGGGTGGGGGGGGGGATTCAGATTTTACAGGGGCCAGTTTCGAATTGCAGCCGTCAATAGGTGCCCTATGAGAGCGGATTTGAAGGAGTCAAGGGATTCACATGTCTTAATGACTGTTGGTAGGGCGTGACACATTTTGGTGGCATAGGAGCGAAAATAATTTAGTCCCTCGTTTGTGCCGAATCTGGGTTGCACATGGTTTTGTTGCACTCCCTCTGGTGTTGTGGGTGTGGACTTAAGGAAGTATTTGGGTACATGGGTATCTTGGTGGTGTATTGGACCAGACCCATTGCAAGATGCTGTACTCTGTCTTCGACCCTAAGCCATTCCAGCCTGTCAAAGTGGGCAGGGGTGAGGTGGGTTTGGGGGGTGTACTCATTCTACAAACTGTTAATAACATAATCAATCAATCAATCAATCAATCAATCAATCAATCAATCAGTAGAGCAGTGGTTCCCATATTGTTCAGGTTGAGACCCAAAAGAGAGATTAGACGTTTGCCCGGGACCCAAACTAGTGAAAATAGCAGATCTACAAGCACACAACACGTTGCTTCGCACCACGTTGTGAGCTTGTAGATTGGCTATTTTCACTAGTTTTTTTTTAGTTTTATTCATGGGATTTCTTAGATTTGTTTTGTTTGTTTTAAAATGTATAAAATTGTTTTACATTTAAAACAATCTTTTGAAATATGTAGGAAAACAAGAAAGAAGAACCCAATGTTTGGAAACCAGTGCAGTAGACAGTAGAGGATGTGCTCATAAAATAAATTATCATAATACCTTGCCCTGAAATGTGTTCTAAACAGCTACCAACCTGCCGTACCCTGATGACATGTCCTCAACACCTGGAAGTTGGCCAGGAATACCAAATACTAAGGTAAGACCTGCCATAAAGAATGGAGCTGCATGGTGACCATTTAGTGATGTGTGGGATTATTAGGAGCACTAGTTGGAGACAAGTGAATTTCTTTTGAACATGGTCATGGCCACACATTTTGTTAAAGATGGAGTGCCACAATTTTTTTCCACCCTAAAACATGATCATCAGGTATTATTACAATATAAGGGGGAAGAACTTTTTCCAAAAAGTGTACAGTATTTGTTAAAATCATGCTTTTATGTGGACACGCCCACCAGTTCATTAAGTATGCCTGGTTTGCCTGGTGGGTGGTGATGGGTGGTGATCCACCTGAACTGAAGCTGCACCCACAGCTGTAGTTGTATGATAAAGGGGGAGGGGTTAGGGGAGGGGCTGATAGTGTGGTGTCACTATATTACTGTTTACTTCATTGGCCCGTTTGACTGTCAAGGGTTCAGCCTCCAGGAAGAAACCCTAAATACAAAGGGAATACACCATTGCACATAAAAACAACTCCAGGGTGTCTAATGAAGTACTGTCACCTCATAGACAAATGGAAAAATACAAAAATTGTGGCACTCCATCTTTAAGAGGAACAGAATTAAAGCTTTGCTTAGCAGTTTTAGGTTTTAGACCATCTGTCAATCTGTCCGTGACTCCGTGTGTGTCTGTAATCTGTATGTGTAACTGTTTACACCACACGCTACCTGATCAGTGTTGTATTTCAGGCTTTTCAGCCACAAGGAATATTGATCAAATCAGTGAATGACAGCCGTGTCATTTTTCTGGATTAAGAGTTGCAGAGCAATCCTCCCTCCTGGCTATAATCCCATAAGGCTATGGCCCAGAACTAGCCAATCACAATTGGTCTGGTTTATGGGCTCAACAATCACGCAATCAATTTGCCGGCTTGAGTCTGAAATGACAATTTACATTTGGTTGTAAAGGTGTGTACTCGGAGTGTACACACCTTGTACATTGTACAAATGGACACTCTCCATTCACGTAGTCTACTCACTTACTGTACACTCCCAGAATTAGGGTCCATTTAGAACCCCCAGGACCCTGGAGGGTCCATGGACCGCACATTGATAAATGTACGATATGCACACGGCTGCCATCTTGCCAGCAAGGTGCTAACTAGGTGTAACTTCCCATAGACAGCCCATTCATCCAAACAGAAAAGTCCTATCTAATTGTATTAAGTAACGTCAAACAGTAACTCACCAACATTGCAGCTGTACGAAAAGCTTTAATTCTCGTCTTACTATCTGTAAAGCGTTTGTTTCATAAGAAATCCACCGTAGACATGTTATGTGCTACTTCCTGTCAAGAAATTCCTTGCAGATGATTATTTTTCAAAGTCTCAGTTTGGAAGCACTCGTTATCAGTAAAGCAACCTCCTGCTGCCTCCTGCATTTTATGTGCAAATTCAAAACAGGTGTTATGCATGGGCTGTTGAGTGATAGTCAACGAGCACTTGCAAACTCAAGTACTTTTTTTAGTAAAAAAATCATATGAAAGGAATTTCTTGACAAGGAGTAGCTCATAATATGTCTACAGTGGATTTTTATTAAACAAACACATTGCAGATAGAAAGAGGATAATCCAAGCTTTCCATACAGCTGCAATGTTGGTGAGTTTGACGGTATTTTTGAGTGGTGCAACCACTCCTACAACCAGGAATGTCCGTGTACCTGTGTGTGTGTGTACCTGTATAAGTGAGCACGAGTATGTGACTTAATAATAGCAGTAGGGGGCGCTAGAAACAGTGAGAGGGGTAGTGCTGTGTCTCTAATGAGAGAGAGTGAGAGAGAGAGAGAGAGAGAGGGGGGGGGGGGGGATTGCACCACTCAGTTCACACATGTGTGATTTTTATACAATTAGATAGGACTTTTCTGTTTGGATGAATGGGCTGTCTATGGGAAGTTACACCTAGTTAGCACCTTGCTGGCAAGATGGCAGCCGTGTGCATATCGTCAATAGCTGTGGTGTCAATGTAAACTGTCCTTGTCGTTGTCTGGGGCAGAGGGACAGCAAAACAGGACACATTAAATTGCAACCATAGCACAATACAAACATAATTGACAGAAATAAATTAACAATCAGGCTTTGCTGATTACAAAGACATTTGAATGACATCATAAAGATGGAGGAAGGTAGATAATGTGCAAGAGAGAGACAATTTTGAGGCAACAGTGGAGATGATACACAACAGCTCAGTGGCGTGACATTTAGAGGGGCAGTTGCTCAAGTGAAAAAAGGGCACCTTGTGCAGCGCATTTTGGGGCGGGAAGCCGGGAACCCATTTTGGTGCTTTAGCTATTGAAAAATAGCAGATCTACAAGCTCAAAGCGCGCCACTGAGTGGTGCGCTACAAGCTTGCAGGTCTGCTATTTATTTTTTTATCGAAGAACCACTGACATAGAAACATAGCTTTAGATTTTGGGGGCCTAAATAATATAGTAGAAGCGTTTTTTATCAAGATTTGATGGTCCATGGTCCACACACTACAAATTAACTAGGGGGTGCACTAGCACCCCCTAGTGTCTATCTGTGCACGCCACTGCAACAGCTAATGTGTTACATGTACTTAAATGACTGTACAAAGACCTTGCACTGCACACAAGACAGCGTAATTCTCTATGGTTATCTATCTGTGTGTACATCAGGAGGCGTGCTAGTCTTGTACACTGTTTAAAGGTATATTCAGTGATTTCACTTAATTAAAATATCACTTATTTTTTTGTTTTGTTGTGATAATCCTCCCTACTATAGAGTGTGCTGGCCATATAAGGAGTTCCTCCCTGTCCCCAGTTAACCCCTGGGGGTCAAAAAACCTTAGGTTTCGTTTTTGACTCTCTATCCTGATTGGACGAAAGGCTGGGTCCCACAGCCAAAAACGAAACCTAAGGTTTTTTGAGTGAAATCACTGAATATACCTTTAAACACTGAGTGAGGTGTGTGTGCGTGTGTGTGTGTGTGTGTGTGTGTGTGTGTGTCTGAGTTCTAGAATAGTTTGCTCAACTAGAAGATAGATGAAACCATGCAGGCAGTCATGAGTCTGAGTATAAGAAAACAGAATGTGACTGCTGTCATGTCCATTACGTGGTAAAAAAAAATAGAAAGTAATACTGCCTCATGAAGCAATGTATTAAGAGTATTTATGTATTTTTCTTTTATTAGTGCTGCAATTATGAACATCTGCATTTGTGGGTATATACGCAGATTATGCACTGTAAATACACACAGTATATATGTGTCTATATGCATGCTTGTGTAACGTGTACTTTGTGCGTGCGTGCTGACCTCCCCCAGGTGGAGGAGGTACCTGTATGTGTAGAGTCTCACAGGCTGAGTCGCTATCTCTCTCTGGGGTCCTCAGAGAGCATCCTATCAGATGGAGACGGCTCGCTGGACGAGCAGGCCAACCAAGAGACGGTAAGAGACCACAACATTCCTTTATCCAAGGCGCTTCACATAGATTGTGCATTACATTCACCCATTCACACACACATTCATACACTGATGGCGGATGAAACCATGCGAGGTACTACCAACCAGCACATCAGGAGCAATTAGGGGTTCAGTGTCTTGCTCAAGGACACTTCGACACTAACTCTGGGGGAGCCCGGGTTCAAACTGGCAACCTTACGGTTACCATCCGGAGACTCTACCCCCTGAGCCACCTGAGTCAGCTCTGCCCCAGCTTGTGCTAAACTAATTGCTATACAATTTTCAATTTACGGAGCATTCCTACTTTTTGCTCTTCGTAGTGTTTTTTTTGTCCAGTTCTATAATATTTAATATTTTGAATGTGCCTGGTTTCACACAATCAATGTTTGTAAGAGCTCCTCACAGAAACATTCCCTTGGTCCCACATCAGAACACATCTACAAACCATTTTCACCTCAGCATTGTTCCTTTTCTAAGGAAACGTCAGGTTGAAAGCTAAGACACTCTGCTCTCACCTCCAGCAGGAGATCCATGGGTCTCTGCGGTTCTCCCTCTACCGCGACCAGCTGCAGTCTCGTCTGGTGGTCACCGTGCTGCAGGCAGAGGGGCTGCATGGGAGGAACCAGACCCGCAGTCTGCATCCCTTTGTCAAGCTACGACTGATACAGGCAGGCTCTGAGGAAGTGGAGCATCTTGTGGATGATGAGGTAATGGACCCGTTTATAGATTTGTCTTAACAGGATATGTCTAGTTATGTACAATTATAATGAATATGTACGATTTAGGCGCACCAATAGCAAGTATTGACAAAACGTGACTATAGAACTATAGATCCGACCGGATCATAAACCCAGAAAGGAATGCTTCCCAGGCTAATGTATGACATATACCCAAAGCTGACTTCACCCGGCTCTGACACACCTAAAATAATGCCTTGACTGCCTTGATTTTTGAAGTTGTGGTGGTGATATTTTGTGTTCACCAGTGCCACCAATTGCTTTAACTCTGTAATAATATTCCTATTCCTTGGTTTCCCTAAAATAGTTTTTAGTTTTTAGTTTTCTGAAAAAGCTATGTTTATACGTCAGTCATTCTTCGATTTTTCAAAATTAGCAGACCTACAAGCTCGTAGCGCGCCACTCGGTGGCGCGCTATGAGCTTGTAGATCTGCTATTTTTGCCTCTCTGCTAAAGGCGTGCATTATTATTAAGTACGTTTACTCATTATCGTTATCTTCCTATAGGGTGAGGGCATAAACCGAGATGCTTTGTGGACGGTGGTGCAAGAGTGGCAGACGCGCGTCGTGAAGAACAGCTCCAACCCTGTGTTTGGAGAGCAGTTCGTCTGCAGCCTGCAACAGCTGCAGGAGCTGCATCAGGTCACCCTCAGGATGGAGGTATAGGCCTACTATACACTCAGATGTCTAACCAACAGCAACAACATTCCTCAGAATAGTAATGAAGCACTGAGAAAACTGATGCGCCTTTCTTGGTCCTTTTTTCCCCCCCAAACTTGACTACGGTAGCGGTGGTCTCAAAAACATAAGGGAAACTTTGACAGAAAAAGACTCGCTCAACTAGAAGTAAAACTTGGACTGAGACTTAAGAAAAAAATATTATGCTCATAAAGTGCTATTAAAAAAGCAATTAAAAAGCAAACGTTTCGGTCCTATAAGACCTAGCACTGACGAAGGTCTTTAAGGACCGAAACGTTAATTGCACTTTGAGCACAGAGCACTTTATGAGCATGATAAAATAAAATAAAAAATATTCTCTTAAATCTCAGTCTAAGGAGTTTTACTTCTAGTTTCTATACGGTGAGCGAGTCTTTTTCTGTCAAAGTTTCCCTCAGAATAGTAAACTTTGTCAGCCTATATCTGCTTCTTTACATACAAACGACACAGTAAATATTGATCACGTACTGATGTTAATGAACTAAACGGTGCATTTGTGTAGGGTGCGACAGTTAACCAAACTAATCGATAAAAGATCTGAGATGTGGTGGAGTAGAAGTAAACATACTGGAAATTGGTAATACTCAAGTAAAGTGCAAATACCTTAAAAATGTACTTAAGTACAGTACTTAAAAGTAAATGTACTTAGTTACTTTCCACCACTGCTGATACACCCATGTGATTTACAGTACTACCAAGCCTGTGTGTTTGTTGATTGTATCCGTGTGTGGTTTCAGGTGAGGGACTTCGATAAGTTCTCCCGACATGTCATCCTGGGAGAGGTTCGGGTTCCTCTGGGGGAGTTCAAGCGTAGTTCCTACCCTCTGGAGCTCCAAGAAGACCTCCAGACACCTCAAAAAGTAAGACGCAGAGACATACAGTACTAACATTACATTATGGCACATACATACATGTTGTACACACCCAGACACAGATATGCAAACATGCATGCAGTTGTGTTTGCACAAATGTACAAACAAGAGCAGGTTATCTTTAGCAGCAGCATATTAAGACGTAATACTCTGACGCCACCCTTTCCTTACTCTCTCCACTAGGATCCTGTGGGGGATGTTCTCCTCTCCCTTAAGTTTCTTCCCACTTCTCAGAGGCTGGAGGTTGGATTTCTAAAGATCAGAACTCCGCCCATTGACACACACACAGATACAGGTAAATATCACACACACACTGAGTGTGTCATACAGACAGTGTTGACAGTTGTCACAACATCACAATCCCTGCAACCCATTCTGAACGGGCACCCACTTTGGTGTCGGCATCATGTTATGCTTTAGCTTTTGAAAAATAGCAGATCTACAAGCTCATATCGCGCCACCGAGTGGCGCGATACGAGCTTGTAGGTCTGCTATTTTTGAAAAATCGAAGAGCGACTGACATTTCTAGAATCTGATCTCAGGTCAGAATGGGTTAATCAGACCAGTGTGTGTCCAGTGGAAACCTCATATAGAATCTGATCTCAGGTCAGAATGGGTTAACCTGTCTTATCCGTGCTTGATGCATTGCACAGCCCTGAACGCCAGGATCAGCCTTCAGTGCAACAAGTCCAAGCGACGGCACCGGAAAACCTCTGCGGTTCCCCGGCGACAAGTGACCGTCTTCAACCAGGTCCTCATGTTCTCCCTGCCAGAGCCTCCTCTTCAAGAATGCCACATCTCGGTCTCTGTGTATCAGTCGCAGGCCGCCAGTAGGAAGTCACCCAAGCATCTGATTGGCCAACTGAACATACGGAAAGGGAGGAGTTCCGAGGACCAGCACTGGAGCCTGATGATGCAGTCAGTCCGCCAGCCAATAGCAAAGTGGCATCAGCTTTTGATTTAGAAATTAAAACTGTGCATTTATAATATAGCGCTTTTGTCCAAAGCGCTTTACATGGATTGTGCATTGCATTCACCCATGCATACACAGATGGCGGAGGAAACCATGCAAGGCAATTAGGGGTACAGAGTCAAGGACACTTCGACACTAACACTGGAGGAGCCCAGGATTGAACTGGGAACCTTGCGGTTCCCATCTGGACGCTCTACCAACCACTCTACCCCTGCCGCCCGTGCATAGTGGACAAAGCATGGATCCAGCCCAGTATTGTCAGGGTTAAAGGGCCAATCATCAGGACCGCCTGTAAAAGAATACAGCTGTAACTGTATGTTATTATGAGTCATACATATTTGTTGTTGGTGTCTGTTGGTATCTTGAACCAAACACAAATTGGGCATAGCCACTTAGCCAGCATAGCTTAGCATGTCAGAGTTCATATTTTAAACATTTTCTATACAGAACTTGCCAATGAAACAAAGGCATTTATTATATAATTGTTCTCTCAAACATGGAATGCCGTGATATTCTTTCTCACCTAAAACATGATCATTAGGTACTATGATAGATTATACTAGGAGAAAGTTTTTCAGTGTACTTCATTTAAAAATGTTTTTATGTAGCCACACCCACCAGTTCATTAAGTATGCCTTTTTTTTCCAGGTGGGTGGTGATCCACCTGAACTGAATGATACTGTATGATAAAGAGGGAGGGGATGTGTGGGAAGGAGGATGACTGAGTTAAGCAGTCACACCTGGCCTGAGTCAAACTAGAACTGGACTCAGAGCTGGGTGTGGCACCTGTTGTGCATGGACTTGATCAAGTCCATGTGATGTCACTAAATCTGGTGTATTTCGATTGGGCCTTTTGACAAAAGCCCCAATTTGAGCTTTCAGGAAGAAACCAAAAATACACAGGGAAGACATATTTGAATATGCTAATCACACCTGGGGGTCTATTAGAGTAATGTTAACTCCATAGACAAAAAACAGAAAAAGTACAAAAATCACAGCACTCCATCTTTAAAGTCAAGTGAATCTCTCACCCCCCTCAGAAATATTATAAATATATGATACTATCTACCAAAGAGCATCTACTTTATTGTTACAACTATTAGTCTTATGAAGCTCTCCTGTTCCATCATGGACATTTCACTTATTGTATGTTTTGGCTCTGTTGAATTAGCTCCAAGGTGGTCTACTCTTTTAGTGAAATGTCTGACTGTCCTAATCCATATTTTAGAGCTATAATGGCCATGTAATATGTGGATTTTCTAAAATATAATACTATCTTGGTCTCAATCACTCAACTCGTGACTGTCAAACCAAAACCTTGGAAAAGCTACAAAACTAAAAAAATAAAATTAATAATACAAATAAAAAAAGAACATTAGAGCATTTAAACAAGGCTATCCATTCTGGATAGATGTACTGTAGATGGTTGACAAGATCAGCTTAAAGAGGTTGTTCACCCCAAAAATTACTATAATAATCGATTAGTACTCACCCCATACCACAAAGGAGACTCTTTGTGTCTCCATAGGGAACCACTGCTGGTCATCCAATTATTATATAGGCCTATAATAATATAGGAATGCGACAAAAAACAAACAAAATTAATGAAAGTCTCCATGGGGGGAGTAATCGATAGAAAAACTTGTTTTGGATGAACTATCCCTTTAAACTTATCTTGCGTTTTTGCCATGAAAGAACCTATTGTATTTTAAAAGTTTTACTGATTCTGTTAAACAGTATGATTATTTAGTGTCACTAATTTTGTGAATGTATATAGCTTCTACCTTTTCCTTGTTGTTCTGCGGTCTATAGGCCTATGTATTGTATGTTCTATACACGTGTCTCATGTCCAAACAGTAACAGTTGGGCTGTTAGATATTGTAAGTATTCCAGCATGCTCATTGCTCAATTAATAAATATTATTTTGTTGATCACATATCGTTCTTGTGATTTTGACTCTCAATTAGCCACTTGACAGTATGACCTAAATACACATACGTCATCATTTTAAAAAGGCCCTTATTAGTTATCCAAAAAAAAGGAAAAGGAAACAGCGCCCTCTGCTGATTTTATGGAGGATTGGTTGTAAGAACAGCTAGGTAAAAACATCCGCGTGCACGCCTCTATGGTGCACGCTCACTGGTTGTTGCTATGGTAACGAGACGCAACACGATAATTAGACTTGCCTTACTTCCCGAGCTTGCTTCCTGGAACTACTAAGCTACAATTCTTCGACAAAAGGTCAAAGAAAGTCCTCTTGACTTGAAATACACCATAGCTTTAGAAAATTTCGACAAAAATTTGGAAACATTCCTCACTTCACTTGCGGCTGTTGCTGCCTACGCGCCTCATTGGAGCGATTTGGAAATGCCATTGATCATTAAAGACTACTCATGGACACAGACCGAATCGACTGTTTACATAAATGTACCTGTAAAGGGTACGAAAGCTGCGAAAGTGGACGTCATCTCTACAGACGAATATCTAAAGGTAATTAATTTAAATGAATCCCAGGGCCATCCGTGTACTATTACGCACGCTATTAGGACTCCTAATTCTACTGCATCCATCCGATGGATGCAGTGGAATTAGCTAGGAGTCCTAATAGCCCTAATAGAATTACGAATCCCTTGGAATCCACATGAAATAAATGCATTCAAGCCATGCATATCCACGGATATCCCAAGCCGTGCATGCCTATTCCCACTATAGGCTGAGGAAGAAATGCCACTTCAAATCAGCCTCATGGTGGCGCTACAACAGGCCAAGTTGCGACACACACACACACACACACACACACACACACACACACACACACACACACACACACACACACACACACACACACACACACACACACACACACACACACACACACACACACACACACACACTCTCCAACACTTATACCGGAGCCAACCAGTTGTGCTGCCTCCGTGCGTGCAGTGCTGATGTTGTCTGTTGACCAGCCCAGTCCCCAGTAGACTTGAGTCACAGTCACATCCATTTTCACATTTTTCACTCAGGTGGGTTGCCAATTTCAGCCATACCCCTTTTACTAGCTTACATTTTGATAGTGTTCCAGTCCCAATTACACCTGCTCATTTCTTTGTCTCATCGTCACTCCCAATTTCACGTACTGTATGTGATCCTGTGTGTCTAAGTTCTCTCCCAAGTTCCAAACCTGAAAAGGCATTTTCTGTTTTACTAAAGAGCTCGATAGAGACAAACATGCAGCAATGAATATCAGGATTATAGAGATAACTTTTTTTTGTTTTTGTTTAAGAAAATAAATATCCCTTTAGCCTACCCTGCCTATAGTGAGAGTTGCTCAGTCAAATTTTGCTTTTAAAACATACATAGGTATTTCAAATGTAGCCTACATGTTTTTAAATAAATACAATGCTGTATTGAAATGTAGACTTTTCCAGAACATCCATATAATAAACATTCAAATCAGATATTTGAATTAACAATATATACTTTACCTTCCTATAACTATGTTGGCAATCCATTTTCAATTAATAATCATGTTAAAGGTAATCCTTTTTATTATTATACTGCAATCATGTTATTTGTAAATTATACAAATATTATTTTATTATGTTGTCAAGGCCTCGTATAAGCCCTTTGGGCTTCTTGCCTCCTTTTAGCACTTCCTTTTTATATTTTGTGTTTCTTTTGTATTGTGCTAAATCAAATCAAATAAAGTAGTAGAGTCAAAAGTTAACTTTCCTCTTTGCACAGGTCCATTTCCCACCCTTCCTGTTTGAAGCGTTCCTGTTTGAAGCGGTCATTGATGATAAAAGCATTGCGAAGATTGGAAATGGCGTTGCCATTATCATCCTGCAGAAGAGGACCCACAGAATGTGGGAGCATCTGACGATATGTAACTGTAAGTATTAAAGCAGTGGTTCGCAAACCTTTTCATGTCAAGGACCCCCAAATTGACACTAATTAGCCCCGTGGACCCCCATTTGAAAAGATATGCCATAAGAGAAGATTTGTACGGCTCTAGCAGTGATTTAGTTTATGGACCTCCATTTAATGGGATGTATATTGTAAAATGTTAATTTAACTCTGAGAGTGTACAAATGGAACCAAATAGTTACAGACCCATAAGGGTCCATTTGGTTCCAAACTATCATTTAGCTGGGGACCCCCTGGAACCCCCTCAAGGACCCCTAGGGGTCCCCGGACCCCACTTTGGGAACCACTGTATTAAAGCACACCATTTTACCACATTACTTAAGTAAAAGTATCAATACTGCAATATATAAATACTATTACAAGTAACTTGATTCAAAATAAAAGCATTTACCAAAAGTAAAAGTATTCATTCAAGTAGTTTTCAAATGTATAAAAATCTTTTGACGCATTGTGAGCTTGTAGATCGGCTATTTTCAAATTGCCAATATATATATATATATATATATATATATATATATATATATATATATATATATATATATATATATATAGGGTTGAAGTGATTAATGTATGTTTTGTAATAATAATCCAAATCTACAAACTGCTAAAATGTTTTCAAATAAATGTAGTGGATTAAAAAGTTAAAAGAATTGCCCCTGAGATGTAGTGGAGTAGAAGTAAAAGTATTGGAAATTGGAAATATTCAAGTATAGTGCAAATACTTTGAAATTGTACCTAAGTACAGTACTTCTTTCCACCACTGACTTTACTGCATTGTTCTTGTGACCAATGGACAAAGATGGCCTATGTTAACATGGTAACCTGTTCCAGACAATAAAGATAAAATGAAAGAAATCAGAGAGAGGGCACTCCTGAATGCCCAGGAGAAGCTGGCAATGGAGACCAAAGCCAAAGCTGCAAAAAGGCAAGACGAAAAGAAATATGCATTGGAAACAATGATGAGGGTATGTTTCTCACGGACTAGTCAGGGCTCTCTCTCTCTCCCCCCTCTCTCTCTGTGCATCTGCACAGTGTCAGCAATCATTTTACAATGTTTGTTTTTAATACTGTCATCATCATAATTATCATTGTGTTCAGCTTGACCAGGAAGAGAGAGACAGGATCCAGAAAATGAAAAATGATGAACGTGAGAAAGCGACAGCAGAACTGGAGGCGTGGAAGGAGAAAAAAGATGCAGTCAAAGAACCCAAAGTCAAAATGCCATGTCCAAGAACCAAGTTGGATAAAACAAACGAGTCTTCATTTGGACTCGCCGTCAAATGTGGTAAGAAATGCACTGCATGGTCTATACATTTCACTGTACGGTTTCTTTCAATACAAGCATCATAGCCAGGGCTGGGCGATTACTATTATAGACTTCAAATCAATGGCCTAGACTAGAGCAGGGGTTCTCAACGTTTTGGGCTGGGGACTCACTTCTCGATAATCCGTTATTGGTTCTAAATATAGATATATCTCTGGCTAATTGGCCTGCCCTAATTTATCCATTTATATCTCTGCATGCAGATCAAAGAAGCAGCCATGGATCAAGCAGAAAGAAAAGACAGGTGGATTTGCCTCCTCCGAGATCCTTTGGAAATATTCAACTCAAATTTACCCCAAGAGTTTTCCCCACAGCACTCAGAGAATCCAGACTGCCAGAAGAGGAAGAGGTGAGGGATTTGTTTATCTTCATTGCCAGTCAGCAGATCCTTGCATGGATTTTAAAGAGGATTAAGTGATGAAGGTGAAGGAAAAAGCGAATTATGGTAGCCAATGAAGATGTAACGAGAGCTTATTCACAAGCTGTATATACCGTAAGTAAAATATAAAAACATCTTTACATGATGTGGTGAGGAAGTTTAACATTACTTATTTTAGTGGTTATGTCAAGGTGAAGAATCTTCCCAGTGCTCACTAAATCGGTGAAACGCAGAAAACCGAATATGATGAAATGATTAAATTAATACTGCCACAGATTTAGTCGTTCTCATTATTGCCTAGTTAGGTCGATGCACAGATGATTTGCTATTACTCCACATCTACGCACATAATTGACCATGAAAGCCGAACTGATGGCTACATTATATACGAGATGTCTTTGTCCAGAATGAAATTAGCATGAAGTTTATCTTTCCAAATGTGAACCGATCTTTTGTTCAAACAGTGGCTCAAAAAGCAAGCGGAAGCAAGACGTGCAGTAAGTGCAGACCTTGCACTAGAACTGAAAGACTTGAACGAGGACGAGAGGAACCCCGACTGGTTGAAGGAGAAAGGAGAGTATGTGATGACGCCTCCTCTAGATCTGGAAAAATTCCAGCATTAAAATAGGTGCAAGAGTTTTTGGATACATCTGTAATTTCACTCCATTTTTTCCCCCCACAGCAAATGTTTTTCAACCGGCAACTATCTGGGTGCAATAAATGCCTATAACCTCGCGATCAAGCTGAACCGAAAGATCCCAGCCTTGTATTCAAACAGGGCTGCCTGTCACCTGAAACTAAGAAATCTTCACAAAGCCATCGAGGATTCCTCCCAGGTCTGTATGGCAGCTACACTGTGGAACTGTCAACCTGCTCTTTATTGCCTATCACAGAACACAACTTGCATTCTTAAAACACAAAGACTAAGTGACCCAAATTGGAAAAATAAATGACAAATACATACACCCACCAATCCTTTTCATCAGGCACTTGATCTACTGACTCCCCCGGTTGCTGACAACACAGCTGCCAGAGCAAGAGCGCACGTGCGGCGTGGCACAGCGTTCTGTGAGCTGGAGCTCTACGCAGAAGGTTTGTAACAGCTTGAGCTAGGCTCCTACTAACTAGACAACATGCTTGCTTTCATTTACTCTCTTTATGAACCAGTCTAAAATGTCTGGATGTCAGTGTCACAGACACATACTGTATCGGAAGAAATAATCTTGACATCCAAGAAGTTGGTTATTATTAACCACTTTGGACCCTATGAACTTAGTCATGCAACAAATGCCAAAAATAGCCGATCTAACAACTCGTCACGATGTGATAAGTTGTGAGCTTGTAGATCTATTTAGCTCGATAATTCTTTAACATTTCCTAAGATTTATGACATGCCCAAAATAGCGATGCCAGTGTTAAAGTGGTTAAGCAGCCTTGTAGTCTACGCAGTAATACCAACAAGACGCGCAAACGCGGGAAGCGAACGCAGCTCGTAAATTGCAATAACAACAATTAGAATAAATTACGTACTTTTTTCTTTTTAGTTAGTAATTCTTTTAAGTTTTCTACTGTGTGTGTGTGTGGTTGTTTGTGTGTGTGTGCTACAGCTGCGCCCTCTGGTGGCGGGCGGGTGGTGTCACAGCGGGACAGACACACACACAGACATGATCTGCAGGGTCTCATAGTTAGTGCTCAGTGCATTCGCAATCACTGCGTTCGCAATAACTCAAGGATAGCCATCCTGTACCTACCTGTTCTGCTGGCCTACAGTACATAATACTACCAACTAATATGTTTTGGGACAATGTTTTTACAGGCCTTCAGGATTACCAAGCTGCTTTGCTGATATCTCCACAAAATGAATCCCTACAAGCGGACGCACAAAGAATCAGACTCATTATTCAAGGAAGTGACAGTGTTGTTCTATAGTACATGTTCGTCTCATCCACCCAAACACCACAGTGGCCCTTCACGGAGAACATGGGACTACACTACATTACACCTAATCCATTACTGCAGCAAGCAGTAAACCTTGATTTCTTCTAGGTTCTTCCATTTCATGATGTCATCTTGTGACCGAAAAAGGGAAGACGCTGCACAGGTCATAGTCACGATGCAATCTTTCTTTTTTTTCAACGTTTCGGAAACAAGTTGCCTTCTTCAGGGAATGAAGAAGGCAACTTGTTGCCTTCTTGAATGGCATTGTGAATGACATTGTGTAAAAGTTTTATCTCCTGCGGTCAGCACCTCCCCACTACTGGTGTGCGCTCCTACCTTTTTGTTTGTTCGATAATGTCATCTTGTAAAATCTGTAAAAATCCAAAATAAACAAACATTGCCAGTAAATCAATTCATTTATTCCCATTATCAAACCGTGCAAGCAAGGAAGCGGTGTGATGCCAACTGACAATGGCTCAGTATGAGTTGCCTAAACTATCTTCCCCCGTTAACTTATTGATTTGGAAACAGAATTATACATTTTCATATATAATATTATATAATTTAGATCATTTCACTGACACTGCCCAGTGTTTGGGGTATCATGATGATGATGTGCTCTCGGGGATGTGAAGCTCTTCAGGTAAAATGGTCCACCAAAAGAACAGTTTCTTGGGGATGTCCAGGAATGGCATTTTTTGAGACAAACTCTCAGAAGTATATTGGCACTGCAATCGTCTGCTGCAGCAAAAGCTAAACAAACACAGTGATCCGCAGTTGTTTTTTCGGACTATAAATTATACTTGAAATGTCTACATTACAAGCTCACAACACATCGTGCTGTAAAGGGTCGTGAGCTTGCAGATCTGCCGTTTTTGTTGCGTCAATCATGCACAACCAAGTGTGACCAAAATGGTAAATGGTGCATTTATATAGCGCCTTTATCCAAGGCGCTTTACATAGAATGTGCATTACATTCACACATTCACACACACACACATTCATACACCGATGGCAGCGGAAACCATGCAAGGCACCAACTAGCACATCAGGAGCAATTAGGGGTTCAGTGTCTTGCTCAAGGACACTTCAACACTAACTCTGGGGGAGCCCGGGTTCGAACTGGCAACCTTGCGGTTACCATCCAGCCACTCTACCCCTGAGCCACTGCCGCCACCAAGGCTTTAGTTGCTCTCTGTCCAGTTCTCTGTCCAGTTCCAACGTCTTCTGATCCACCTCTAGTCTAGATCCTGAGACGTTCTCTTCCTTTAGGTGGCAAACTTCTTCTGTCGAACCGGTGCAGGCAACTGAGTAGTAATGTCTAATAAAGGACGCTCCACCACCACCAGAGACCGGTCCTCCAGTAAGCTCACACACAGTATGTGCTACAGGGGAAAAAAGGAAATAAAAGTTGTCAAATGTTTTCTTTACTATGTATTTAGATTATTTAAATAATCAGAGACATACAAAATAATAGGTTAGTTTGCTAACGTTCTAGGGGGTCCCCTGGTCCCCAGCAAAACGAGGAACCCCTATGCCCTTTTTAGTTTTTGTGGCCATTTGAAAACCAATTAAAACCTCTCAACACGCCTCAATGGTGATGCATTTACTAATTAGGTACTGTATATCTGCTATTTTCGAAGAATGTTGACAAATCTTCTCTTATGGGGGGTCCCTGGCTAAAAATGTTTGCGACCCACTGGCCTACACCACTGTCTGTGTTGGCCCCACCATTACTTGTGGAGTTCCAGCCTTCCGGTCCATTTAACGATGATAATATTCCTACCTGGAAGAGCCTGGTTATCTTGAAGGCGTGGCTATGTCTGCTCCTCTCCTCCTCGGGCAGAGCCTTTAGAGTCATCTGATTGGACAGTATAGTGGTCTTGTCAGGGAGAGGCTGAAGGGAAGAGGAGGGGACACAAAAGGAACGTTTTTAAGTCATGGCTGTCGGGTGGACTGGAAACCATTACTTTTCAGGAAATGTTCCAATGGATCCAATGCATTTATTTTGTAACAAGCTCTTGTAGATACTTTTACTGAAAAATGAACAAACATACATCTTGAATCAAACAACTTAAAAACGGTCTGGGATGCACACACAAAATTAAATCCAGAGTACAGACATCCAAATAACCCCAGAAGTGTTTTCAAGTGAAATACCCCTTTCACACAACTTGAGCACAGTAAATCTCTACATTAGGTCAGTAACTCGGTCTAGCTACAGTACAACATACCAGACTCTGGTCAATGATGCAGAACATGTAAATCTCTACATGGGTCAGTAACACACAGCACAGACTAGACAGACTGATTAAGCGAGCAGGCAAGGTGACGGGACCAAGCCTGACTCTGTGGTGGTGATGGCAGAGGAGAGGACTCTGGCCAAGACACTATAGCCATCCTGGACCATGTTAGTCACCCACTGCACACACTGCACTTTATTCTCTGAAGAGCAAATTCAGTAACAGGTTTGTATCCCACACATGCAGCACAGATAGACTTATGAACTCCTTTCTTTTTTTTACTGCTTTCTATGAGCTGTTGGACAAAACAAATTTCCTTCGGGATCAATAAAGTATCTATCTACTGTATCTATCTGTCTGTCTAGCTACATACCAGACTCTGGTCAATGAGGCAGAACATGTAAAGGTCATGCAGGATGACGTGGCTGGGGTTCGTGGGACTGTACGCGACGTCCGTTATGGGCGTGTCTCGCTGGAACCACAGCGGATGGAGGCCTTGTTTCTGGAGTTTTCTGCTCCACTCGGTGTACTCCTTCTTCCCTAGGGAGTACTCGAACACCTGGACGACGAAAAGAAAAGAGAAAATGACCATTTTGTGTGATGGACATATGAAGCTACTGGAGCTTTGTTTTTGTGGGTACGGGTAGCCGAAGTGTCCTCGAACAAGACACTGAACCCTAACTGCTCCCAATGTATTGGTTGCCACTGATGGGTGAATGTAAGACACGTTGTAAAGGGCTTTGGATAAAGGTGCTTTACAAATGCACCATTTACCATTTTGCACCCTGCAGCAAGTGTGGCATTTAGCTTTTAACCAGTAAAACACTTAACCTATTTTGAGCGGGAACCCCTTTTGGTGGTTACATACATTATGTTATAATTTAGCTATTGAAAAATAGCACATCTACAAGCTCATACGAGCTTGTAGGTCTGCTATTTTTGAAAAATGTGGTGCAAGTCTTTGAATATATATTCTTTCAGAGCGTTTTTAACTCAAATCTTTGCTTCTGCGGGGGTCCCTGGAACAACATATTTTCAGATGGGGGTCGGCGGCAAATTACATATAATTTTTGGGGTCCTTGACATGAAATATTGATAACCACTGATATAGAAACATGAGGTTTTTCAGAAAATTGACAAAGACATTTTTTAATTTCGACGTCAGGTCAAAATGGGTTAAATGGATTCCATTTGCCATGGCTTGTCGGTTTTCCATTACATATTTCCATTACAGTATGTAGATGTGCCAGTGGGCCTGGCCAGAGTGTCCACAGGCACCTAAAGCTCCAAAGCTGTTATGTAGAGGTCAGCATAAATCTGATGGGCTTTTCTGTTTACCGCTGCGGGCACATTTTCCGTCGAGTTGAGAAATTGTTGTCATCTTGTGTTCATTTTATTTTACCGCCGCATTTCATGTCGCCTGGAGTGAAATCACTTTTAATTTGCGTCCTTCCATTAACTTTGCATTTGCAGTCCACTGCCTCAAAATGTCTCTTCCCCGTTTGGTGCAGCAAGAATGCATGTCCATCATGAACATCGTACATTTTGCCTTATTAATGAAATCGGCTGTAGTCTATTTAGTTAAGGACATCCAACTTAATGTTTAATGTGCCATCTCCTTAACTAATATTGTTTATTAGACTGTTGTAGTTGTTATAAATTAATTGTAATACTTTATAGCGTCGCAGAGTGGCTCACAACCTCAGCCTGATGGCCTAAAGTCACAGGGATATCTTTTTGGCTTAGATGTTGGCTTATCACGTGGGAGACCAAGGTTCAAGTCCGGGTGTTAACTTAACAATAGTATAATTAATAAATATAAAAAAACATTATGAGCATTATCTTTGATTGCAATGTCTCAGTGGATAGGAATGGCTGTTTGAAACAGTTGAAATCCAGTCTGTTCTCAACCTGTCATATTTCACCGCTTGGTCAAGTAGCTTTGGCGTCCTATGTCGATACCAAAGATGCCCTTTCAACAATCCAACATCGTATAAATGCTTTTAATCATTTCCAATGTTATAATGGTGTTTTCTACATAGTCCACTCCACGTTAACTCATCGATGTGGCGAGTTGGGATGAGAATATGTTGTGAAAATCAATTCTATTTCGGCATCCACCAAAGGTTTTGAGCCAGAGTTGTAGCAATGCTAATGGTAACAAATGCTATCAGTTAGCCAGTATCGGTTTATTTTTCATTCCTGGTGCCCTTGTTCGGACCACACTGGTCTTAAAACTACTTTCATGTAGATGGCAATCTACAGTGTACATTTACAAAATAACCTCTCATGGAGAATATATGCTCAGAGAGTTTAAGATGAGTTGGAGTTGTGCGAGCTACTACCTTAAAAGGCTAGACTCAACAGTGTATGTATACTCAGTTCATTGTACAGATACTGTCAGTCGGATGATAGAAATAGATACGGATGATAAGCAAGATAAGAACCTATGTATTTGATTTATTACCATGTGTTGTTCTCGCTTTCTGTAAATCGCTTTGGATTAAGAGTGTCTGCTAAATGGCTAAAGTGTAAATTATAAACGCTACAAGACACAGGGTGAAAACAATAGGAGCCACACAGTTACAGCTCAGGTAATAATAAACCATTAATGTTTTTCAAATGGCAGATTTCTTTTAATGCACTTACCTGTTGGTCAGCGTGCACCATGAACAGGTTGCCTGCTGTGGGGTGGATAGCCATAGCAGTGGGACAGGAGCTGTATGCTGGAACTTTACAATGAAGCTGCACACACACACACACACACACACACACACACACACACAGTGTGTGAAGGTTCACTACTGTTGTATAAAAAGGCATGAACTCATGCACTTGTATTCCATATAAATGAACCCAGGTAGAGCGTAAAAACGATAAAGTCTTAACTCACCTTTTGTGTGTGTAGGTTGTAGACATGGATGTGGCAGTCGGCATTAGCGGTAGCTAGCCATTTTCCATCCTCACTGGCACACATCAGGTGAATTGCCTGTTTTGAACCTGGGGACAAAAAGGAGACCCACACTAGAGCTGTCAGAACCGGCCAAAACTGACTTTCTGAATATTAGCCTACAACGCGTTGCATCAGCGATGCTTTGTGGACTTGTAGATACGATGAGATGATGAGTAGAGCCTCTCAGACAGACACCTCTGTGATCTCAGCAGGAGTCTCGCGAGAACTCGCGCGGCAGATGTTTTATTTTAATTCATCCGACATTTTTTTTTGAGTGGTGCAACCACTCCAAGGAACAGCAAATGTCCGTGTCCGCCTATGTGTCGTCCGCCCATGTATGTGACGTTAAAGAGCACGAGTATGACTATTAGTACAAGTAGGGGGCGCTGTTTGCCAGAAACAGAGAGAGAGATAGTGCTGTACTGTTGCTAGCCTGAGTTAGGTTTCTGGTCTAGAGGGGGGGGGTTGCGGCTGAGATTTGCGCACGCCCTGATTGGATCTCATCGATCTGTCCGTCACCCCCGGCCCCTCCTCTCCCCCCTAGTGCAGCGCTACGTCACATCATTTGGAGCGACGCCCACCCGGAACGGTTGACTCCCACTTTTAGACCAGAGCGGCCAATGCGTTCCTCCAGGCTTTTTTTTTTGCACCAACAAAAATGAAAGCCTGGTACCGAGGCTATACTGTTGCCTGCTAATGAGAGAGAGATAGAGAGAGAGGAGGGGGGGGGAGTTGCACCACTCAGTTCACACGGGTTGTAGGTCTGCTATTTTTGAAAAATCGAAGAACGACAGACATAGAAACATAGCTTTTTCAGAAAACTGTCAGGATGTAGAAGATTTTTTTTAAATCTGATCTCAGGTCAAAATGGGTTAAGTCAGTCAACATTGCCTTATGCAGGCCCAGGCCGTAGCGTAACGGTCTGGGCACCGGACTGGTAATCCAGTCGCAGTGTGCCGCGGGTTCGACTCCCGGACCCGACACGGCCTTTACTGCATGTCATCCCCCCATCTCTCTCCCGTTTCCTGTCAGCCTACTGTCTGTCCCTTCAAAAATCAATAAAAGGCGTAAGCCGCAAAAAAATATCTTAAAAAAAAAAAAAAAACATTGCCTTATGCATGGGGTGTCTCACCTTGCTTTGGCTTCAGGGTGTGCACATACTTGCACTCCGACTGGCCACAGAGAGCCACGACGACCACTGAAGACTGGCTGGAGGACGCAAAGAGTTTGGAGGAGTCTGGGGAGAAGCACAGCTGCTGGGCAGAGCCAAGGACCTTAGGCAGCTTGGACACCTGGAGGCAGGGACAGAGAGAGAGAATAGTCCTTATAGTTGGAATTAGATGAGAATAGATAATGCACCAAATACATTCCAAAATCAAAACACAACTTTAATACAGCCCTATTTTTAAAACGCGTTTTAATTTTGACAATAGGTGATCTAGAGAAGGTCACGATGTGTCGCACTGCTGGACATCCTGAGCTTGTAGATTGGCTATTTCTGAAATTATTAATCATAATGGATATGTCCAAGATAGGGACATCAGGGTTTAAGTGGATAATCTTTCCTTGCTAGCCTTTTATGGAATGTTCATAAAACACAAAAGCTGTTTGAATATAAACACTTTGGTATCTTGATGAAAAGGCAAATGTAGACAAGGACTTTATAGACATGCGTCTTATTGTTTGGCAGCCAGCCTTACCTTACTGATGCTGATGTTATTGTTCTCGTAGTGTATTCTGTACAGACGAACACTGGACACAGTGGAGTACGCTACCCAGGTGCCACACGGAGACACAGAACTGCAGCAGATATGGTCATCTCCCTAAGGGGGTCACATGATCACGCCAAATGATTTATTATGGGTTTCAGTATTCGCAATGTTTCAAATATAAAGATTAAACCAAGATATCAATAGACACCCCAACAAATACGGAAAGAGTACAAAGAAAACAATGATAAAAACATCTGGAGAAATCTTCTGACCATTTCAAAAGTAATTCAAGTGTGTCTTTTTTTTAATGTGGGTTTTCAATATTCTCAATGTTTCAAATATGAAGATTAAACTAAGATATCAAATAGACACCCCAAGAAATTCGGAAACTGAAAGAGTAAAAAAACAATAATAAAAACATCTGGTGAAATCTTCTGGCCATTTCTAAAGTAATTTAAGTGTGTTTTTTTTGGAATGTAAACAAGGTTAGACTACGTGGGGTTTCTAAAGTGAGCCACAGAGTACAGACCTTTCTCTTCAGGTGAATGAGTTTCTCTGGTTGTCTCTTCACGGGTAGACTGTCCCCAGGCTTTCCTGGAAACGCATAAACCACAATATTTAAATGCCAATGCTCACAGGAAGAAATACAGACCACGGATTTATGTAGATTAATATTTTGGATACATGATGGCCTACGCACATGGATTAGAGCAAAAATAAAATCTCACAACTCAAAATTGTTTGTATGGCCAAGTCCTATAATTATGCAATTTATGAAAACAGTGTGAAAGGAGCCTCCCACACTTGATGCTAAACAATTAACACAATATGTAACACAACACATGTTTTAGTATTGTAATGCTGTTCCTGCTGTTCTACATACAGACAACCAGGAAAGGAAATCACAGACAGTGAGGCTTAAACCTTTGCTTTAAAGCACCAATAGGATTTATGGAACATGCTTCTTCTAAACATAATGCTAGTTTTGACCACTTTAATTGCTCTAACCTTTTGAAAACATTTACCGAAAATAGCCTATATCTAGATCGTCTATTTTTCGCTGTGCAACATGCTTCCATAGAAGACACACTGGCTTCTATGGGATTGAAATCGTGGCGACTTGAGAACCTGAATCCATGTGCACAGCATTCACCATTGCACCCTTTATGATAAAGTAGGTTGGTCTTCCCTCTCTGAGAGGAGAACCATGCACTGGCACCAGTTTATCTTTAAAGCCATTGATGGAAAGCTACCATTGTACATCACGTTGCTGTTAAAATGGAAAATCAATACTCGCCAGACCCGTTCAAGTGAATGGCTTAAACTAGAGGTCCCATCCGTACAATCTGAACTAGGAAAGTCGGCTTTTTTGCTTCGATGCCCCAACCACATGGAACACTTTACAATTTACACTTTGCAAACATTGAAAATTAATACCCCAATTTCTTATGGTCAATTGAATAACCTGCTTTTGAACCTCCCTACCTCAATATGTAAATGTTTTTACCTTGTGTTTTGTCTCACTGTCTGTATAATATGTCTCTATGCCTTACATGAAGACTTGATTTGTGTTTTATACCTGCATGTCCTAAATTGTTTTATATACTGCATGTAATCTCGTCAGCATTGAAAATGAGGGTATTTGAAATATTTGAACTATATAATGGTGAACGCATTATGCCTATGCATTGCATATGCGTCGTGCAAACCGGTGGCTGCGCGCGCACACAGGTGGTCCCCCCCCCCCTTCCTCCTTTCTTCTCTTTCCCCTCCCCCTTCTCCTTTTTAATTTAATTTATTATTATTTTTCTGTATTTTTTGTAATTTTCCCATTTTCCAGCTGTATTGTCTCTGCATTGGGGAAGAGTGGGTGGGCACAGTGGGTGGACGGGAGGAAAATGAGGGGTGCCTTCAGACGTACGTACTGTATCAACAAATGTATATGCTGACATGTATAAGGACCCCACATGGGAGGGGAAAAAAAATGTAAAAAACCCAATGAAAAGATATTTAAAAAAAAAGAAAATGAGGGAGAACCTCAATTGCTCTTTCGAGAATAAATAAATTTCAATCAATGTGCGTTGTCCTCACCATGTCCATCACTCTCTCCCACTCTCCATAACTCTAGATGACCAGGGAACTGGAAGAGAAGTATTCCTGATTTCTTCCCACAGGACACCAAGCTCCTCTACAGTGGGAAGATTGTAAGGAAAGGGTCAAGTTGTTCAAGATGGAATCATCTCAGTTTATACAGGAGATGTTGACTTTTCCTACCTACGCCAATACTCACATGGGGGAAAAGGATTTTGTGCAGCGCTGCTTCTGCGGTCTTCTTCTCCACTTTGTCCAGCAGAGGTCTCACCACCAGCTGAGTATCCATCCCTGAGTGCAGACAGTCACCCACAATTTATTGGAGACATGAAAACCTCATAATGAAGTGATTTAAATGAAAATAACACTCAATAGTATCTCCTCCTGGCATCCATTCCAAGGAAAATTTAATGACTGGTACATTATTCGTCCCATGAACCGTCACTAGCATGACTGATGTAAAAAGTAGCAGAAGTAGCATGTGCTTAAATTCATATTTAGAAAATGTTTCAGATGTAAAACAAATTCTGAGATGATGGATGATGATGGTCATGGAAGGGGAACCTTCTGTGAGCTTCATGGGCCAAAGATAATCAACTTCAAAATCTCAAAAAAATGGTCAAAATGACCTCTCAGTCATGCTAGTGCTAAATACAAAAGGCAAGTAAAGTCCATTTTCATTATAACGGCAGCACGTCATTATTGTGTGATACCGACCTCCAGAGACCACTGCGGTCTCGGTGTGAACCAGGGCCCGGACATCATGCGTGTGGTTCTTTAAGGTCCTGGTTCTGACCCATGTGTTGTCCTGCTGGTCCATGGTGGAGGAGATGAACTGGAACTGGACGACAGTGCCCTCTGACGTCCCAGCTATTAGACTGCTCTCATCCTGTTGGTCGCACGTTTACGCAAACAAGGAATTAAATGGGAAAATAAGCCTTACTTTTACCTTTAAGTTTCAGAATATGTTTTGCTCACATGCGAGCTCACAGGAGAGAACGAATGAACTCAAACACCTTTCACAATGCTTTGTTTTTTAATTTGTATATCGTTGCCGTCGGGAGGACACCTGATAACTCCATTTTTGATTATTTTTCATAAATCAGTGCTATCAAACAGCCTTTATGTCTGTGTGTTGTTTCGAAAATATTGAACCACTGAAAAGTAGTAAAAAGTGCTTCGGACAAAACTCTCAAATCCATTGGACCCTCAAACTGTCTGCTAAAGCAGCTAGCTCCACCTCCTATCATGGAAGTAATAGACAAAGTCACAACACCAACTTTGACGAGGCAGTATTGCTTTGTTTTCAAAATATAAGGTTTTCTTCATTTCCTGAAAAACATATTTTTCACATTTTGGAGTTAGGTGGTTTCTTCGCGATAGCAAGAGATATAGTCTCTGTACAAATATAGAGACTGTTTGAGCTCCATAAGGCGGAGCCAGGGCAGAAAGAGCCTGCTGGCTAGGCAATCAGGGACCAATCAGAAGGTTGCCAATGGGACAAGTATCATCACATGCTCACCTGTGAGACAGCCAGAGCCAGGACGTCCCACTTGGTCACCAGGTGGGTTTTGACCAGCGTTCCAGAGAGGCCGTCCCACAACTGGACCTTTCCTGCAGAGTCCCCGCTGACGATGGTGTGGTCGGACAGGAAGACCACGCTCCAGACCACCACCTCCACGTTCCTGGACGAACCCACGTTCCTGTCCACCAGGAGACGCTGGGTGGGGTGGCCTAAAGAACACAATTTAACACAATCAGCGCCGGGATTTCTTTCAAAATAGGAGCTCGGGGTGCCAGGCAGATAATGGCAGCTTTTACTCTGAAAGCCCCCCCCCCCCCCTTCGGTTCCGTACAAAAACCGGGAGGCATAATGTGAAATGAAGACAGAAGTATAGCCATCTGGTCAAAACCAGAGAGCTCCCTAGATTAGCCTTTATTTCTGAGTGACAGGGAAGTGAACGGCAGCGCGCATGCGCAAACAGCATGGTGCAGAAGGATAGGCCAACCCAAAAATAAAAGAAAAAAAATCCGTTTGATATCAATAAAAAGGGCTAGGACGTGTGTACACGTCTTCGCAATACATCAACCGATGGATTGCGAAGACGTGTACGTGACGTGGCAGTGGCTCAGGAGGTATAGAGCGGCCTGGTGCTTGGGAGTTCGATCCTGGGCTCCCCCAGAGTTACTGTCGAAGTGTTCTTGAGCAAGACACTAAACCTGCAGAATGGCTCCTGAATGATGTGCAGGTTGGTGCCTCCCTGCATGGCTTCCTCCGCCATCGGTGTATGAATGTGTGCGTGTGTGTGTGTGTGTGTGTGAATGTATAAAATGCACCATTTACCATTACCAATAGTATTTCAAAGCAGTGGCATTGATTACTTGAAGGAAGCCAAGACAGATAGATCTTTTATAAGATCTATCTAGGTTTAGGACAACATTAAATAATGGTTACTGAAAGTGCCAAAGTGGAAGTAGTGCCCAGCCCTGCTAAGACCCATCCTATTCCACTGCGGTGTGTTTGATGTTGGCTCACCTGACTGAACATCAAAGACTCTGATCATGTCCATCATGCCAGCAGCCAGCAGTGTCCCAGAAGGATGCCAAGACAGAGAGATGATACGGCCTATAGGACATCAATCAAAACTAACTCAATTAAAGATGATATGACAACATCAATCAAAACCAACTCAATTAAAGATGATATGACGTAGGAAAACATCAGAACTAATTCAATTAAAGACATTTCACAAAGTCACAACAGAACACAGCTCACATATTGTGCTAGAACCAAGTGCAACGTGTGCTCTTTTAGAAACAATTTCCGTTTTACTTTTCATTTAATGCGTGTGTACGATCATGTTGTACACGTATATTGATAATATCGAGCATCATGCATGCAACATGAATGACTGTAAAACAATACAATACTGCTCAAACGGCATGACTGGCTGTGAATGTACTTTTATATACTTACTCTTCTGTCTGTCCAAGTTTTTTTCAAACTGAACGCCATCTTCCGTAATTTGATATAACTTCACCGTCCCATCCTCACATCCAATCTGACAAAAGAAAAATATATATTCATTATAGTATCACGGCAATGATGTCATATACTGAAGTCTTCAAGATGGACACAGCACATTAGCATTACAATTAAAATTAAACAGGACAAATATTACACAATGTGGTTAAATGAAATGTGCAGTGACTGACTGACCGCCAAGTGTGTCCCCTGGCCGTTGCTGCTGATGGTCCAGATGGGTCCTCCGTAAGCCTCCAGAGAGTACCTTGGCTTCAGGTTCTCCAGGTCGTACTCTGTGATCTGTCCGTTCAGCCCGGCGCCGAACAGACGCTCTCCCACGTAGCACAGAGCTTCAACAGTCCTGCCGTCCTTCCCTGGGATCACCTGAACCACACACAGCACATCGACCACAATAAACACACTGGTAGGGTCCGTTGTCACAATTGTTGCAGACATCTGAATTTGCAATTATTTGAGGTAATTGTAATTATTTTGTCTAAAACGTGAAATACTGTGTCATCTTGTTTATCTCAATCTGGTCGCTCCCACCTTCTCTTGAAAGTAGCTATCTTTGAAGTTGAAGATCTCCACCGAGCCGTCAGCCCGAGCCAGTGCCAGCCTGTGTGTGTGAGCGTTGAAAGCCATGGCTCTGATGGCACTGGGCATGTAGTCAAAGAACCTCACCCGGTGCACTTTGAATTCACCCATCCTTGTCACCTATCTAGAAAATAAATCACACCTGTGTGAAGTGAGTGTTGCAACTCCGTGTGGGGGTCCCCGAGGGGGTACCAACGCGCGTCCAAAGCGGTAGAGAATGTGGGGGTCCCTCTACTGTACTGTACTATACTGTCACTGTACTGTCACACCTGAAATCATCATATATACAGTTATGTTCGTGTGTGTGTGACTGTGTGTTAGGTTGCGCACAGATGGTGAAAAACAACCATGCTGTTTTCATGCTCAGACCCACCCAGCCACCCACACACACAGCTCCGTAAGGGAGTGGTTGCACCACTCAAAAATATACACGTATACAAGTACAGTCAAATCATTGGTGTAACTCAGAGTGTACACACATGTAATGATGTAACTAAATGGACCCACTGACTGAGAATTAAATGTAAGCTGCAATCTGGAATTTATTTCAATAGCACTATTTTAAACAATCTGTACATCTGTAGTTAATAGTTAGGGGTGGGCTCTCTACTCTTCCAATTGATCGATTTGGAGTGGACCTATGATTTAGACCCTGGTCATCTCAGGTACTGGTTGAAATAGTACAATCTCAAGCCCATAACATAAGCCTGTGGTTCTCAAAGTCAATTCCAGGGACTCTATGGGTACCTTTTAGGGGGGGTCCTGAGACTCATGACCCATACAAGTCTGTAACTCACAGTATATAAATGAACCAACCGGATCCATTTGGATACTGTCAGAGAAGAGTTTGAGAAACAGTGACATAAGCACTCTCGCCTGGCCAAATACGAGACTTTCTCCTGAAGTTTGGTCTCACACACTGGGTAGGACTTGAATTGCATTCCATTGCAGCCTTACTTTAACACTCAGGGTTACACAGTGCTTTCTTGGGTTATAAATCTTCTTAGCAGTACTTTCCTGTGCTTTTTTCTACAAACTGTTAATAAAGTATTCACATCACATGTGGTCTGTTCCTGCTGTTACTAAGCAGTGGTCCAGGTTACATTACTGCTGCTGCTATCGCTAGCAAATTACTCTTTAAAGCCAAGCACACTTAGCAGCACAGCACGACTACATATATGAGGCTATAACTAGCGGTGTTTATTTCACAAGCATATATTCTATACTCACGTAATGAAGCCCCTTCGATATGAAATGTCTTTTACTTGTTGCAAACTTCCACTGCACGTTGAAAACAAGTAGAACAACCACCACGTTGGAGCACTTTGAACCGGACGTGAATCAATCTCTCCCCCCGGCCGGCACAAACTCGGAAATACGTCACGAACGTGAGTGAGTGACCACTTACAAACCACTTACAAACTCCGCCTAGCTGGCGGGAAAGTGTCACACACAGACAGTAGAGGGACGGTACGTCTGATACATGAATGAATGCTGCTGTTTGGCTTTTTCTACTGTACTTTAGTTAGCAGTAGGCTACGTTAGTAACGATCGAGTCCAGCTTCAAGGGTTTCCGCTTCCATCGTCATATGTCAGGAGGAGGACTATGGTTCAAATTGTTATACGGTAAGTAACTTAAGTGTGTCAAGAAATGTCGCTTTTGTTGTCATCTGTATTCTAAAATATCACTTAATTGACACATCCTGCAGCAGGACTCCTGCATTGTCATTTCCCCTGGAGTTGGTATAAAGTCCCCAAATTCACCATCAGAATTACATCATCTACTAATATCTACTAGTATCATATGTCTAGTCTAATGTCTAGTCTAAAAAGTTTGCATTCATGTTCACATGTTTTTTTAGTCTTGATCTAAATATAGTTGGACTTGGTAGGCTACTACTCAGTATAAAATGACACAATTTCTGTAGGCTGTAGCATCTGTTACATCTACTCACACTGTGTGTTGTCTTCAACTGTAGTCCTGTTATGTACAGTACAGTAGGCCTTTAAAATCAGCCCAGCAATATTGTTCTAAATGACATCTAAGCATAAAAGCATTATTTATCTAGGCCAGTGGTCCGGGGACCACCAGTGGTCCTTGAGGGGGTTCCAGGTGGTCCCCAGCTAAATGATGGAGAGGTGGTAACAAAATGGACCCTTATTAGATCTTTAACTCTTGAGAGCATAACATGAAACCAAATGGACTCTCAAGAGTTAAATTATTGTTAAAGGACCACTTTTCAACATACCTTCATATAATTGGTATTTGGTCCTCACTAATAATACATATATAAATGAATATAAAATGCCACCATCTTTTCCTACTCGGTCTGTGTCTCATGGGAGGGCTGTGGGCAGTTCAGAAATCCACCAGTGACATCATCCAAGCTAATAGAAACTGCAGGCTTTCTATTCTCTAAAAAAAAATCAAAATTATTTATTTATTTTAAATCGTGTTTAAAAAAATCTGCTTAACCCACAGCCACTGCTTAACCCACATCCCTCCTATGAGACACAGACTGAGTAGATCATGAAAATGTGTGAGGACCAATTATATGAAGATAAATTGAAAAGTGGTGAAGTGGTCCTTTAAATACCTGCATTAGGCTACTTAATTTAAAAGAAGTCTACACAATTAGAGCATGTAAAACAATTGTCATTTTGATCAACGTTCTACATTCTACCGTACCACATCAATACAGCCTGTTCTCTCTCCTATCGTACCACATCAATACAGCCTGTTCTCTCTCCTATCGTACCACATCAATACAGCCTGTTCTCTCTCCTATCGTACCACATCAATACAGCTTGGAATTGTGGGCAAAATATTATCCAACGACAACAGAATATTCTTTAGTTTTGGATCTCATCAAACGGTGGTCCGTGGCTTAAATGCTGAATAAATAATGGGCCTTGATATGAAAAAAGGTTGAAAACCACTGATCTAGGTTGATCCCATTGAATCCATGACGACTGAGTGAGTGTTACTTGCGTCATCATTTCTGATGAATTGAACATGGTGGGCCCTATTGTAAACAAGTGTGATACTTTATGGTGTCGTTAACAGTTTTGTATTGAGTTGTGCTTGAAATGTACTGTAATTCTCCAATCTGTAAATAAATTCATCAATCAATCAATCAATCAATCAATCAATCAATGTCCGTCCTTCCTTCCTTTTAGGGGCAGTGTGGACGGTAAGAGCCTGCCGGAGTGGCTCCTGGTGGAGCTCCAGGGAGAGGTGGTGGCCAGAGAGGACTCTGGACTAGCTGGAAACGTCATGGGAGACATGCTCTATACCAAGGAGGTAATAAACACACCACCTCCTCCTTATTCTCTTCTTCTTGTCGTAGTGCTGCGCGAGCCTGTGAATCCATGTAATTGTCCTCCACGAGAATTGAGACCGCAATTCTCTTCCCCCCCCCCCCCCCTGTAATCTGTAAGCTGAAGATTACTATACATTCAAAATGTGGCACCTGGACAGTGGACCTGGAGTCAACTACTGTGGCTTTAAACAGAAAACATCAAGGAGAAATCCACACCAGAACACATGTGCCCTGAATCGGCCTATAATCCTGTCCCAACATACATGAATTGTTTCATAGATTCTCCATTTCTCCCCACCCCTCCCACAGTAAAATGAGCTAATATAAAATGGTACTAGAAAGCTAGTTGTCTTCATTCCAATGCAGGTATTTTAGTGGCTCCAAACATATTTCTTTTGTCTATTAATAGACAGTTCGTGGGGAAAAAAGGTTTGGAGCTACTAAAATACCCACATTAGAATGAAGACAACAAGCTTTCTACCATTCTAGTGGCATTTTACTGTGGGAGACACTGGGAGGGGTGAGGAAAATGGAGAACAGGGCCAACAAAACATGTATGTTGGGACAGGATTATAGGCTGATTCAGGCCAGGGTACATGTGTTTTGGTGTGGCTTTCTCCTTTAAACCTCTCTTAAAGTAGCAGAAAACATAACTGAAATGAATTGGACGTAGTAGTGCTACATGACAGTGTCTGCCAATATGTTCTTCACTCTGCTCTTCTCCCTCCACTAGGGGGTGCCAATACTGATCGTGGGGCATCACATTCTGTACGGGAAGATAGTGAAACTGGAGAAACCCTATGCCGTCCTCAGTAAACATCCCGGCCACATGACGACGCACAACGCCGGGAGCAGCAATGACGACAACAACGAACCCATGGCCACGGAACAGCAGCAAGACTCGGCCTCCACTTCTTACTCCGTCACTGCCCTCGTCAAGAGGAAGCTCATATTTAAGACGCGACCCAAACCTATCATTACTAACGTACCCAAGAAGGTGTAGCGTGCCACAGTGTGGAGGCAGAAACAATTCAACAGACTGCATTTAAGAGTGTCGATAGGTTGGTATTAAGGTTTGTATTGCTGGTATAGCCCTGTCTGATCTTGTGGTGGCGTGCTGCAACAAATAGCATCTTCAGTATGTGAAGCAATGGGCTGCCCTGTCCAAGCTGGAAATGCACAGTGATGTGGAGATTCCATGGTGGCGAGTGCAGGACATTGTCACTAGGTGGCAGCAGATTACCTTCCTACAGGCCGAGGAGGGGATATCAAGAGCATGGATATTATGAAGCGTTCTCTCTCTAAAATAATCTGGTTACTCTGTTCCCATACTAATAGTGTCTTAAGATTGACTATTTTAACCATTTAATATTCCCCAAAACACAATTACATCCCTGCCCAAAATATTGCTAATTTGTCAGCAGAGGTATTAAGATTATTTATAAAGTAATACTTTTCAACATGGCTATCCCCTTTTTGGAACAGAGCTCTGCATATATGCATAGGCCGGGGTAAGGATAATTGAATACAAAGTAGGAATAAGAAGGACATTGTCTTTATTCAGAAAGAAAACAACATACAGGCTTCCAATGACTGTAAATGTTGAAAATAATGATGCTTTAGGTACAAAACCACATTTCTTTAATTTCTTTCTAAAATTTCATTAATTTGTTTTGTTTTGCCGTATCCTGTTGCTTGTTTTATCTGTGCAGTCTGCTGTGTGAAAGGAATGTACCTATTTTGGGAATATTGTAGAGCTGCACCGTCATGACATTTGAACTGTCATTTTCTAAGATGTAAGTATTTACATACTCTTGTCTGTTTAAACTAGAACAGTGGTTTTCAACCTTTTTCATATCAAGACCCATTATTCTTTCGGCATTTAAGCCACAGATGAGATTTGATTGATCAGATTTAGCCTCGCAAGCCCAAAACTTATGAATATATTTTGTTGTCGGATACGATTTTGCCCACAATTCCATGCTGTATTGATGTGGAACGATAGGATAGATAACAGGCAAATGTTGATCAGAATGACAATTATTTTACATGCTGTGTAGACTTCTTGACAACTATGTAGCCTAATGCAGGTATTTAACAATATTCTTACTCTTGAGAGCATAAAATGAAACCAAATTGTCCCCTCAAGAGATACAGATCTAATAAGGGTCCATTTTGTTACCAACTCCATTTAGTTGGGGACCACCTGGAACCCCCTCAAGGACCACTGGTGGTCCCCAGACCACTGGTTGAAAACCACTGAACTAGAATGGTTTGAGAATTGGCATCCAAACACTCTTGTAATGAACACTGAGCATAATATAACGTTAAACTACTACCATTATTTGTGTACAGATCCTCCAAGTTTGTGCTACAATTATAGGTAACCCCCAACCCCAGAATATTTTTCATATCTACAGTACACAAAATATATTACTTTTAGAATATTTCTGAAATGTAAACCTCATAGGTAAGCTACCAAAGCTTGGCTCAACAATTCTGTGACATAAACAATATCTGAAATAAAATAAAAACTTAAATATCCAAACCGGTATCACGAGAGCATTTCCATTTAAGTCAGAGGTAATCACAGACACCGTGATTGACAATTGATTTTGACACAAGTCTGTTTCAACGCAAACACCCTGAAAATACTCTGTGAAATGCAGGTCTGCCCCATGCAGTCTCGCATCAGATTTGGTGTTATAAGGTGCTCGTTTTAACATGGCTATAATAGATGGACATGGATAGGAATCAAGCAAGCAGCTTGGGGAAAACTCCACTTGAACTGTTGAGCGCGTCAGGAAAATAGTTCTCCCTTTCTATTGAGTATTGATATGTTGCACTTCACTTATACCAGTGAACATTACGCTTGCTAACAGAAGCATTGCTTGCACACATTCATTTCATCACGAGCATAGCATACAATGGAATTGGATAAGGCCAGACTAGAACAGGCAGCTGTATGATTATAAATATTAACGTTTAGCTCAGTTCTTGAGAATTACCGTTTTCTGCAGTGTATATTTACAGTAGTTATGTAAGTGTTTGATTAAGGGTGTTTCCCCTCTTTACCCCTGCACCCATTATGACCATAGAAACCCCCACCCCCACTGCTGCACTGTGCTGACTGAAGGGAGTTATTCATTCAATTGCTGTGAAATCTCCCTTTCCACAGTGCTCACTGCTCAGGTTTACCTCCTCAATATACATTCACAAACACCTCACACATGTGTACCAGCACACAGTCAACATGTTTTTTTGTTTTTCTTTTAAATTCATGCCTTAAACCATTTTTTGGAAAATTCAAGGGTACGGTTTTTTTGAGTGGTGCAACCACTCCAAGGAACAGCAATGTCCGTCCTAACCTATGTGACTATGAGTACCAGTAGGGGCAAAAGTGGCACTGTTGTGCCAGAAACAGAGAGAGAGAGAGATGGTGTTGCACTGTTGCCTGCTAATTACAGAGAGGGAGAGAGAGAGGCAGGGGGAGAGGGGAGTTGCACCACTCAGTTCACACAGGTGTGATTTTTCTCCTTCACATGACTTCATGCTGGTTTGAAGGAAGATACAGAAAAACCATGTGGTCTTTATTCAGGGATAATGAGCGGAAAATAATCCCTTATGCAGATCTACAAAGGCCAGATTTGCGGTTGTTTGTAGCCTACAAAATTAAAAGCTGGGATAACTAACATCCAGTCAGTGATCATCACCGTATAAGGCAATCACGAATATAGAAAAGAAAAACGCTTTCCATTTCAGCACTACAAAGTGTATGTTCTTAGCAAAATGTATATATTGTACCGTTTCATAAAGATTCACGTCAGCTTAGAAAAGTGGATAAACCTTTATGTAGGGTTGCTTCCGACTGCATATCTGACGGTTTTAAGAGTTAAATTGGCAGTTTGAGTATTGTCCGAGGATCTACAGTCAGTTGTTCACAAATGAGACTACAATGTCCAGTTGTCTCAATGTGTGGAATGAACAGGACAGGTACTGTGTTTACAGTGTTTCTGTATAATCTCCTGGGTTCTTCCTAATGCTTTGAAAACAGCATGTTAGGGCTTTAATGCCCGTGGCTAGTTAAGTTTGAGGATGCAGTTTTTTTAGCTGCTCGTGTAGCAGAATCTGATTCACTGCCAAACCAAATGCTGCAAAGCAGAACAGTTGCTGCCAGAGGCCAACACATTATCATATACCTCCGGTGAACCCACTGACACCAGGGAAAAAGGAACGATATTGAAGAACAGACGCCTCCATCAGCCTCAACATCTGCAGCACAAGACATCGTGTCTATTACAGTATATTGTAGATTTTTGACACAGGCATTTTTTCCACACTTGCTCCAACAGTTTCTTGAAAACGTATTTCTTTCACAATGAAGAACGGCGGAATAAATTACAAATATAAACAAGTTATTATTAACTTGGGAAAAGGACATGTGTGGGAAGAAACAGGGAAGTCACTTGGTAATGGATAGTTCTCTATTTGGTATGAATGGGACAATTGTGTCCCCAAAAAAAAAGAAAGAATTCATAATGAATAATGAAAAGCCCCATCTCTGTGTCTAGAGATGGAAATCTTCCATCACATTTGTAACACAACGTCCACTGTTGGTCGACTATCAGAAAGACTAACTAACTAACTCGGTAAACAAACATTTCTCTTTTGTGTCTTTGTTTGCATGTTCAAGTATCAACTCAGAGGGCCCTGCTTGAAATAAAATGTATTACATATATATCTAGCACAACGGTGGAAACATCCACAGACAAAAATAAGTTTCAATGTAGACACTTATACTACGATATGCTCAAGCTTGATAAAACAAAATGGGAGTCAAATGGAAAAGTGTTACACATCCGTACAACAGGCCATTTAAGGACCGGAACCGCCTGAAATGTGAATAGAATCACATATGTTTTTTTAAATTATGCAAAACTTTAATTAAAAAGTTACAATACATTGCTAAAGCCACTGCTGTGAAAGAGGCCACATTACTAGAAAATGTAAAGGCAGGGTTTCTAAAAATGTTCTCGCTCTCACTTCAGAAGGTTTCTCTTTGGTCATCAGTCTTACCAGTGTAAATTAAGGAGTGAATGAACAATGTAAAAGGACACAAATATCCTAAGTTATACAACCGTGTCCAGCAATGGGACATTTCAGGCGTTGTAGAAACATGATTTGGCACCTTCACAATCTATATAAAAGTGCCTGTAGAAAAATACAAACCGTGATTTGTCACAGACAGGTTCCTGTGCTGTATGTTGAATTGATAATGAGACTGTGACCTCATTAGTTCCTCTCTTTTTTTTGTCCCAGCACCAAAAATATAACTGTATGTTATACCGTTGTGTGTAGAAATGTTAGATTGTCTATATTGATAAATGATAACTGCGTTACAAAAATACAACTGTTGGAGGTGATTGTGCCATTTTGTGGCCAATGACAGATACGTGGGTAAATGTCTCGGATCATGAGTCTCATCTGGAGCCTGGAGCATAATTTATCGTCGTGGCTCGCTGAGAATGACAGATTTTCAAAAGATATTTTGTATGATCCACGTCATGTTTTTTTAAGTTAAAAATAAGTTATTAACAGGGTCGCATGACACAGTACAGTATATATTAGGCTCATAACCATTCAAGCTATCGCAGTCTCGTCGTGACAAAGTCAGTCTGCCTTTTACATTCAACTGCTCTCTAGTTTGACGGCGTTAAAAGTTTCACATTCTTTTCAAAGCTGGTTTATTGGAAACTTCCCTAGAGTCCCTTTCCTTAGGCGGATCCATTCCATTTAGTGACGTTGTTTGTCAGTTATAGTACACTCTCTCAAGCCAGTTGTATCTCCTTATCTTCGTAATTCAGAGAGGAATAAATGACAGTAAAGCACTCGTATCAGCACAGGTAACATACGGAGACACTGTAGTACTACTGCAGGTCCAATTGAGGCCGGCGTGTCCGTTAGCTCACTTTGGTGTGATGTGTGCTTTATATTTTTACGAGAAGCCCAATACCAACACTGCTCTGCTGTAGTCTATTTTGTCACAGTTTGCACAGCTAACCTGTACCCATACTGTACTGCACTGTCCTTCTGAGAGTACTAGTTCCAGCAGCGCAGGTGCATGAACAGGCCAGTACTGTGTTGCCCGACGCCGTTCACTTTGGTTTTTCCCTTGTGAAGCACCCGTGTGACGTAAGAAAGGAGACATGTACTTCTCCGATCGTCTGAGAGTTAAGTCGGACAAAAATATTGCTTCTCATATACTGTAGGATCAGATAGCCGTACTTTTTTTCTTTTAGCACCATTGATAAAGACATGATAAAGGCATGTGGAGTGTTGCTGGATAACGGGACCAGTGGCTGTAGCTATCAGTTCACAGGGTCAGCGGAACCCCTATTAGAATGACACCGTCTTGCTGCTAGCTACGCCTCTGCGTACGGCAGGTGATACTGCTCCTCTCTCTTGTTGCAGCGCTTGGCCACGATGGCCAGGTAGAGCACCAGCAGGACGACCCAGTAGCACGCGTAGAGTATCGTCCCCGCTATCAGCAGCGCCTTCTCCGTCTCGTTGAAGGGCTCCTGCGTCTCGCAGTAGATGGTGTAGGCCACGCCGCCGAGCAGCACCGTCACCCACACGGTGACGGGCACGGCGCCGATGAAGTTCACCACAACCTTCCTGCGGCCCGACGTGCCCCAGCCGGCCTTGTTGATGGTGAGCAGGGCGAAGATCTTGGCGGGCAGGAGGCTGGACATGTAGAGGAGGGAGTAGAGCGACATGAAGATCATCACCAGGCTGCCGCGGAGGAAGCAGGCGTACGTGGCCTTCACCATGCCCACCAGCTGCACCGTCAGCAGGAACAGCAGGATGTTCCAGAGCCGCCCGCGGTAGAACAGGTGGATGACGGTGGCCACCAGGAAGAACGGGAAGAAGCCCGTGACCACGGACTCGTAGGTCATCCAGAGGCTGTGCTTGTGGAACCACAGGGCGTTGTAGAGCCACTCGCGGAAGTACGACTTGCTCCAGCGCGTCTGCTGGTTGAGCCAGCGCAGGTAGCGCGTGGGCGTCTCCGTCTGGCACTGCGCGCGCGCCGTGAACTTGGTCTTGAAGCCGTAGCTCAGCACGCGGTTGGTGAGGTGGCGGTCGTCGCCGAAGCTGCACTTGGAGCCCAGGAAGGTCTGGTGGTACCACGGCTCCAGGAAGCGCTGCAGCAGGGTGTTGCGGTACATCCCCAGCGGGCCGCTGATGCACTGGACGCAGCCGAAGTACGACTGGCACGCCCGCTCGATGTTGAAGGCCATCCAGTAGCGAACGCTGCTCAGGAACGAGATCCACGAGTCGTACTTGTTGAGGATCTGGAGGAGGGGAGAGGAGAGGAGAGGAGAGGAAGAGAACAACATGGAAGAGAAGAGAAATAATAATTTTTAGCCATCTCTATAATCACGAGGCGCACAAGGCATATATAGTGTGACACAATCAATGTGATATAAACACAGTACCTGAACATCTCCACCGACCCCTCCAACCATGGTGTCTTCCTCTAGGATCTTCAGCATCTCTATGGTGCATGCCGGGTCCAGAACCGTGTCTGAGTCACACACCTGGAAGAGAACCATGGCATGCAGTGAGTGAGGGGACATCTGACCTGCATGAGGCTGCAGGTGTTTCAGTGTGTTGTCGTTACGTTATTAGTACTTAAGTGCAGATAAGGAAATGAGAGGCTGTTGACAGCTGCACCCAGCTGGTTATAGTTTATTGAAATCACACACCACAGGGTCAGCAACTCTTGTGACCTTTGACCTGCACACACCAAGGACACAGGAGGATGCACCAGTGGGTTGGTATTCAGTATTTTAGCTGTGACGTGAGCGCCCCCCTCCTGAGATACTTCCGGGTCCTACTTTTGTGTCGCTTTTGTGTCCCCATGGTGTTATACTGTGACGCTACGTCGGACTAAATCTGAGACGAAAACAACCACGAAAGTCTCATTTTACCGCTTTCCTCGCAACAACAAAGCTGCGCTGCTCTCCAAAATCTGGCTGTGACAGGCCGTCCCCACATAGAATACTATCGCCATTTTATTTTATTGTGTCAACTAAATCCTCATTAATGCAAACAAACAAAGATTCAACATACTCAAGCCTGCACACATTCTAAATATCCCCCGAAATATTTTACCGAGCAAATGGACTGTTGCCACCTTCAATAATAATGATAATAATAGTCTTTATTGTCTCCACATCATATATTTTTGTTGTCATAGACACTTGTACAAAACATTAATAATTCTACTCGAGTTGGAAGCATTAAGACCCATTTTAACCCTCTATGCCTTCCTTTCTGAAAAATAACGTCAATTTAAAAAGATTCACGCGTTTAGATATTCAATTTACAATGAGATGCGGACGGGAGCTGGTGCCACTTGGACCCGGACGTAACGTAGCACTACAAAATGACGTCAGACTTAAATACTGAATAGACTAGGACTATAGGTCATGTGGTTGCCATAGAGATATGCACTGTGATTTCCCAGTACCGTAAATGCCAGCAAGGTGTGGAAAAAGGGACACAGTCCACAACTGAATTTAAACCCACCTTTTCAGACTCCATCATGGCCCATAGCACTTAGATAGCATTTCTGTAGACTTCCCTTAGATAGCATTTCTGTAGACTTAGATAGCATTTGATACAGACTTATAGAATGTTATGTAGACAGCACTATAATTGCATTGTATGTAGTCATAGCACGTCATAGTACATATGTATAGCATAGTATAGTATATATGTATAGTTTATATGTATAGCTTCATTATATAGATATTCCACTGTTACGTTCTTAGCTTACGCATGTTTCATGATAAATGCTTTTTATGTGATGTATTCCCATGCTTTTTTGTTCTTGCTTAATGTAAGTCGCTCTGGATTAAGAGCGTCTGCTAAATGCCTAAATTGTAAATTGTAAGCACTTAGCTCAGGGTTCCCCAATTAGCGGCCCGTGAGCGCCCCCTTGTGGCCCAAGGAAGAATTAAAAAGAATAATATATATATATATATTTCTTGCCGTCGTGAACGTGCACAATGATAGTCAACGGACCAGCGCGTTCATGTGTTTGGGGCCAGGCTGCAATACCTTCATTCGGCCACTATGTCCATTTCGCCTCAGGGTTTCCTCTGGGTGCCTTCTCTATTCATATATACTCTATGTCTATGGTCTTAACCGGCCACGCATGTGTCTTAACCGGCCACGCATGTCTGGAGCCACAGGTGAGTCTTAACCGGCCACACATGTGTCTTAACTGGCTATGCATGTCAGACTGTTGCTTGTTGGACTGTAGTACATCCGTACATAGTACATCCGACCAATGCACAGTATGACCTGCTAAGGCTATCCAATGTACAGTATGTGACCTGCTAAGGCTGTCCAAATGTTCTCCTGAGAGTAGGAATTCTGTGGTTAATGGAATATAGAATAAGGTTGATCCAAAATGGTCTTTGTCCAAATACATTTTTATGTGATATCCACATATGCATCTAAACTAGCTTCCTACACAGGGCATATGTCTTCCTCTATGAGTCATCAGTACACGAGTAGTGAAGATAAAATAAATCAGCAATGCAGTGCCGAGTAAATGCAGGCCATCTGGCCATGTGCCAAAACCTTTATAGCAGCAATGAAGGCTACCCAGAGGATAAAACAATATGATAGTGTTATCTGGGAATAATTGTAAAATAAAATAAAAATGTTATCCCACAATTTCGTAACTCATTTTTTCACGTGGTGCCAATTGCCGGCCCTAAGCTGTAATCCTGGGGGCTACTCTCCCTCTGCCAACCTGGGGAGGGTCCCGAACTGAGCTCATGCTTCCTTCAATGCATGAGGAGTGAGCAGGCTGATTCTCATCACCTGACAGGGGGGAATTTCCCCAGTAGGTTGTAGAGTGTGGAAGGAACATGTTATTCCAACCAGTTACTTTCCCCTCCATCAGGCCCCCCGGCTGGCCAGGGGGAGGCAGTATAGAGATGAATAGATGAAATAGATGAATACGGCAGACAGGAGACATGGAGAGAACATGCAAACTCCACACAGAAATGCCCTTTTGCCAACCCCACCTAGGGTGGTATGGGTGCTGATGACGCGGCATGCTTTATCATACTTAACTAGTCATAACTGAACTAGTTTTCCATTAAATACAGAGGTACTACACTGTGGGACTAATACTCAACTGGTTTACAACTTTCTTCTCTTAACTTATATAAGAACAAATTGAAGGATGTTCTGATTGACCAGAACACTTAATTTAATGTACTAGTCCTTACCGTTCTGAATATATGAACAGCAAATTATGTTCAGTGTGGGGAATTGTTTACAGATGGTCTTGGGAAGTTGGATTGGGCACAAAAGTGGATATGGATATGTTGCTGGGTGTCCAAGCGATAACGAAATTAGGTCAAAATTCTGCTAAATATGACGTAAATTAAATCATGATGTATGATGATAAGAGTGCCCCTCACTTCACGCAGGTGTGATTTTTCTTTAATAAAGTGATATGAGGTAGGGGCAGGCAATATGACAAAATATTATATCACAATATCTTTTCAGAAATGATCACAATATTGATATTAATCTGGATATCATATTTTTTATATAATCTATATAATCAATTTGTTTTTATACTGATAGACTATTAGTTTGGTATGCAGATAGATAGATAGATAGATAGATAGATAGATAGATAGATAGATCAATCCGTCCACTCCATGTGCGTGCGCACGTGCACTCTTTACGTGCGCAGCTGCACGCTGTTTCACCCACGTTTGGTTAAAAGTTATATCAACTGATGTTTTAACATTACAAACTTTCTAAATAACTTTAGTATTCAAGCGTTTCAACGTGTCGGGGTCCTAGCAAGTCCTTCTGTCTACAGAGAAGAGAACTGAGCAGCAACACAGGGAGGGGCGGTGCGGTGGGAGCAAAGGGACAGATCTTCAAATGAACACCGCATTGAGCCTCGACACGTTGTTAGCTTGTAGCTCTGCTCTTTTTGGCGAACGACACAGCCGTTCAGAAATATAAATTTAGGTATAGAACCGCGACAATAGAATGTGCACTTGCTGTAGACAGAGACTTTTTTTTTTTTTTTTTTTTCTTTTTTTTTTAGATATTTTTTTGCGGCTTACGCCTTTATTGATTTTTTAAGGGATAGAAAGTAGGCTGACAGGAAACGGGAGAGAGATGGGGGGATGACATGCGGTAAAGGCCGTGTCGGGTCCGGGAGTCGAACCCGCGGCACACCGCGACTGGATCACCAGTCCGGTGCCCAGACCGTTACGCTACGGCCTGGGCTGTAGACAGAGACTTGTCTTTATCACGATTGAATGGTCAAATCCTGTAGTCGCACCTGTGCTACAAATCTAATTTTACAACTCGCACGGTGATATTTTTAGTCGCAAATGCGAGTACCTAGTCGCACTGTCGAGCCCTGGGAATAGCTGTAGTATGCGTCTGTCGTCTGAGTTGTTTTGCCCGTGTGGTCAAATGCCTGCCTGGGGGCGGTGTGAAAAAGGGTAGGTGCCTCTGTGCTGGTGGAGACGATTATGACGTCACAGCAACTTTGCCCGTGGGATCGTGTGGTGATGTAAAAACAATATCTGTACAGTAAATATGACAGTTGCGTCGGTAAAATGTAGCCTAGCTGGATTCTGGGAGCGTGCAGATTTCTTTTGGCATGGAGAGCTAATAGTGTGGCTCGGTCGGAGATAGACCACGGACAAATAAACGGGTTTTTATTCACTAATAAATTCATTATTAATCTTATTGAAAAAATGGCTCCGTTAAGACCTCCATATTATTATGGTCAATGCCTGTGTGAAAAGTGGGAGCGATTGGTGCAGGCAATGAGGAGATACGCCGGTGTTTCTGACATTCATTCATTCAGACATTCGGTTAATTATAGTATGATGATTACATTTGTTTTGTATTATGATATCTTCTCTTCTCTAATCATGTCTTACTTAGATTACTTTGAAGTATTTTAGGGTACGGGAACCCCTTTTGGTGTTTTAACTAAGCACTATGTTATACTTTAGCTATTGAAAAATAGCAGATCTACAAGCTCGGTGGCACGCTACGAGTTTGTAGGTCTGCTATTTTTGAAAAATCGTAAAAATGCGGCACAAATCTTTGAATATATATTCTTCCAGAAGACTTTTTTTAATTTCGACGTCAGGCCTAAATGGGTTAACTTATATAAGAACAAATTGAAGGATGTTCTGATTGACTTATGATTGTATTATGATATCTTCTCTTCTCTAATCATGTCGTACTTAGATTACTTAGAAGTATTTTAATTTCTATTTTGTGTTTTCTTTTGTATCGTTGTTATTCTGTGCTGAATCAAATCACATCCAATATGCTCTCACCTGAATGTAGTCCACGGTGTCTCCCAGGGCCTTGAAGGCGGTGTACATCACCTCCCGCTTGCCGCCCCACTCCTGCATGACGCAGGAGTGGCGACACGTCCTGACCAGGCGGGCCACGCGGGACGCCTCCTCCATGTGCACCGTGGCCCGTCCGCCCAGGAGACAGGCGCCGCCGCTGCCGTCGTTGTGGAAGTTCCCCTTCCACACCACGCTGCCCGCCTGCTCCGCCCCGCCCATCACCTGCACCAGCACGCCGTCCAAGTTTGGACGACAAGAATTTTGATTTAGTTTTTTAGTCGTAGTCTTTTGAACAGAGGGTATATGCACGTGACAGCGTCATCATACCTGGAAGTTATACGCGGGAACGCCTACTGTGGCAAAATAAAACTACTTTCTGGCCTTGACAGCCAAGTCTGATTGCAATCAAACAACGTTAACCAATTCTGACCTGAGATCAGATTAATATACGAGGTTTCCACTGGACACACACTGGTCTGATGAACCCATTCTGACCTGAGATCAGATTCTAAAAATGTCAGTCGTTCTTCGATTTTTCAAAAATAGCAGACCTACAAGCTCGTAGCGCGCCACTCGGTGGCGCGCTATGAGCTTGTAGATCTGCTATTTTTCAATAGCTAAAGCATAACATGATGCTAACACCAAAATGGGTTCCCGTTCAGAATGGGTTAAACTCACTTTGCCACTCACTTTGCCACTTGATTTGCCACTCACTTTATGCATATGCATACCCTATACATTTTCATCTAGTCACATTGTAGTCATCTCAAATGTCGACTAATGTCATGAGGTTTTAGTCAACATGTGGTGTTGATTTAGTCTGCTAATATATATTTTGGCACTTGGTTGCATGTTGAAAATAGCGGCTGCAGCATGCAACCAGGCATACAATGACTTGTTTTTTTTTTAGTTCTACTGGATCTCTTCTCCACTAGTCCCTCCCTATTACATTTTAGTCTAGTTTTTGTTTGTCGACAAAATCGTCAACATAATCTCAGTTCTAGTCATCGTAGCTTAGTTTTTACTATTTAGTTTTCACATAGTTTCCGCCGGTGAAAAGAATGATAGCCGACGGAACATTTTTCGTCCTAGTTTCAGACAGTCGACGAAATCAACACCAGCGCCATCATCACCTCCTGGAAGATGTCCATCATGTAGCGGTCCTCAGGCCGGTTCCCGTCCACCACCAGCACCACCTTCAGGCCAGGGAAGGAAATGCGCCGCACGCTGCGCAAGCACTTCCTAAGGTAGTCCGGGTCCTCCTGTGGAAGCAGGGATGATTTGGACAGAAAAATGTATGATTTAGTCTTAGTCCATAGTCGTTTTAGTCTAGTTTTAGTCGACTGAATATTATACGATTTAGTCGACTAAATCTACAGTTAATTGAGTCGACAAACAGAAACATTTGGCAGGCCTCGATGGCGTCGTAATGGCTGATTTTACATTTACTTGCATGCTGAAAGTAGCCGATTTAGTAGTAGTAATAGTAGATCTACTATTTTCAGAGCGTAACCAAACCTTCTAAATGACTATGTAGGCCTATTTTAGTTCTACTGGATCTCTTCTCCACTAGTCCGTCCCTTAAGCCCTGCAATTTAATCTCATTTTATGTCAATATATGTCAATATATTGACATAATAATAATAATAATAATAATATATTGATATGTCAATATATTCAGTCTTAGTTTTAGTCATCATCATACTGTAGCTTAGTTTTTATTTAGTTTTCATCTGCGAAAAATCAGCAAACATTTTTATCAGCTTGCAGAGCTGATCAATGATTTTCATGATTGGCTGGCCTCTAAGCCAATGGGAGACCAGCCCTATACGGCCAATGGGACACTAAGGGCAGATTCACACTATGGTTCCGGGTGCACCTAGGACAAATAAAGAGGATAGAGCACGGAGGTGTGGCCAGGGCTCCTGCGGGAGGTTTGCACATGTGCAGTGTAAACAGGAACTGCGATGAGGGAGTGTTCCAGCAGAGGTGCTAGAGGTGCATGAGAGTTGCTGACCCTGAACTGAAATAATAGTACATTTACTAAATGTTAATGTTTTTGTATATTTTCTTATGTTATGTGTCAAACTTGCTGTGGATGATATAAAACATTTGAAAAGGGAAGGGTGACTGCTGTTTCATTCTCAACTGTTCTGGATCTCATTATTTACATCACAAGTTATGAGCTTTCTATCTAGCACCTCTGCTGGAACACTCCATCATCGCAGTTCCTGTTTACACTGAGCATGTGCAAACGCAGGAGACCAGGCCGCACCTCCGTGCTCTATCCTCTTTATTTGTCCTAGGTGTGCACTCGGGAGCACTTGGCAGATGCTGTGGTAGTAGTGTGAATGCTGCGGACAGACACCCGGATGTGATCCTGCACGTTTCATCTCAGTTGATGAAATCAACAGTAGCTAATAGTACTACCCATACAGTACCTGGAAGGCGGCGATGCAGAGCGCCACGGAGCGGCGCAGGTGCTGCGGCCGGCACGGGCTCCTCATGCGCCGGTGCTCCAGGAAGGCAAACAGGCTCTGGAGGAAGAGGTGGAGGGAGAGGAAGGCTCCGTACAGGCCGAAGGACAGGTGGTGCTGCTCCGTGTGGATGAACTGGTAGCCTGCAGGGGAACAATGACCATGACCATGGGAACAATGACCATGACCATGGGAACAATGACCATGACCATGGGAACAATGACCATGACCATGGGAACAATGACCATGACCATGGAACAATGACCATGACCATGGGAACAATGACCATGACCATGGGAACAATGACCATGGGAACAATGACCATGGGAACAATGACCATGACCATGGGAACAATGACCATGGGAACAATGACCATGGGAACAATGACCATGGGAACAATGACCATGACCATGGAACAATGACCATGACCATGGGAACAATGACCATGGGAACAATGACCATGACCATGGGAACAATGACCATGGGAACAATGACCATGGGAACAATGACCATGGGAACAATGACCATGACCATGGGAACAATGACCATGGGAACAATGACCATGACCATGGGAACAATGACCATGGGAACAATGACCATGACGGAACAATGACCATGACCATGGGAACAATGACCATGACCATGGGAACAATGACCATGGGAACAATGACCATGGGAACAATGACCATGGGAACAATGACCATGACGGAACAATGACCATGACCATGGGAACAATGACCATGACCATGGAACAATGACCATGACCATGGGAACAATGACCATGGGAACAATGACCATGACCATGGGAACAATGACCATGGGAACAATGACCATGACCATGGGAACAATGACCATGGAACAATGACCATGACCATGGGAACAATGACCATGACCATGGAACAATGACCATGGGAACAATGACCATGACCATGGGAACAATGACCATGGGAACAATGACCATGACCATGGGAACAATGACCATGGAACAATGACCATGACCATGGGAACAATGACCATGGGAACAATGACCATGACCATGGGAACAATGATCATGGGAACAATGACCATGGGAACAATGATCATGGGAACAATGACCATGGGAACAATGATCATGGGAACAATGACCATGGGAACAATGACCATGGGAACAATGACCATGGGAACAATGACCATGGGAACAATGACCATGACCATGGGAACAATGACCATGGGAACAATGACCATGGGAACAATGACCATGGGAACAATGACCATGACGGAACAATGACCATGGGAACAATGACCATGACCATGGGAACAATGACCATGGGAACAATGACCATGGGAACAATGACCATGGGAACAATGACCATGACGGAACAATGACCATGACCATGGAACAATGACCATGGGAACAATGACCATGGGAACAATGACCATGACGGAACAATGACCATGACCATGGAACAATGACCATGACCATGGAACAATGACCATGACCATGGGAACAATGACCATGGGAACAATGACCATGACCATGGGAACAATGACCATGGGAACAATGACCATGACCATGGGAACAATGACCATGGGAACAATGACCATGACCATGGGAACAATGACCATGACCATGGGAACAATGACCATGGGAACAATGACCATGGGAACAATGACCATGACGGAACAATGACCATGACCATGGGAACAATGACCATGGGAACAATGACCATGGGAACAATGACCATGGGAACAATGACCATGACCATGGGAACAATGACCATGACCATGGGAACAATGACCATGACCATGGGAACAATGACCATGACCATGGGAACAATGACCATGACCATGGAACAATGACCATGACCATGAGAACAATGACCATGGGAACAATGACCATGACCATGAGAACAATGACCATGACCATGGGAACAATGACCATGGGAACAATGACCATGAGCATGGGAACAATGACCATGACCATGGGAACAATGACCATGAGCATGGGAACAATGACCATGGGAACAATGACCATGGGAACAATGACCATGACCATGAGAACAATGACCATGACCATGAGAACAATGACCATGACCATGAGAACAATGACCATGACCATGAGAACAATGACCATGACCATGGGAACAATGACCATGACCATGGGAACAATGACCATGACCATGGGAACAATGACCATGAGCATGGGAACAATGACCATGGGAACAATGACCATGACCATGGGAACAATGACCATGACAGCTCATGAGCAATGGTGGAAAAACTACTCACATGTTTTACTTTAGTAAAAGTATCAATATACTGCAAGCATTCTGGAATTTAACATCTACTTGAGTAAAATCCACCCCCCCCCCCCCCCCCCCCCCCCCCCCCCCCCCCCCCCCCCAACTGTCAAATATGCCCCGCTAATCGGGTAGTGTCTTGCCACCCAGCTTGAAAGCGGGGTTGGCGAAAGGGCCTTTCTGTGTGGAGTTTGCATGTTCTCCCCGTGTCCCCTAGGGTAGGTACCCTCACAAAAAACATGCAGTAATCCTGGTCACTAAACTGCCTCCCCCTGGCCAGCCGGGGCGCCTGATGGAGGGGAAAGGAACTGGTTGGAATAACGTGTTCCTTCCACGCGCTACGTCCAACCAGGGAAACTCCCCCCTGTCAGGTGTAAAGGAGCTTGGACACTCAGGCATGAAGGAAGCATGAGTTCAAGTCCGTTGCTCTCCCCTTGTCCCCCATATATGGGGACTAGGTTGGTGGAGGGTGTGTAGAGCCCAGGATCACATTAGATAATTGACACAGGGCTGAAAAATGGGTTACAAAATCGTGGATAAAAAAATTAGAAAAAAAAGAAATGCCTAATGTATTCATTCTGTGGGTTAAGTTATGTATTTATTTTAACTTTTTTTTATGATTTTACTGCCTGTCGTGTTGGCTTTTATTTTTAGCCCTTATATGCATGTTTTTCTATGGACCCATGCACGTCCACTAACAGAGATTGAATTGAATCTAGTACCATGTTTGTCTGCACGCATGACGTGTTATTCTAAGACATGATTCTATTCACCTGTCACGTAGGCCAGCAGGATGGTAAAGAGAACCACCGCCGCGAAGGTGGTGGTGATCACGATGTTCAGAGCATTCTTGCAGCGAGAGGGCATCTGGGGGGGGGGGGGGGGGGGGGGGGTGTTGATGGGTGCAGAATGTGAGAAGATGAAACGTTAAATAAAAAGTGAGAGATGAAGATGGTAGAAAGTATAAAGAATGCATGATTATAAGAGAGAGAGAGAGAGAGTGAGTGTGTGTGTGTGTGTGTTGAAGAGAGAGAAGACATTCACAATAAATGTGACCAGTTGATGTTTTGCACAAAATGCATTTGAATACCAGTGACGGACAGACACAAGGACAAGGACAAGGACACACACACACACACACACACACACACACACACACACACACACACACACACACACACACACCCCTAGTGGTCGCCACAGCTCTCCAGTAAATGGTACTTGGGGCAGGTGAATACTCTGTACAGCGACTAACATGAGTGACATTAATGAGCCACCAACACAAACAGGCTACACATGGCAGGTGAGAACGCATGCATGGCATGCATGACCTCAGAAGCTTGTGGAATTTCCCAAATGCCCGCCCATAAGAGGGCTTTTTTTTTGTTGCTTTCTCTCAAGGAAAGTGTCATTTCCTGGCTTCTCTGTAAAACCATTCATGAACAAGCACTCGGCTGAGTGAAAACATAACCATTAAACGGCTGGGTGACATCATGGTACCTGGTTGTAGACAGACGGAAAGCTGGATCAAGGAAAGAGGACGTGAGCACTATGCAGAATACTATACTGTATTGGAACTAATGCACAATTCACCGCGATAGGATAGGCAGGTGCTCCGATTTGACCCAGATTTATTTCTATTGGGCTTCCGTCTACTACAGGCTAAACACCGGCATCAGCAGCTTTTCATTGTTACTACTCTGTCCTGACCTCACCCATTCCCTCTCCTTAATTCTCTCACCCGTCTGCCTTATATCTCCATCTCGCTCCCATCTTCTCTCGCTCGCTCCAGGTTAATAGCTCTAATTAAAGGGCGGGCCTGGCTTGGCCAGCACTTGAGACCAGTTAGGAATGGGGGGCAGGGGGGGAACAATCATGTCCTTTCATTCATGAAATTACCCGCCGGTACCCCCCCCCCGCCTAGCCCTCCCCGCCAGCGGGAGAGACAGACCTCATTCAGCGCTGCTGCTCATATCATCATAACATTCGGCTCTATGGCACTCTCGTCTCTGGAACAGATAGAATGGATGTACAGGTTTACATCTTGGCACGGTGTCACACACACTAGGCTACTGGAGCCAACGCATGCCGTCTCAGAGACAAACGAGACCCAGGGTAATTGTCTAGCATTTTGAAAGCGTCGACAGAAAAGGGGAACTTTTCTCAATCGTAGACTTGGAAAAAAGTGTAATCTCTACAATTTTGTTATCGTATTTTTCCCATTCAATCAACACGATCATTTGGAGTCTATAAAAAAAACGAAGCTCAACCCATTCTGACCGGGCACCCATTTTGGTGTCAGCATCATGTTATGCTTTATCTATTGAAAAATAGCAGATCTGCAAGCTCATATCGCGCCACCGAGTGGCGCGATACGAGCTTGTAGGTCTGCCATTTTAGAAAAATCGAAGAACGACTGACATTTTTAGAATCTGATCTCGGGTCAGAATGGGTTCATCAGACCAGTGTGTGTCCAGTGGAAAACCTCGTATGAATCTGATCTCAGGTCAGAATGGGTTAAAGGCCAAGCAAAGCTCCTATATCAAATGTTCTGCATAAACAGAACCGTGCAAATCAATCCAGATTTATATTCCACCACATTGCACATTCCACCGTGAACATTATTATGCTGCATGTGCATCATTTGAATTAGTGACCGACAACATAATAAACACCCTTTCCCTTCTGAGGGCCGCAGAGGCGAGGGCCGCGAGGCAAGCAGCCTGCTCTATGATCTGTGGGGTGTGTGTGTGTGTGTGTGTGTGTGTGTGTGTGTGGGGGGGGGGTCTTGCTCTGTGATCTGTGGGGTTGGGGGGGGGTTCCAACAGCAGGTTGAGAGAGCGTGGCCGGGACACCCCGGGGGCGCCTGGGAGATAACGAGCACACAGCGACGTGCAGTGTGGTTTGATTAGAGGGTCACAGTAGCCAGCGGGGGTTGTTGGCGGGCCAACGGGCTATGGGGATGGCTTGAGGGAATGTGGGAAGAAAGACAGCAGCAATAATTATCCACGAGGTACTCCGTCTGGGCTAGCTACAGTACGTCTAGGCTAGGCTAAGTACTTTTTGGTGAGCATCATCAGTGTAAACTATAGGCTTTGCTGTTGGTCAAGTTAACGGGTGTTAAAAGGGGTCTGAGAAAAGAGTTCAATATTTTCAATTGACTTCCCCTTGAGGGAAAGACTTTAGTTAGTTTAGTACTTTAAGTTATTGATTGGTAAGAGTGAAATAAGAGTGGGTGGCCTTCCAATATATTGCTGAGTGGGCATTTTGTCGCTCTGGACTACAGCAATTATCCACAAAGCATGGCTAAACTAAGTCATGCACTGTGTTTTACAGCCTAAATATTATGCATATACTGTATAAAAATAGAAATTGTACTGGAAAAACAGAAAAACTGAGTATAAAATGTAAAGTGCCAGTTGCCAGAATATTCTGGCAAGCCACCGCCAAAAAAGTTCCAATATAACAACTGACCATCACAACTAACGGCAACATCAAAGAGCAGCAGCTTCCCATTGAACACGAAATGAAATGGCTTTCACAACAAATGTTTTAGTCTTCAGTAAGACTTCCTTTCCAGTCGAAGAATGTCAACTTTGGTCACTTTGGTGGTGAGACACATGGTCTAAATGTCACATCTTGTTTCCGGCAGAAGCGTGAAGTGGTTATCAACAGAACGTATAGTTGGCTATATATTGTACATACAGCATAGCATCACCAAGATTTCCTCTTGTGCATTTGAATAAACTACCAGTACCAACATACCATAATTTGGTAGTGCTGTGTGGCAGCTCACAATCAGTCCACAATGTCGGCATCATGTGTGTAGTCCATCCACACGTTATCCTGATGTGTGTTTAGGATATCGGTCCGGGAGAACCAAGTCAGCATTTCACAAACAGCCTTCATGCAAGACAATACCATGAACAATCACTCCCAAAGCCAGCCATGTTTCAGTTAAATAATCCAGTTTGTCCATGTTTCAGTTTATAATCCAAGCAGAGCAAAAAGGTAGACTCTCCCACCACGTGGCTCCAGTGCAGGACGGTGAAGCATTCAGGGACACAATCGATTGCATCCCAAAACCAGAGGACGGAGTTCCCATGGGCGTATATGGGCTGTAGATTAGCGGTCCTGTCCCCTGGGTGGGGTGGCTTCATTCATCCAGATCAGCTGACTGAAGGACTCGGAGCTCAGGTGAGGCTGCAGTGAGGTGGGTCGCTCCACCGTATACGGCAGGCTGAATGAAACAACTTGGCCGTGGGACAAGGCCAGCCAGCCAGGAGAGAGAGAGGAGAGGGGAACTGGGTGGGAGGGATGGGAGACGGATGGGGACGGTGGAAGCTGGGAGAGAGAAAAGACCAGAGAGATGAAAGCAAGAAAGGGGTGGAAGGGAAGATGCGAAGAGAAGACAGTGATGTTAAAGGGGAGAAAGGTCCAAGGAGAATGAGAGGGCAGGTAGAGAGTAGACTAGACATATTAGAGGTTTGAAAAGGGAGGGAGGGAGTATACGACAGCGTAAGAGAAGTGGAGTGATGGGGAGATGGGGAAAATGAAACCAAATGGACCCTTACAGTTCCATTTGGTTTCATTGTACTCTCTCAAGAGTTTGATTATTGTTAAACCTCTGCATTACTTAATTAATTCAAAAGACACAATTAGAGAATGCAGAAAACATTGTTATGTTGATCAACGTTTGCCTGTTATCTCTACTAATGGTACCACATCAATACAGCATGAAGTTGCACAAAATCTCACACAACAATAACACAATATTCTTTTGTTTTGGGTCTGAGAGGCTAAATCTCACCAAATGGTGGTCCATGGCTCAAATGCCGAATAAATAATGGGCCTTGATATTAAAAAAGGTTGAAAACCACAGAGGTGAAGACCGAGGAGCAGAAGTGTACATGCAAGAAATGGCAGACCAAGTGATTGATTCGGTGAAGTGAAGAGAAGAGGGGTAACATCAGGTAAAAGAGTTCTTCATCACCATAGTAGGCTAATAGCCCTGCACTTCAACTCCAAACCATGGTCATCATTCACCTCCCAAAAGCCTCTCTCCGGCTGCGCTAATGTGAGTCATGACATGTTCAATGAGATGACTCAGAGTCAAAGCCCAGGAGAGCTGCAGAGATGGCAGCTTTCTCAGTCAAAGTCAATGGAGCGGAACTGCTCTCTGTTTAACAGAGAGCAGTTTAAAACACTGACACTTTTAAAACGAGCTGTTCTTGTTAGTACCGTTCAAGCTCCACAGACTCGATGGCACTCAACAGCTGGGACAGCAACATCACGCTGTGTCTGGGTTCATGTTAATTTCCGAAGATAATATCCTCGGAAACTCATGTATTACACTGTACTGTTTTTGTATATGATGACAGGGAGCAACGTCTGACTGAAATAAGGTCAGTATAAAGAGATGTAGAAGGAAACAGATCCGACAGTTTGCCACAAGAGGGCTCCCTTATTGCCTCAATTCATGGATATATACTGAATGTTACAATAGTGCAGACCTCATTATGTAGGAAGTGATGTACCTGGGAAAATTCTAATTTAAACACGTCTTACAATATAAGTAGAGAGAGCGACAGCACAGGAGGTGCAAGGAAGGACCCTTTATGAAAATTATATACAGTATATATACTGTATAATTCTGATATAAAACATTTAGCAGCTTCTGGGACTGAAATCAGACATTGCTGAGCACCAGGCTATACTGTTACAACAGCAGTATTTAATAAATCATATAAAAACAAACAGCCATGTGTATATAATAATATACAGTATATCCATCTACAGTATTCACACCCAGGCCTCACTGCCTCCTGATCAGATCAAGGTGTATGAATGAAGACGCTCTGCCTTCCACAGTCTGTCAGATCACGATAAATCCCTGTACAAAAGGCCACCAGACTAGGCCAGCCCAGCCCAGGGGCATGCAGCCCTGCATGGAGACGATGGCTGACATGCCGTGGAAAGTCAAACAGGCTGACGTTTTCTTTGGCCGATGCCTCGAGACATCATCAAAAGGAACTTGGAGGTGTGTGTCGCAGTCTGTCTGCTAACGGTCAGTGTCTGCCTGCCTTGAGGAGGAAAAAAAAGCGACCACGTGGAGCACATGCCAGAAGGCATGCACATGCGCAACCATGCACGCACACAAGCACACACACACACACACACACACACACACACACACACACACACACGCACACACACACACGCGCACACACGCACACAGTGACGAGAATGGATACACTGACATACGGTAGATGCACAAATTAATGCCTTTATTTCCTTTTAATCATTACTAATACTAATACATAGTTTACACGCAAATCGCACGCTTTCATCTTAGCCATCATAATGGTAAAACAGAAAGGCTGTTGCAGACATCCTTAGCGCTCTGCTTTAAAGTCATTAATCATTCTCACTCTCACACACAGGTTCAGGCAGGGACAAAAAATGAGAATCATTCCACCTCACATCCTATTCACATTTGCCACATGTACACCGACGGGCACACTGGCTCTCTGTCCCACAATTTCCAGATTTTTCTTAGTCTTGCTTTTTCAGTCATTGATTTGAAAAACTTTCCATCTTCTCTCTCTCTCTCTCTCTCTCTCTCTGACACACACACACACACACACACACACACAACACACCTTTGTTTAACCCATCCTGACCGGGCACCCATTTTGGTGTCAGCATCATGTTATGCTTTAGCTATTTAAAAATAGCAGATCTACAAGCTCATATCGCGCCACCGAGTGGCGCGATACGAGCTTGTAGGTCTGCTATTTTTGAAAAATCGAAGAGCGACTGACATTTTTAGAATCTGATCTCAGGTCAGAATGGGTTCATCAGACCAGTGTGTGTCCGGCGGAAACCTCGTATGAATCTGATCTCAGGTCAGAATGGGTTAAGAAGCACTGTCCTTACCATCCTGATCCTGTGGAGCCCTCCGTCTCCCCCTCAGGAGTCCCCCAGATCTGCGTCCGTGGGTCCGTCCGTGGGTGGGTCCGTCCGTCCGTCCGTCCGTCCGTCCCTCTCCGTCCAGCTGTGTGTCCGTCCGTCAACCTGGCGTCCGACCCACTCCAGTCCACTCCACAGCACAGCGGCGTCCTTGTTCTGCCATCCCCCTCCCTCCTCCTCTCACACTACATCTTTATTCCCCGGCTTGCTTGCTTAATTCAGGAGATCCCTCTCGGTCTGCAAGATTCAGCGACGGCGGCTGAACCAACTTACCCGCCCTCCTCCTCCTCCTCCTCCTCCTCCTTCTCTTCCCCCCCTATACTCCTCCACTCCTCAGATTCGACCCGCCTGCCCCCACTTCTCTCCTCCCTTTCTCTCTCTCCCTCCCTCCGTCTAGTCCCTCTATCTCCCGGGGCTGTCCGAGGGCATGTACCCCCTCCCGCCCTTCCCTCCACACCACTTCAACCTGTCGTCCTCAGCCAGCTACTGATGCTGTAACTGCAGGCCGGCGGTATGTGGGAGAGCGGAGCGGCGGGGCAGATGTTCCGGTCCCTGCCTTGTCGGGTCGTCTGTGCAGGTTCCGTCCCCTCGGGCTGTGGAGTCCATGCCGGCTCTGGGCTCCCATAGATCCCAACGGGCTCAACCAGGCCCGGGAAGCCCCGGAGCAAAAAAAAAGAAAAAGAGAAAAGAAAAAGGTGAAGGTCGAAAGGCCAAATGTCTGTGTCTCGGCCACGCTTCGGTCTCCTCCCGCCCAGCCTTGGTCTAATCCTCGTCTTCTATCTGAAAGCCAAATGCCGGTACTCGGCCTCCACGTGCTCTTCCTCCTTCTATTCGCTCTGCTTCTCCTCCTCTCTCTCCTTCTGTGTCCTGGTGCTGCTGCAGTGGCAGTGTGTCTATCTGCATCTCTTTGCAGTGCTGCCCAGGAGGTAACACTTTCTCTCTCTCTCCTCTCTCTCTCTCACTCTGTCTCCCTCTGTCCTGGCTGGGTGACTTTGTGGTGTGTTGTCTGGCATATACTCACTCATGCCAGTTTGTTTCTCCTCCACTACTCCACACCAGGACCCCTTTTTCCAGCTCCTACACCCCTCTCCTCTCTCCTCCTTGCCTGTCCTCTACCCCCCCTCCTCTTCCTCCTCCTCCCTGGCTGCCCTAGCTACAGCTCGCTGTCCCGCTGCAGTGCAGCCGGCCGGCTCCAACAAGACTCAGGACTGTTTTAGCAGAACCCCCCTTTCCTCTCCTCCACTGCGCCTTACTCAAAGCATCCTTTATAGGATTATTTATCCACACACCCTCCCTCTCGGTACCCCTCCTCTGCTCTGCGTGTGCCCCACACACTGCTGACAGCTTGCAGGTTCCACAGACACGGAAAACTGCAGTAAAAGCCTGTGGTAACTAATCAATGGCTGAAGCAAAAACACACCACACATTTCACTTCAGTCACACAATAACATCGAAATGACTACTCGGGACAATGCTTTCATGACAAATGTAAAATGTTGTTACACTAATCAAGACTGTTATGCCTCCCCCAGAGTCCCGTTGCCTGTTGGCTGCTCAGTTTTAGGCTGTTGCAGGTGATTTGCAGGCAGAGTTGGGGAGGGGAGGGGCATGCAGACGGTGTCTTACACCCGATTGGCTGCTAGTAAGCTATAGTCTGGAAGCAGTTTCCCCTCTTATCTTCTAGCCTGGCTATACACGACAGTGTGATTCGAGTCTGGGTTATTAGCCAGGCTACTTATCTTCAACCTATTTCAGTTGCTGTTGTAAACATATGTTTTGTAATTAATGCAGTACAACATTCCAATTCTCTTCACACTCAGCCATGCGCTCCAAACGCTGTCATTAAAATGAACAAGACCAATTCAACCACTTTTTAAGCTGGCGTCCCAGCTTGAAGAAATAGGTGGAAATAGCCACTAATCCACTGTAGGAAGGCAGTAGCCAAACTAGACACCCCCCCCCCCCCCACACACACACACACACACACACACACAAGGTAGTGCACACTCAACAAATAAGAATGTCCACAGTCCTCTCACGCAACAGATATGTCAGATATAAGCCTCTCTTTTACAAACATACTTTAGTGCCCTTTCTCTCCCTCGTTTGCCTTTCCTCTTCATCTCTATCATTCCAGCTGTCCGGCTGTGAACCGTGGCAAAGCCATAATTACAATAATAGCTTTCTCATGGCATTGGCAGAGGAACTGGAGATTTAAGTCCGTCACTAAGTAGCCTTGGGAACCAACAGTTCCAGAGCCATGTATGTGGCCCCTATACGTCAGTAGTCTATCTCCTGTTTCTGTAGCATGAGGCAGCTTGATGTACACATAAGGGTGAATAAATGGAAAATGGTGCATTTATACGCTTATATCCAAAGTGCTTTACATAGATTGTGCATTACATTCACCCAGTCACACACCGATGGTGGCGGAAGCCATGCAAGGCACCAACCTGCACATCGGGAGCAATTAGGTGTTCAGAGTCTTGCTCAAGGACACTTCATTCAAGACTATGTGTCTCTGTAGAACTCTGTAAATACACGTCCTGTACACGACGCTAGTACGTCACAGCAGGTACTTACCCTAATGCTGACTGCCAAGGAGGGAAGGCAGTGGGTACCATTTTTAGTTCGGTATAACTCGGCCAGGGATCGGCTGACCTCCCACTGTCAATCCGGACATGCCGTTCGATGGTTGTTAGATGCCTATAGGTTGAAATGTCATAACAGTAATGGGCTGTCATCATCATCACCAAGCAGACAGCCTGCCTCCAGAACGTAGCATCCTTGGCCATGGCTGGTTGAAGCGGTCACGTTCATATCATTGGAGCATCACCCCTTGACCTGGTCCATCTCCACCAGGGGGCGCCAAAAGGCTCTGACCACCATTATAATATTTTTATTTTATTTTTATTTTTATATTTTTAAAAAATCTAACAAAATCAAAGGAAAAGAGGGCGCCGTCTATATTTTTTTACGATGTTTCTCAGATTGTCGCTCTCCTAATCAGTGGCAGTATACACAAGCCTTCTTAACCATAACATTATCCATCCACAGAGAGGAAAGAAATCTAGAGGAAAGGGGCGACTGATGGTAGAATCCATGCAGAAACAGTACAGGAAGATACATAATTTGGGTTTATGTAAATTGTTACACATACAGACAATGATTGATCGATAAAGCAGATCAAAACGCTTCCATCGGAGCCTTCCAGCAGCGGTAGTGCAATCTATCAACTCACTGATGGGAAGATTAGAACTAATGCTTGTGTCCGAGTCATAGTGACAAGGTTGTCTGAGTCATAGTGAGGCCTTAAATGGTAAATGGTGCATTTATATAGCGCCTGCTTTACATAATGCATACATTCACCCATTCACACACACATTCATACACCGATTGCGGCGGAAGCCCTGCAAGGCACCAACCAGCACATCGGGAGCAATTTGGGGTTCAGTGTCTTGCCCAAGGACACTTCGACATGTAGACAGGAGGAGCCGGGATTCGAACCGCCGACCCATGGATCATAGGACGACCTGCTCTACCTCCTGAGCCACAGTCGCCCATTGCATGGGTCCGCCCGCCACCAACACATTTGCTAATTTTAATATAGATCGGAATTAACTTTGGGTCTTGCCAACAAAGTAACCTTTTCGAGGTAAAGTTTGAAAATGACTGCCACAGAATCTGCTATTCAGTTTCAAGTAACGAGTAACGAAATGTTACCAGAATTATTGTGATTCAAATTTGTAGTGTAGTTTACTGGGGACAGCAAGAATCAGACCATAGCTATACATAAAGATACTATACTCATAACAATAAATAACAGAATGCGGCTTCTTGATTCTAGAATATTCAGATTGTGAAAACACAAGGATGAACAACATGCTCATGTAAGTGTTTGTAACGACACAGGTAATTACACAGCCTAGAACACATGATAATAAAGCCAGGCTTTAACTTTGTGTGTATGAATAGTTTCACAAGAGCAGGGCACCTTGACCAAAATGCTGATCCCTTCATTTTCTGCTGTATTTCATTAATGTTCAGCTGTGCCTTTATGTGACACGTGTGTGTGTGTGTGTGTGTGTGTGTGTGTGTGTGTGTGTGTGTGTGCTTGCGTGTTAAAACAAGTAGAACCTAGCAACAAAGATAACCCAATTAGGGGACAACAATTTGTTCTGAAACAGTCAATCAAACATGAATAATTCCTCAACTAATTTATATACATAAAATATATCCTTGCCTGGAGGCACAAATAGCACTTTGACCTTGACAATAATTAGCACACTGCAGGCTCACAGCGTGAAGTTTCTCCCTGGTTGTGGAGACTGTTGAAATGCTGTGCTAATAGGAACTTCAGGTCCCTAGAGGATCCAAGTTCCATCATTATCTTACTCCATGCTATATGTATAAAACAACAAGCACACAAGACGAGACTACAGGTACAATACGAGTAGTTAATCTATTCTACAGTATAGCAAGCTATAAATACTGACAATCTGGACACAAGTTTCAGTTAGTATAATTTCTGAGCCAAAGTAACAACAGCATGGAGCCAACATTTCGACAGTTCAATTACTTGAGACCAGCTATTGTGTTTTGCAATGTTTCCAAATAAGGCGTTTAGTCGTCGACTGCATTTTAAAAGAATGCCTGAAGATACTGAACGCGTTGGACAACAAACCATAAATGGAATATTTTGAGTTGTTGTAGTGGTGTGGATCCAATTCACTTCAAGAATGAATGAGATAATCACTTGCAAAGTGCACCTCTGCTATCACTGCAATTCAGTGAAATGTCAAAATAGCATGGAGGCAGAGATGCACACAGATCAAATTACGTGCGGGTGCAACAGCGATTTAATCAATTATACATTGATAAGCAATAATTGAATAATAACTAATTTGGGGCACAATTATTGGGCATGTGCCCAATGATATTGAATATTTTGAAGAAATAACAAGAAGACCTTCAAAAATGTAGATGCTTTGTATGAAAACATCTACAAGGTAAAAAATTGTCCAGAAAGTTATTTCTCACAATTTTAGAATGACACTGTTTTGCGTCAAAGTGGCTAAGAAAATAGTTGAACCCGCGGCACACTGCCAGACTGGATTACAAGCCAAGGTGCCTGGACAGCTGAGCCATGGCCCAGTCCTCGAAAATATATTTATTTTGTGAAACCGGCCGTTCCATCCATCCATCCATCCATCTTCAACCGCTTATCTGTAGTTGGGTCGCGGGGGCAACAGCTCCACCAGAGTGCTCCAAACTTCCCTCTCCAGAGCAACATTAGTGACTTCCTTCTGGGGGATTCCGAGACGTTCCAAGGCCAGTGAGTCGATGCATTTCCTCCAACTCGGTCTGCCCCGGGGTCTCCTCCCAGTGGGACGTGCGTCGAGGACCTCCCTAGGGAGGCGCCAGAGAGGCATCCTAACCAGATGCCCGAACCACCTCAGCTGACTCCTTACAGGCGAAGGAGCAGCGGTTCTACTCTGAGTCTCTCTCGTGTGACTGAACTTCTCACCCTATCTCTAAGGGAGCTGCCAGCCACCCGTTGAAGAAAACTAATTTCGGCCGCTTGTATTCGCAACCTTATTATTTCGGTCATGACCCACACTTCATGACCATAGGTGAGAGTAGGAACGAAGATTGCTCGGTAGACAGAGAGAAACCGGCCGTTGCCTCGGAAAAATAGAGTTCATAAGTTTAATAAGTGTTAAGTGGTTAAACGCATCACTGTAATTTAACCAAATTCATAATTCGGAAGATTACTTTATTTAATAAGACTAACTGAAGAAATGCAAGCCGTTTGCGATGCCAAAGTGATCCATGACACCAGGACAAACATTTGGATATTTCTTAACCACAGCTGGTTGGTACTTAACTGTCACAAAGACATCTGCAATATGTACTTAACCACAGCTGGTTGGTTGGTTACTGTCACGAAGATATATCTGCATTTATGCATGATGTTGTTTTTGGAGAGAAAGGCTAAACCAAGCGGGTCAAACAAGGGTGCTTTTTTAACCCATTTTTGGCGGGAACCCATGTTGGTGTTTTAAGCATTATGTTATACTTTAGCTATTGAAAAATAGCAGATCTACAAGCTCATAGCGCGCCACCAAGTGGCGCGCTACGAGCTTGTAGGTCTGCTATTTTTGAAAGTTCGTGAAAATGTGGCGCAAATCTTTGAAAATATATTTCAGAGCGAACATTTTTAACTAAAATATTGGCTTCTGGGGGGGGGGGGGGGGTCCTGGAACTACATATTTATTTTTGAGACGGGGGTCCGTGGCTCAATAGAGATAATTCTGGGGGTCCTTGACATGAAAAAGGTTGAGCACCACTGACACGGAAACATGCGTTTTTCAGAAAAATGGATTTAGATTTTGAAGCCCTTTTTTTATCGACGTCAGGCCAAAAGGGGTTAACAGATGTAAAGTTTGGGCGCCGGACGGTGCCCCGAGAGAGGTGTAAATGTGTCATTGTGAAGGAAGAGCGCTCCGTCTATGCCCTCTGGTCCACGGTGACACCTTGACCCAGACATTCAGACTGCAAACACCGATGACATCCTTACTGTTTGCCTCCTTATGTTCACACGTGGGAACAAAGGACGGAGAGGAGCGTTTTTTGTGTGGGTGTGTAGAGAGGGTCGTGCCGCATATAGACATTTAACATGTCACTCAATGGTACGGGGTTACTTCCGTTCTCTCAAGAAGGATGAGTTGGAAGAAAAGAAAGATTTTTTTGCCCTGGTGGTGTGACTGGAAGTGTCTCTAGTCTTAACACACCAGAACACCACCCAGAGCTTATCTCGCAAATAGCTGGATTGGACCAATTTCTCTCACATCTTCTATCTTTCATTCAGACCCAGATTAACCGACAGACTTTGGGTGCTGTAGGGCACCAACCTTGGGGCGGAGGATCAAACAGCGGGGAGGAAATTAAAGCAGACTGAACTACCACCGCAAGTGCCGAAATTTTGTAGCAAAGGAGCGCTAAAATGTTCAAATGTGCCAGTGAAGCATCATTTATACAGTACATTTATACACGCTGCTTTAATTTTATAATGAAAGTAAATGGGGCTGGAAGTCAGGCTGAAACCTTTCCCAAATAGATAGAAACGTACAGTAACTGACAATTACAATCACAGGCTGACCACATTAAGTCTGACCTCCACATGGGAGCCACGGCATTATTAGACCCGGTTCCTAAGCAAACTACTAACAAAAATAACTAATAGATGCAACAGAAAGACACTCGTTGAGATTAAAACCATTTATTGCAATGATATTGCATATTTGGCAGTGTGGCTCTGCTCCAGTGACCCTCCAGAACAATCTGTGCAAGCATGACAGACTCTCAAATCATTAACACCATCAATGGAAATTACAATGGACATATGAACTCCTCCCTAGTGCAGGATCTAATGATTCTCAGATATTAAAAGAACATGGTACAACAATACAAAATTGCATTGAATGGCAGGCTGACACAGAAGGGAGTTGAGCAGTCCTTTGTGCATGTGTGAGAGTGCGTGACAGTCTGTTTGAATAGACCACGTACTTCAGGGCTGGGCAACTTTGACGATGGAGAGGGCCACTATATTTCTACACTCACTCCAGAGGGGCATACTGTCGTTACAAAAATAGCCGATCTACAGGCTCAAAACAAGTCGCGCTGCGACACGTTTTGAGCTTGTAGATCGGCTATATTTGCTATTATTTGAATTGAAATCCTGAATTATTTCTTGCCATTTTTCGCATTGCAATCCTGAAAATAACCCTTTTATTTAATTTCAAATGCATTTAGTTATAGTTATGTTAACTTTGCAAACTAAATCCAAATATATTGGACAGAAAAAAAAGACAATAACAGACTGAAGTAATTAAAGTGGGTCATGTTTGCATATGTTTGGAATTGTAACAGCTGAAATCAATAATATATCAGTATTCTGATATTAACCTGTGGGCCGCATTAAGTGAAGGTGGGGGCTCATGTATGACGTGGTTGAACCTTTAGGAACGTTTAGGGCGTATGAGAGTGGAGGGAGGGTGTGTGACCAACCAGCAAAACGGCTGTGACCGCCTGAAGTTCTACTGCGATGCTCCGTTTGTCCACGCTACGGCAGAACCACGATCTTCTTCTCCAGCTTCTGCTGGGGGAAGATGAACTTCTTCATGACGTCGTCCAGCTCCTCCAACGCCAGCTGAGCGTGGAGCACCGTGACGTCGTCGCGGTCCGACCGCACCACCCACTTCAGGGCTCGGTACAGGTCCAACAGAACATCACCGAGAACCTGAAGGAAAACAAAGTCTCATTAGATAGTTTCAGGGCTCGGTACAGGTCCAACAGAACATCACTGAGAACCTGAAGGAGAACAAAGTCTCATTAGATAAGTTTCAGTGCTCGGTACAGGTCCAACAGAACATCATTGAGAACCTGAAGGAGAACAAAGTCTCATTAGATAAGTTTCAGGGCTCGGTACAGGTCCAACAGAACATCACTGAGAACCTGAAGGAGAACAAAGTCTCATTAGATAAGTTTCAGTGCTCGGTACAGGTCCAACAGAACATCACTGAGAACCTGAAGGAGAACAAAGTCTCATTAGATAGTTTCAGGGCTCGGTACAGGTCCAACAGAACATCACTGAGAACCTGAAGGGAAACAAAGTCTCATTAGATAGTTTCAGGGCTCGGTACAGGTCCAACAGAACATCACTGAGAACCTGAAGGAGAACAAAGTCTCATTAGATAGTTTCAGGGCTCGGTACAGGTCCAACAGAACATCACTGAGAACCTGAAGGAGAACAAAGTCTCATTAGATAGTTTCAGGGCTCGGTACAGGTCCAACAGAACATCACTGAGAACCTGAAGGGAAAAAAAGTCTCATTAGATAGTTTCAGGGCTCGGTACAGGTCCAACAGAACATCACTGAGAACCTGAAGGAAAACAAAGTCTTGTTAGATAAGTTTCCTAACGGGATGCACACGCAGATTAGACACGCCGACGGACCGACATGTGGAAACAACCGTCGGACATGCGGGTCGAACATGCGCTGCTCCCGTGATTGCGGATAGATATATATCATCCGATATATATATATATATATATATATATATATATCATCATGACTAGACGAAGTCGCAGTGGTGAAAGAACAGCATGGTTGCAGAGATGAACATTTTCAACTGAAGAATTTGACGCCATGCGACGCGGTTGGGCAAGTCGACGTATAAATTAGCACAGTGCTCTTTCACTCCTCATTACAACTTAGGCCCCAGTCAACTACACTGTTCCTAGTTCCAACTTAGGCCCCAGTCCACTACACTGTTCCAAGTCCCAACTTAGGCCCCAGTCAACTACACTGTTCCTAGTTCCAACTTAGGCCCCAGTCACTACACTGTTCCATGTTCCAACTTAGGCCCCAGTCAACTACACTGTTCCGAGTTCCAGCAGGGGTGCCCAAACTTCTTTTTACTTGAGAGCTACTTTAAAAATGACCAGCTCAACAAGATCTAACCGCCGAAAAATTAATATTATACCATTGCTGAAAATAGTTTAAATATGGATAAGACAAATGCACTTGGAAATAGAGAGGGAGAAATGGAATAGGTAGGGTTTCAGCAACACTCTTGAAAACAAAATATTGCATTGTGGGTTTGAGCTGACAGGCCATCGTCAATCAATCAAGTCACCTTAATTCAAGTGGATGATGCCAAAAATATTTGTTTTTATTCAAAAAATAATAAAAATAAAATAGGGGCATGTCATGTGGTCTACCTGTACAGCCCTTGTGATCTACTGGTAGATCGCGATCTACCTTTTGGGCACCCCTGGTCGAGGCTAAGCTACTGTAGGGGCTTGCCCCTCCAGCCTGTCTGTTCTCATATCCCAGTGAGTGTCATTAGATGTCGTCCAGCTGTTAGCCTAATGACAGGCCCTGTAATGGGCCGGGAAAAGCCACCTTCTGCTCAACCACTGGTCAACTCATTATGACACCACTGGCTACGGAGGAGCCACGTGTCTCAGTCTCAGTCAGGACCAGAAATGGGCCACCAAATATGAATGATATTCCGTTTCAATTGTAAATAAATAATAAATAAACAACTTTGGAAATGTCTTGACGTTTATTATCACCTTTACCATTGTCAATTTGGTCCTGGAGGACCCTATAGCCAGTATTCCTAGAAATGGAGCCACTGCTTTCAAGGGTCTGATAAATGCAAAGCCAAAAGGACTACGGTTTGGTTGTCTTGGCCTGGACTCTACAGGACTATCTAAAAACAACAGAGTCCACAGATGCCAACAATGAGCACAGACTTTCCACTGCTAACGTAACGGTTAAAAGTGGCGTGGGAGAGACGCCAAGAGAGAACATGGTTTTGTAAGTCTAAAACACAGTGTTTGGAGTGACCCTCTTTCCTGTGCTTTTGGTGAGAAGCAGCCAGTGAAGTCTAGTCTATTATCATGCCGATAATGACTAAAGGGAACCGGGGACTAGATTACAGGACGTGTGTACTTGTGTAAGAACAGCCTCTTAACCTTAAAAACAGACTCTACTGTCCCAAATACAGACTTGTATTTACTTGGGTCAACCTGGTTTCTACATTTCAGGGAATATTATCAGAAACATTATCAGAAATGTCCAATTGATGTCCGATTGAAATTCACTTTCCCTAGGATAATTTGTGACAGCTGCTGAACGTTAGGGTACCATATTAACAACCTATATGCAGGCTTTAAGTAGCATGTGACGGGTTAAACTCTGGGTAAAAATGGCCATAGCCGTCATAACATTTGGAAAAGTGGCCAAAGGAGTGATTTTCGTGTAAAACAAACGCTTGCAATGGCTTCAGAATCATGAAAACCCCCTAGTTTGATCCGTCACATGCTACTTAAATCTTCCCAGATTTTATTCATATCCCCTGACTCATTAAAAGTGTACCAGAGAAAGATAACAGCGTGGGGTGCGGTGTGAGGCCATTTCAAAAATTGGAAGAAAGGAGCTCTGCTAACAAACTTGTATTTGACGTTGTTTTCCGTTTGACCTCGACATTCTGAAACCACGGTTACGACGGAATGTCCCCACACACCCGCTGAACTTTTGGCCTTGTGTGTCTTTGTTGATATTTAACACACACAGATATGTCTAAGCACGACAGCTACATGATTGATATGCACATTATCTTATATTGCGGTCCCAGAGATACAAAAATTGCATCAAATGGGGTCCGTATCCCAAACAGTGAGTCGGGACCCATTTGTGGGTCACGACTTGAGTAAAAATAATGAAAAGAAATTATGTATATTTCAAAAGATAATTTTTAAATTTAAAAAAAATATAAAATAAGTGTATACATTTTAAAACAAACAAATCTAAGAAATTCCATGAATAAAAATAATAATGAAGAGGTAGTGAAAATAGCCGATCTACAAGCTTGGTACTAGGTACTTTTTGTGACATGAACCAGTGACATGGACCAGTGACATGAACCAGTGACACGGACCAGTGACATGAACCAGTGACATGGACCAGTGACATGAACCAGTGACATGGACCAGTGACATGAACCAGTGACATGGACCAGTGACATGAACCAGTGACATGAACCAGTGACATGGACCAGTGACATGAACCAGTGACATGGACCAGTGACATGGACCAGTGACATGGACCAGTGACATGGACCAGTGACATGAACCAGTGACATGGACCAGTGACATGAACCAGTGACATGGACCAGTGACATGAACCAGTGACATGAACCAGTGACATGGACCAGTGACATGGACCAGTGACATGAACCAGTGACATGGACCAGTGACATGAACCAGTGACATGGACCAGTGACATGAACCAGTGACATGGACCAGTGACATGAACCAGTGACATGGACCAGTGACATGAACCAGTGACATTGTGATGGGCAGTTATCATATTTTTGGGGGCTTCTTTATACCTTTATTGATACCTACCTACCTATACATTTTCTGTCTGACAGGAAATGGGGAGAGAGACGGGGGGGGGGGGGGGGGGGGGGGTGACACGCAGCAAAGGTCGTCGGGATCGGGACTTGAACCAGCCTAGGTGCTCAGACGGCTACGCCAGCTATTTTTTGTTGTTGTGGCTTTCGCCTTAATTTAATATTTTTTATGGAGGGACAGACAGTAAGTAGGCTGAGAGGAAATGGGGAGAGAGATGGGGGGGGGGGTGACATGCAGTAAAGGCCGTCGGGATCGGGAGTCGAACCCGCGGCACACTGACAGACTGGATTACCAGCCAAGGTGCCTGGACGGCTGAGCCACGGCCCAGGCCAGTTATTCAGTGTACAATTTACAATTTAGGCATTTAGCAGACGCTCTTAATCCAGAGCGATTTACATTAGGCAAGAACAAAAAAGCATGGGAATACATCACATATATAAAATGCATTTATCATGAAACGTGCGTAAGCTAAGAACTAGAAAATATCTACATAATGACACTATACATATTTACTATACTATGCTATTCATATGTACTATGAAGTGCTATGACTATATACAATGCAATTATTGTGCCGTCTACATGAGATGCTATAAGTCTGTTTCAAATGCTATTTAAGTCTAAAAAGTGCTATCTAAGGGGCTAGGGTAAGTGCTATGGGCCATGATGGAGTCTGAAAAGGTGGGTTTTCAGACTACGGCGGAAGATTGGGAGTGATGCTGCAGTTCTGATTGCAACGGGAAGTGCATTCCACAGTTTTGGGGCCAGAAGGGACGTTTTTAGTGAGGGTACTACCAGCTTTCTTGCGTTGGCTGATCTGAGTGCGTGGGAGGGTTTGTAGGGTTCAATCATGCTTGCAAGATATGGGGGAGCCATACCTTTGGTTGCTTTGAATGCCAGCATCAGAGTTTTGTATTCTGTGCAGGCAGCGACCGGGAGCCAGTGGAGGGAGACATGTGAGAATTTTGGCTGGTGGAAGACCAAGCGAGCTGCAGCATTTTGGATCAGTTGGAGAGGTTTAAGTGCACATGCCGGTAGGCCAGTAAGGAGGGAGTTACAATAGTCAAGTTTTGACAATTGTAGGTCAGAGCTTTGTAATGTTGGGAGAAGCAGACGTATAAATTAGCACAGTGCTCTTTCACTCCTCATTACAACTTAGGCACCAGTCAACTACACTGTTCCTAGTTCCAACTTGGTCAGGTGTGGTCTGTTCACAGTCTAAGGCCAGGGGTTCTCAACCCGTGGGTCGCGACCCCTCAGGGGGTCGCCAAATTATTTTATTTTTTTGCAACTGAAAGGCTGGAAAGTGGAAATTTACAGAGTACACATAGTACATGCATACACCTTCCCTAATGATTATATCTGTCTGGTTTCAGTCTTCAGAATGGTGAGGTTGTGAAACCCACTGAACCTAACCCTCTACCCCCGGCACAGTCAAAGGGAAAATCCCCAGCAAGATATAAACCATCACATTTAAAATAGACAGTTACATAAAATGTATATAGTGTGTTTGTGTACATGCGCGCGTGTACGAACAGGCGCGCATGTACGAACACGTGCATATTCACATGCATATTCTATGTGCGTGAGCTTGTAGATCGGCTATTTTCAGAGTGCACTAGTCCCTCCCTTACATTTTAGTCTAGTTTTTTTTTGTTGACCAAAATGTCAGTACATTTAGTCATAGTTTAGTCATTTAGTCATCATAGCTCTTAGTTTTTTGTTAGTTTTTTCATTCCGTTTTTGTCATTGAAAAAAGGTAGACGGTGAACATTTTTCGACATAGTTTTAGTTGACGAAATCATCACTGTTGTGTGTGTGAGTGTGTGTGTGTGTGTGTGTGTGTGAGTGTGTGTGTACCTGCGTGGTTTTGTCACTCAGGCCACGGAGGAGCATGGTGATGACGTGGACGGCAGCTCTCCTCACCTCGGCTTCCTTCTCGGTCTTGATCAGCGCAGTCAGACAGCAGCTCAGCTGAGGAGAGGACGACACACATGTTCTTCTTCAAATCAGAGCAACTGCACCTGATTAACCGCATGACGTCTAGCCTCCCTATACAGAGTATGCATGCACATGCATCACTTTTACACCAGTACACGCCATCTGCTCATCTAGACCGAGTGGCAACACATCGAGCAGCGTGGAGAGTGGGAGTTTGGAAGCGCTCGGTGGAAATCGCCCAACCGTCCTGCGTACCACCCGTTTCTAAATGTCACATAATGCAGGAGGCAGCAGGACGTTGTAGCGTTATTGAAAACGAGCGTTTCCAAACTGTGATACTTCAAATAATCACCTGTGCGGAATGTATCGACAGAGAGTAGCTCATAACATGTCTATAGTGTTTTATTTTATGAAACAAAAACTTTGTAGATAGAAAGAGGATAATTCAAGCTTTCCATACAGCTGCAATGTTGGTGAGCTTAACGTTGTTAAATACAATCAGACAGGACTTTTCTGTGGATGTATGGGCTGTCAAGGCCGTTTTTTGACACTCAGTATAACCCGCATAACTTCCGGGTACGATGATGTCACGCACATAGCCTCTTCATCCAGAGGAATATGGGTATATGGATTCCTTCAGGTGTTACTGATGAAGGAAGTAGGGAGGAAGAGTTATTCTGTGCAGAAGTCTCATTTAAATATTGAACATTTTTGTAACCCCTTTCTTTTCACCCAGTGTCAATTGTCTAGTGTAATCCTGGGCGCTACACTCCCTCTGCCAACCTGGGGGGAGCAACGGACTGATCTCATACACGTTATTCCAACCAGTTCCCTTCCCCTCCATCGGGCGCCCCCGGCTGGCCAGGGGGAGGCAGTATACGTATAGAGACCAGGATACGGAATGATTTCTGTGTGCATTATGTGACGTCCAAGGTCAGGTGCAGGGGCCACTCAGCCTGGTCATCATCATTATCATCAGTGACCATTATCCTTTATCTGTAAAGACTGAGCTGGATATCAAACCTACCACTAAACAGGAGACAACGTTTCTTTCTACCACTATTGAACAGGGGAGATAGTGCACTTTGAGTTTCTGGTAATGCCCCTCGTCTAGCAGTAGGTGTCCTACCTGAGATCAGATCAGATTAAAAAAATGTCTGTTTGAAAATGACAGTTTTCTGAAAAACCTATGTCAGTCGTTCTTCGATTTTTCAAAAGTAGCAGACCTACGAGCTCGTAGCGCGCCACTCGTGGCGCGCTATGAGCTTGTAGATCTGCTATTTTTAAATAGCTAAAGCATAACATAATGCTAACACCAAAAAGGGGTTCCCACCCAAAATGGGTTAACATATTCTTCCATACAGATGAGTCTAAATAAAGTTTAATTCAAAACTGACTGGCGACACAATCAAACTATGTCAAGGGAAAATATTATGGGATAACAGGGGTCTACAGTACAATTAGTGTTAAGTGTTGATCAATAACATGGAGGCAAAGCAGGTGGGGGAGAGGGAGAGAAAAAGTGAGTGACAGTATGCTGAGGTCAGTTCTACTACTGTACTGGATCGATTGATGTATTGGCAAGAATAAGCATGTTCCCTTGACCGCTCGCTTTCACACACACACACACACACACACACACACACACACACACACACACACACACACACACACACACACACACACACACACACACACACACACACACACACACACACACACACACACACACACACACACACACACACACACACACACACACACACACACACACACGGTGAGTGGCTGTTACACAGGGCAGCTTCATGAATAAGCATTCTGTTCAACAGACTGACAGTGCTGCTTATTCATGACACCAAGCTTCAGCCAGCAAGCGTGCCCCCCCCACACACGCGCGCGCACACACACACACACAGTCACACACACACACACACACACACACACACACACACACACACACACACACACACACACACACACACACACACACACACACACACACCATCTTTATTTAAGCATCTGACCACTGCAGCAGCCCGAATATCTGCTCACACAAATACATTAATACATTAATCTCTTGCGCTCCCTCTCCCCCCTCTCTCTCTCTCTCTCTCTCTCACACACACACACACACACACACACACACACACACACACACACACACACACACACAAGTTGGCACAAGTTGGGAGGACATATAAGAAATATAGTCCCTCTCTTTACCATTCCTACACTTAAGTATATAGGGCAATTGCCCAGGGCGCCAAGTCCCTAGGAGTGCTGTGCCAATCTAGTGCAGATGAGTGCCGTGCCACCACAGGTGAAATTGATTTTATTTCCTGGTATTATTGTGGCGATGCCACCAAGCTACCCAACAGACAGGAGTTAGGAAATATAAAGACGACAAAACCACCACGTCAGAATGTTTGTGTGTGTGTGTGTGTGTGTGGGTTTAAACATTAAACCGGCCTAAACTATACTGTCACAACGTGACAGAAATATCATGCGACATGACATGGAGACAAAAAAAAGAAAGGTCATTAAAATGTTGACATATTATTGCTTATAGCAGCTTTAACGTTGATGTAATGTAATGGTCAGTTAAGGGCAGTCGGAAACTAAAGTGGTTAGATATGACGTCTATACTGTATTGAAATGGCACTCACTTGCAGTTGGTGGAAAATTTGCAGTTGTTGGAAAACGTAACAATATTCACCGTCACCAAATACAGTTTTAGATTACGGAGACACTATTCATAGAATTGCTGCTCCATCCATTTTAAAACTCCTCGACGACACTGTGTACCATTCTGCGCTTAAGGCGGGTCACCGGTGACAGCTATATGGTAGCCATCATTGTGCGCTTTATGGGAATGCAGGCTTATCCTCTCTGTCTGAGAGAGGTGCGATAAGCACCGGTATCTGTTTATTTTTAAAGCCATCTCAGGAATGCTCTCCCCTTACATTTGTTCTATGTAAAATCAGATACCTAGCACCCACCTAGCAGACCCGCTCGGATGACTTCCTGATGCTCAGGGTTCCTTGTGCTCAGGCAGAACGAGGCAAGGCAGCGTCCTCTGTCAGTGCTGCTTGGAACTTAGAACTCCATCTTTGGGTCAATTCAGGGCAATGCTTTCCAACATTTTTGTTCAGGATTGGAACTGCTTTATTGTTTATTTAATCGTTTAATTTTTGGTTTATTTGTTGTAGCTTAGTGTTGTATTTTTGAGTGTTTTCTCAACTGTACTTCGAGCTGAAATAGCAAGCATAATAATGATGCTGATGATGAGTAATGATAATAATAATAATAATAATAATGAATTGCATTTTTATAGTGGCGAACAGTCGACGCCAGCGTCCTCACTTCCCACATTCACACACCAATGGTGGCGAGCTCACGGGGTGCATAAGTACTGCACCCGAGCTCACACCGACCAACTCATTGGAGGCAATGTAGGGTTCAGTGTCTTGCCCAAGGACACTTCGACATGTGGACAGGAGGAGCCGGGATTCGAACCGCCGACCCAGGGATCATTGGACGACCTGCTCTACCTCCTGAGCCACAGCCTCCCATGTCTCCACTCAATGTCTATTCAACAGATGAATTGATACCGAGGTAAAGGGTCCATGACTGAAATGCAATGCAACCGGTGCCAACAACCGGCCTCTCTGTGTCCTGTCATTAAATGGGTGAGTAGATGGTTCCCCCCTCACCTCCTGAGCTAGAGGTCCCAGGGCATAGTCCAGCCTCTGACACAGCTCTCCCAGGTTCGACAGACAGCTGGCTCGAACCGTCTGGTCGCAGTCCCTGGTGCCCTGCAGTAACACCCCGATCAGTGGACGTCCCAGATGGGGCGTCAGCTCACCTGGAAGAGGAGAGAAGAACCCAGGAAAGCGTGAGAGAGGTTTGTGGTACCCAAGCTCAAGCACGGTGAAATCAACCTCACAAATCAAAGTGTCACAGCGCGGTGACACGTGTGCCTTTTGAGGGGCGCTAGCCTCTCCTATACACAGCTATTAGTGTAGATTTTCGTCTTACACAAACATATAATTACCATTGACAATGAATGGAGAATTTTACGGCAGTGTCTGAGCAAATCGGCAATTTTTGTCTTACACAAACATTAAATTCCCATTGACAATGGAGACTTTTACGTCTAAGGGCAGCTTCATACTCCTATTTTAGAGGCGAATAAAAGTCGGTTCGGCTCTGTAGAGCCTACAATGTGACGTCATTTGAGGTTCGGGGGGGTCCTAAAGTCGGCTCTTCGGTGCTACTGAAAGTTTCTGACGAGCCAAAATAATTTTGGCACTACAGCGCCGAAACAGCTGTAAAATAGGAGTATGAATCGGCCCATAGTGTCTGAGAAAATCATAGTGTCTATTTTTGTCCTACACAAACATTAAATTCCCATTGACATTGACAATGAAGGTTTCATCATAGTGTCTATTTTACGCCATGATGATGTACCAGCATACATTTTTTGCACAGCGATCAGCTTAAGTGTCAAAATGGTAAGCTGTATACCTCAATAACTGCACATTTCGTGGAAAAAAATAATAGTTGGTGATTGATTTCAACCAGTTACTGACAATCAACGTATTCCTGCTATGCAACACATGATTTACATTTAATTCTATATAGAAGAGGAAAGTCAGAAGAAGGGCACTGTGGTGGTTTTATAAGAAATGAAAAATCTGCACACCAATTATTTTTCATTTCTTATATGACTTTATTTTGAGTCATTTATATGACTATAGGTATAGATGTGCGTGTCCTTTTTGACTGTTTGTTCAGCCTCCTCTACTACACTGTGGTGGTTTTCCCAGGTGTGTGAGAGCCTGTCCTCAGATGGACCTCGTCCGGGTGCGACTTGCCTAGCCAAGCATTCAGCCCAGCAGTTCTGTTCCGTTTCAGCCCAGCAGTTCTGTTCCGTGAAATGCTGAGTCACGCAGGATTACTAAAACAGAGCCAACACCTCCGTCTCCACAACTCTAAAACTACATGGAGGTTTAAAGAGAGAGTCTGCATGTCTCACACAGAGAGAGAGAGAGAGGGGGGGGGGGGGTGGGTCGTGAGAAAGACTAATAAGATAGACTAAACAAAGACTGACAGAACGCACTGCTGCTGTGCCAACATCTACCCCGAGCAAGCAAGCACCAGGGGGAATGGAGCCAATAGCATCCATGGAGAGTGCCTGGCAGCCGACTGCCTCACGCTGTAATAGTAGAAGTGGCAGAGCTATTGGCCCCATGAGGCCAGTAGCTCGGCCTACTGCAGGCCCTTACACACAGCTGGCTATTTTGGCCGGTCCCAAAAACACAGCCCACACAATCACAACAAATAGGGGCAGACAGAAAGACGACACATACAGACACGCACAGAGGAGAAACACACACACACACACACACACTAAATTCAATGTGTCCTAGATTCCAAGCTTCCAGGGTGCCAACGTTCTCTCAGATGCTGACACAAGCATGCAGCGAACAAATACACAGTCAGACACAGACACAAAGGCAAAGACATTCATTCCAGCTGCCCCCCTAAATGCATACGTATGCACTCCATAGGACCTCAGACGGGGCTCTCCTAAAGGAGAGCCTTCTCTTTTCATGCCCCAAACATGTGGAATGCCCTTCCCAAGAGTATCCGTCAAGCGGATTATATCATCATTGAAATCTCATTTTAAAACATTTGTTCTGAAATGCATTCCCCCTCCTGTTGCGTTGAATAGTTTCTGTTTTTAATGTCCTGTAGCACTTAGATAGAACTTTACGTAGACTTAGATACAGTAGCATTTTATACAGATTCATAGCATGTTACGTAGACAGCACTAGAATTGCATTTTATGTAGTCATAGCACTTAATAGTATATGTATAGTATAGTATGTATACCGGTAGTTTATATGTATAGTTTTCATTATATAGCTCAACGCATGTTTCATGATAACTACATTTTATGTATGTGATGTATTGCCATGCTTTTTTGTTCTTGCTTATTGTAAATCCCTCTGGATTAAGAGCGTCTGCTAAATGCCTAAATTGTAATGTGCATCCTTTTGAATTGTGCTTTGTTTCAACATTAGATATCTTGCTGTATGTTGTTGAAAGAAAAAGCAATGCTCTCAAAATATGGATTTTATTTGGACAATTAATGCCAACATTACAGTTGATCCTCATTTGATGCCTACTCAGACCCTGTAGTTTTCTGTGCATCAAGTAGAATCAGCCAGCTACTGGGAGAAAATCAACTGGGCCAGGCCAATCTTCAATTCAACATTGATTGAACCATCAAAGTCAATTAAAAAGGGTACGTTCCCAGTAACAAATGGGCAGCCTGGAGAGAAACAAACTTGGCCAATTTTTGGGGAGAGGGGCCCGGAGAACAGTGACGGGGTGGGGGCAAACACAGCCTCACTGCTCGGCTTCTCTGGCTCACTGGCTGGCTGAAGGCCTTTCCAATGTCTCGACCAACGGGGTTATAAACCCCTTGATTGTCTGAGGGAAGTGGTACGATGGCAATCTGGCAGATTGTACAAGCGGGGTGGGGAGGAAAAAAAAAAAAAGCCAAAACAGGGAGATCTATCAGGGATCGGTTTCAATACACTGAGTCTCTTCGAAACAGAGTGCTAAAGCTGCAGAAAACAAGCACGCATTGTTGCTTTTATGGCATGGTGCTAACCGACCAATTGCCACCAACACAGAGCTAAGTAACACACACAAAAACATGCATGTAAACCGTGATATAATGGACATATACATGAACAGGCACATGTGGTATTCACTTTTTACATGATGTGCCACTAACAAACAGCCCCATTCAGAGGACGTCCATTCATTCCAAATATCCCGTCTACGTTCTTGTTGACTGCGTGGGTTGTGGCTGCTAAATGTGGACGTACTTTTTCTCATCTGTATGATAATAACCATAAAGAAGAAGAGCCTGTGTTGCTCGAAAGTTCACGGATAAGAGTCCAGTTAATGGGAGCTACAGTATCTGGTGTGCGGAATGGATCCTGCTGCTCTAATCTACATGTTTGTTTGTATTTGTGATTTTGTATTGTTTTTGAGTGGTGCAACCACTCCTATAGACAGCTGTGTGTGTGTGTGTGTGTGTGTGTGTGTGTGTGTGTGTGTGTGTGTGTGTGTGTCCGAGCACGAAAATGTGTCCGAGCACAAAAATAGCGTTTATTCACCACCAAGTGGAATGCCCTACCTATTCATCTAAGACTCGCAAAATCTGTGTCATGTTTTAAATCCCTTCTAAAAACCCACCTTTACCTTAAGGCTTTCTCTTAATTTCCTTTTGCACACTCTATTTTTGTGTGTATGCTTTTATGTTGTCCATTTATTGATATCTTGTTGTAGCTGTGACTACATTGTTACCCTGTTATGTAAAGCACTTTGTGACTATGTCTTGAAATGTGCTATATAAATAAATGCATTATCATTATCATTAAGTGTCACTGTTGGACAGACTAACACACAGTCACAGACACACACAGGCCATGGAGGAGGGCTTGTACAGTACAGTACAGTACAGTACAGTACCACTCACTTCAGACGGGTCTGATTCTTTTTTTAATATATATATATATATAATGACACAGCAAAGGTCGTCGGCATCGGGACTCGAACCCGCGACACGCTGTCAGCCATGCGGCCATTATGTGGTATGCGCCTGGACCGCTAGGCCAGCGGGCGGCCCGTACAGCTCCCGTTCTATTGGACATTGGAATCTCCACATCTGCCTTTTTAAAATCATAAATCTAACCATCCACAGTCGCACATTGTTCTGCAGACACAAATTATACTCCATCAGCGATTAAACGTAGCCAGCTGGCGGGCGATGTCTGCACAACGGATTCATCATGTGCTCAATTAGGAAGTGAATGTGACAGTCCTATTAATTAATGATCGTGGCTTAGGAGGGGGGTGTCGATGGCTGAGTGGTTAAGGCAGGTACCACAAAGGCTCGGATGCCTGACGGCGAGTCACAGGTTCGAGTCACGGGCCCGGCAAACTCCCCGACTCCCCATTTCCTGTACTGCTACACTGTTTGACGTTTAAGATACCTGTGGTGAGGTGTTGATGGTGTTGACAAAGAGAGTAGTTAATTTGCAATGATCACCACATGTATTTTGTGTATTTTATCCGGACAGAATTTTGGGAGAGCTTGCCACAGAATCTCCCACCCAGTGAGGGGATATATAATAACGTTTGTGAACCATTAAACCAATCAATCTCCATTTTCTGCTGGAGTAAAGATTCCTGTCAAAACATAACCGCTTCATTGGGTGGTTTAACAGAGTATCACACCAGGCATTAAAAGTATGACTTTTAAACGGGACATTACGGTAGTTAAAGTGCAGTGTGTGTGAGAGAGGAGATATAAATAAGAAATGTAGAGCGCGCATATCCCCGCTCTGGTAATCAGGTGCAGGACAAACAGAATATCAGCATAAAAATAATAATAGAATCCGCACGTTGTTGTTTATTGCAGAGATCAACGTTTTAAAATTGCCACCAGGATGAATCAGGAAGTGGGGCGTACACTCATATACCGTATATGAGCAGAGATAATAAAAGGTCAGGTGTAATGACGTAACCAATAACAATCAGAAAGTATAAAGGCCCTGAGACACTGCAAGCGCCAAGACGTACATGCAGTCACACAGCAAGCATCGATTGGACGCTTCAAACCTCTTCAGAAGTCTCCCAGAGTTGGGCTATATTCTGGAGCATCAATGCGTGGCACAGACGACACAGAAATTAGCTGGAACATACTGTACTGTATGTAGAGCGGCTATTTTCGGCAAAGACGTGTAGTGTCGGCTGGAGGGAGCCCTGAGGGACTCCGGTCAAGGAAGTATATAGTGCAAAGGCTAATGTGTGATTAAGTCGCTAAAAACATAATGTCACACAGTGTGTGTGTCATTGCAGTCTCGCGTAGCCAGACAACTATTAAACAATCTCCGAATGCTACATAGAGTCTGGAACTACGAGTAAGGAAGCTGCCATTTCAGTTTACGGAAATATATTTTAATATGTACATGAATGCTCACCCATGGCCCTGCTAGCCCTATGAGGACCTCAACTAGTGTGTGTGTGTGTGTGTGTGTGTGTGCGTGTGTGTGTGTGTGTGCATGTGTGTGTGTGTGTGTGTGTGTGTGTGTGTGGGGGGGGGGGGGGGGGTACATGAATGCTCACCCATGGCCCTGCTAGCCCTCATGAGGACCTCTCCTACTTTGAGCCGTGTCTCCAGAGAGCGCTCCTTGTCGGAGGAGGGGAGGGACGGGCCGCGCTGGAAGTCCTCCAGAAGCTTCTGCAGGATCCTCTGGGGAAAGGAGTCGGACAGCACAGCCAGACCTGAAGGACGACACCAGACCTGGTATTATTCACCATCTCTGCCTTCAAGACTTACGTTGCGTTCAGACTTGGATAGTTAGAGCGGCGCGATTACAAAGTCAATGCAAAGATTAGTAGTTGCACAAACGGGCACAGGTTGGACTGGCGTAGCGTAAACGGCCACCTGGTATCTTCGCCCCCGGCTGGAGAAATCCAACTGAAGCAACCTTCGCACGGAGATGTTTTGCCTTTTTGGTTATATTCATCCAGCAACGGTGGAAAGAAATAATATACAAGCCTTTTGCAAAGACATAGGAACTAGTTTTGCTGCTCATCATTTATTATATCGTAGCAGGAATTAAGTTAAATATATCAAACCGAGCCGTCTTGGGTGAACGAGCGGGTCCATTTGGTGCCAATCGGCACGTGCCGCGAGCGAAGGGACTTTTGTTTTATCAACACTGACCTGCGCGACCAAAGTAAAACGATCGAAGTGACTGGAAACAAATATATCTTCAGGTCTGAACGCACCTTTAAAGTTAATTATGTGTTTGCGTTGAAGAAATATTACACAGTATGAAAAATACGAAAATCTATTATTAGTATCTAAATTAACTGACAAAGATTAATCAGGCCAGGGTATCTCCTATCTTGTGATTAGACCAATACCTTGAATGGCTGACAGGTACACAAACGAGTCTTCATGCTCCAGGTTTTCCAAGAAGAGCTGGAGGAGACAGAAATAGTCACATGAATCACAGAATCATCCCTTAGACCTGAGGCCGCCTCATAAATCCTGCTCTTTTTTGACATGAGAGCTACTTTCAAAATGAACAGCTCAACAAGATCTACTCACTGAAAACATTATAATACCATTGCTGAAAATGGCTTTGGAATAGCGGTGCTGGCATTACATTTAAGACAAATGCACTTGGAATGGGAAAGGGGGAGAAATGGAATAGGTAGAGTTTTTTTGCATTTCATTTGTAATATTGGCCTACCGACATTTGTGCGCAGCACTCTTGAAAACAAAGTACCGGTATTGCATTATGGGTTTGAGCTGACAGGCAATCAATCAAGTCAACTTAATTCAAGAGGCAGATGCCAAAAATTGTTTTTATATTTAAATGTAATAGGGGCATCTACCTTTTGGGCACCCCTGCACTATAGCAACAGCTAATAATGTTAGAAAAAATCACACCTGTGTGAACCGAGTGGTGCAACTCCCCCCCCCCCTCTCTCTCTCTCTCTCTCCTCCGTCAGATTAGCTTTATTATGGATATCAATCCGCGTCGCTGAGAACTATTTTTTCATTATTATTTTGGGTCGGCCTTTCCTTCTTTAGCGTACCTAGACCGGATCGCGCATGCGAGCTGCCGTCCACGGGGGTCGGCCTTTCCTTCTTTAGCGTACCTAGACCGGATCGCGCATGCGAGCTGCCGTCCACCTCCCATTATACAGGCAGACTAAAAGCTTCAATAACTCCTAATCTACGGAGCTCTCCATGGTTTGGTCAATTAGCGCGATGTTCGGAGGTCTTTGCTGATTATCCGGTGGTCTAGATGGAAACATTGGTGCTTTCTAGAGCAAGGATGGCTATATTTTAGCTCGCTAGCATTGACGCTATTTATTTAGCACAAGATGTGATCTGTTTCTGTGCTGCGTGCGCAGCCTCTCCAATTTCACTCCATTGCTGGTTTCACGCATGCGCACACCACTCGTGCTCATGATACATGATACATGATACACACGGACATTGCTAGCTGGTTGTAGGAGTGGTTGCACCACTCAAAAAGGGGTTCCCGGGTTTGAAAGGTATGACAACGAAAAGGGGTTCCTGCCTGTGCTAAATGAGTTAGGGATACGTAAGCCTGTTGCTTCTATTGCATTAGGAATTTACTGCTGCATATGAAAAACTAAACATAATGGAGCATAACCATTCATTCTGGTGCAGAATGAATTGAGTAGACACAGATTTTACAGATCACTCAATAGCAGGTGGAAGGTGCTGTTGAGCGGGAGTATTACAGCAACAGATGCAGTGCGTAAATTGGGAATACATCAGATAAAATAAAAAATCTGAGCATTGTGAAACATTGGAACAGTGCTGGTATAAATTAAAGATACATGAGTCGATTTTCCGGCAGTTGTTGAAGCGCCTCTATAATGCTTATTAGAGTATATAGCTTAGAAACAAAGACCAAATAAATTAATGCTGCTTAGTCTGTGCTCACTCCGGCAACGGAGAACGGCACAGCTTTTTGATTGCACCGAATCACATTTAATACCAATATCAAAGGGAATAAACCACTCTACCCCCCCCCCCCCCCCCCCCCCCCCCCAGTTAGGTATAGGGTGGACATGCAGGGTTAAAGAGAAGAGGCAGGGTGAGGCGGAGGATTAAATGTGATGGGTGCCGGGAGGGGGTGACACAGATAAGCATGGATATAAAATAGTGGCTTGGATGAAAGAGCTGTGCCAAAGAGGCCAAGCGACAGAGAGCTGGAGGTAATAATAAGATTAATAAGACATAATATAGGACGCATTCTGAGCAGCTAGCGTCCCCCTCCAGGGAGCTGAGCGAGGAGATGAGGAGCCTCCGAGAACAGCGTGGAGAAGGAGAGAGAGGGCCCGCCTGACATTACTACTGAACAGCGTGGAGAAGGAGAGAGAGGGCCTGACATTCAGTGTTGGATTTCATCCACTGAAACTATGGCGAAAAATGTTTGTCACACACGCACAAAATAAAAAACGAAATAAAAACTAAGCTATGATGACTAAGACTAAATATATTGACATTTTCAATCAGCAAATAAAAACCAGACAAAAATGTTTGCAAAAGTAGTAGACTAGTAAAGTAGTCAAATAGAACTAAATAGAAAAGCAAATTTAATCTTTGGTTGCGCTCTGAAAATAGCAGATCTACAAGCTTACAACGCGGCGTGCCATCATGGCATCAGTGGACAAAATCAACTGCGGATATAGTCGAAAGTATGATACGACTAAAACTAAATGACATTTTATTCAAAAGGATATGACCGAAACCAAATAAAACATTTGCTGTCAAAATCAACACTGCTGACAGTTCTACATGGGTGCTTCACCCATTTTGGACCCCTTTTGGTGTTAGCATTATGTTATGCTTTAGCTATTCAAAAATAGCAGACCTACAAGCTCGTAGCGCGCCACTCGGTGGCGCGCTACGAGCTTGTAGGTCTGCTATTTTTGAAAAATCGAAGAACGACTGAGAAAACTATCAGGATGTAGAATTTTTAGAATCTGATCTCAGGTCAAAATGGCTTCAAACAGGATGGTAGAAGGATGGGAATAAGCACAGGGATTCAGTTGTAGGTGGAGGGGACATGGGGAGCATGCTGGGGAGGAGTGAGATAGAAAGGGCATGCAGGGAGACATATGAAAGGATGGATTACCCACCCATAAAACAAAGGGAGGGCTCAGTAAGGGATCTGGAGTTGTGACAGGAAGGCTTGTGAGGTTATATCGAACCCATTTTGACCTGAGATCAGATTCTAAAAATGTCTTCTACATCCTGACAGTTTTCTGAAAAAGCTATGTTTCGTTCTTCGATTTTTCAAAAATAGCAGACCTACAAGCTCGTAGCGTGCCACTCGGTGGCGTGCTATGAGCTTGTAGATCTGCTATTTTTCAATAGCACCCATGCAGTGCTCTAAGCCAGGTACCCTCATTACAGTGAATACTAAATGAGTATCTTAATCCCTCCCTCACTGCCCAGATCATGCCACCTTAACAAGACTGTCCCCTCCTCGTCCCCCTGGGGGCACAGGTTCAACATGCCCATGAATTAATCATACTCTAGTCACGCAAACACACACATATGCACAGTCCCAGGAGACGGAGACAGTGGAGACAAAGACCTACATAGGTACAGTATAACCTCTATTGTTTTTATACACACACTTGACCCAGAGCTCCACTGCCCTGTTGTTACTATAAGGTATTTGTGCAAGGCAGCGAGGACAGGTAGCATCCATCAAGGCTAACCTATAGATTGAGGTTATTTTCCAACAAGACTGAGTCAAAACCCAGGGTGTGGAATTGTATGGGGGCACGGTAGGTAGCGATGTCGCTTCACAGCTAGAAGGTCCCGGGTTCGATTCCCACCAGGGGCTCTGTGTGGGACGTGTTCTCTCCTCTGCATTATCAGCGCTCATACCCTAGATGGGGTTGTCAAAAGGGTTTGCATGTTCTCCCTCCTGTGTCCCCTAGGGTAGGTACCCTCACAAAAAAAACGAGCAGTAATACTGCCTCCCCTTGGTTAGCCGGGGTGTCTGATGGAGGGGACAGGAACTGGTCGGAGTAACGTGTACCTTCCACACGCTACATCCTACAGGGGAACCCGTCAGGTGATAAGAAGCTCACTCCTCAGTCCTCATGCATTGAAGGAAGCATGAGCTCAGTTCAGGGCTCTCCCCAGGTTGGCAGAGGGAGAGTAGCGACCAGGATTACAGCTTAGGCAATTCAGCACCGGGTGAAACAACTTGCCAGTGAGGAGCCCCCATGGGGAGGGAGGACGTAGAGCTTTCATCCTACTCCCTGTCAGGTACCAGCTCAGCCCGTAGGAGGACATGCAATGACCACTATTCCATTCTGACCGGGCACCCATTTTGGTGTCGGCATCATGTTATGCTTTAGCTATTTAAAAATAGCAGATCTACAAGCTCATATCGCGCCACCGAGTGGCGCGATACGAGCTTGTAGGTCTGCTATTTTTGAAAAATTGAAGAGCTAATGACATTTTTAGAATCTGATCTCAGGTCAGAATGGGTTCATCAGACCAGTGTGTGTCCGGCGGAAACCTCGTATGAATCTGATCTCAGGTCAGAATGGGCTATTCCCCTCCCCGCCTCAGGCCGCCCGGCTTCCCTCCCTGAAACACGGGCCAATTGTGGTCGCATAGATAAAGACGCTCGACAAAGCCAGATGTTCCACGGTGGATTCAAACCCACAACCTCCGTGGTGGGCTGGGCAGAGACTTAAGCGCTGCGCCACCCAAGTTGCCTAGTTGAAGTGTTTATAATGTGAATTCCTGGATATGAGATATTAATCTGCAATTTTCCGAAGTGGTGCCAGCAATAGTTTTTTGTTAAAGTGGTGGAACGAAGCGTAGCTTCTTATTCCCTCTGTGTCTGTGATTCATTGCACCATCACCCAGATCAATAACATTAAAGCTACAGTGGTTCAGTCGAACGCTAAACGGTTTTCTTAAGCTCCGCAGGCTGTGAAGGCTACTAGATGGCCCCACACACACACACACACACACACACACACACACACACACACACACACACACACACACACACACACACACACACACACACACACACACACACACACACACACACACACACACACACACACACACACACACACACACACACACACACACACACATTCTATTTTAACTTGCTAAATTTTAACTTGCTAAATATAATAGGAATTAATTTAGTTTCCAAAGAACTCTAAAGCTATAGGCTCCACTGTAGGTGAAGTATAAGAAGGAGAGCTTACGCAAACTGCAAGTAGCCTATAATGTCTTCGAAGCCCGTTAAAAGAAACCAGGAGCATAGAGCCAGTGGGCTTTTCTGTTCATTGGGTCTCACTACATTCATGGAATGGAACCTGACGTTCAAATTCATGAGCAGGCTGGATCGCTCACTGAATGGACTCATGACAGACCCAGGCCGTACGTAGCTCTGTAAGGTACACTTCTACCATCAGAGGACACTGGCATGAGTGCCTCGCCTAGAGTAGTAACCTGTGGGGCTGGGTAGATGTACTGTATTTTTATTTATTTTTATTCTCGCATATGCCCTTGTGGGCCACGAGCCTGTAATAAAGTTTATATATATATAAGGAAGGACTGCGCTATTATACACAACCTCTGTAGGACAGTCTAGCACTGATATTGGATCATCTTGGTTGGTTGGTTCATTTTACTTTCTAATTGTCATAAAATATCTAAAGTTATTAACCCATTCTGAACGGGCACCCATTTTGGTGTCAGCATCATGTCGTGCTTTAGCTATTGAAAAATAGCAGATCTACAAGCTCATATCGCGCCACCGAGTGGCGCGATACGAGCTTGTAGGTCTGCTATTTTTTAAAAAATCAAAGAACGACTGACATTTTTTAGAATCTGATCTCAGGTCAGAATGGGTTAATCAGACCAGTGTGTGTCCAGTGGAAAACCTCGTATGAATCTGATCTCAGGTCAGAATGGGTTAAACTGAGACAATAGTAAGGACAAGAACAACCCACCACGAGGACCTTCTCCTGGGCCCGGACAGCCACCGGGTCGCCCTCCTGCACCATCCGCGTGAGTGTCCTGAGGGCCACTGCTCTGGTGACCACGTCAGGGTCACACGCCTCCAGCAGCAGGTCCCAGAAGGGCCCGGTGGAGGCAGCCGGGTCACTCGCCACGCCCCCCGGGTTCCTCTCGCCTCCTCCTCCTCCCGTCCGGCCTCTTTCCGGTGCAAGCCCTCCACGGGGGGTAGCGGCGTGTCTGCTCTGCCCAGGGTCGCGTGGATCCGCCCGGGGCGGCGGAGTACCGTCGTCTCGGGCCTGGGTTTCACCGGCCACGGAGCCGGCTTGAGTTCGGACGGGTTTTGAGGTGCGTGCAGGCTGTGCGGGCACTCCGTCGTTGGAAGGGTGTGTGCGAGTCACGTGCGGACTAGGTCTAGACTGCGCGGCGGCTGGACGGGAGCTGCTTTGCGACAGCCGGGAGTCTCTGGCTCGAGGCTGTGTCTTCAGCTCGGTCCCAAGAGGCACCCTGCTGTTGTTTCGCATCGCCGCGGCGTCCGTGGAGGTGTTCCGCGCGGCTCGTGGCAAGTCCTCCAACTTGCAGGCGCCGTGCGTGGCGATGACGGCCCGCAGGCCAGACGCCAGCTCCTGGATGACGGCGTCGGGGTGCTTCTGGGACAGGTCCTCCAGCGGGGGGAGGAGCCTCTTCATACATGCATAGTCCTCCGCAGCGACCTTTAAGATTAAAACCAAAAGGGCACCACATCAGCACCGGGATGTTGAATCTACTTGACCAGTGGTGGAAAGTAACAAAGTATATTTACTTAACCCATTCTGACCTGAGATCAGATTCTAAAAATGTCTTCTACATCCTGACAGTTTTCATTCTGACCTGAGATCAGATTCTAAAAATGTCTTCTATGTCAGTCGCTCTTCGATTTTTCAAAAATAGCAGACCTACAAGCTCGTAGCGTGCCGCGCTATGAGCTTGTAGATCTGCTATTTTTCAATAGCTAAAGCATAACATGATGCTAACACCAAAATGGGTTCCCGTTCAGAATGGGTTAAGTAATGTACAATAAATCCATTATTAATTTCATAATTTGTTAAATTGGAAAAGGGGCTTCGTTAAGACCTCCATATTATTATGGTCAATGCCTGTGTGAAAAGTGGGAGTGATTGGTTCAGGCGGTGAGGAGATACGGCACTGTTTCTGACAGACATTGTCAGAATTATAGTATGATGATGATTTGTAATACTAGAGTATTTCCAATTTTCTTTACATTTACATTTACTACATTCATTTGAAATGTGAAAATAGCCAATCTACTTTTGAGTACCGTTTCCCACTGCTGTCTCCTTCCGTACCTGAGGAGCAGAGAGCATGGTGGCCACCAGCCCCATGCCCAGAGTCTGTCTCTCTACTGTACCTGAGGAGCAGAGAGCATGGTGGCCACCAGCCCCATGCCCAGAGTCTGGCTCTCTACTGTACCTGAGGAGCAGAGAGCATGGTGGCCACCAGCCCCATGCCCATGCTCAGCGTCTGTCTCTCTACTGTACCTGAGGAGCAGAGAGCATGGTGGCCACCAGCCCCATGCCCATGCTCAGCGTCTGTCTCTCTACTGTACCTGAGGAGCAGAGAGCATGGTGGCCACCAGCCCCATGCCCATGCTCAGAGTCTGGCTCTCTACTGTACCTGAGGAGCAGAGAGCATGGTGGCCACCAGCCCCATGCCCAGAGTCTGTCTCTCTACTGTACCTGAGGAGCAGAGAGCATGGTGGCCACCAGCCCCATGCCCATGCTCAGAGTCTGGCTCTCTACGGGGCTCTCTGTGGCAGCAGCGGGGGATCGCTCCAGACCAGCACAGGCCCTCTGGAGCAGGGAGACCATGAAGTCCACCACCTGGGAACACAAGAGGATGGGACACTTTTAACTTGGTTATATTATCACAGGGTTTTATCTGTGTGCGATTAAAGGTGCAGGGAAACGGAAATGGTGGGCATGCAACCAAGTATACATCAGGCATACATGTGAGAAATAGCTAATCAATGGTATGCCTCAATTTGAGGGGATAATGTATAAAGATAATGGACTAAGTAGCTTCCAAGACGACCGTATCTAAGCCCCTTGAGATGCAGCATCTCATTTTTCAATTAGGTCAATTTTTCAAGGGGGTCCTATATACACTGTTTCCCAAACAGTGGTTCGGGACCCATGTGTGGGTCACAGACCAATTTTTATAGCCAGGCTTGACATAGCGTGGATTCACTGACGCCTCCTCATCGGTCAGTCTCCTCTTTTGAAAAATTTAAGGATTTTCCCCTCCCCACATTTAAAAATAAAAATAAAACAAGCAAATAAACAAACCAATCTAAGAGACATAAATTAAAGAAATAATAATAATTAAGACGCAGTGAAAAGAGCAGATCTACAAGCTCACAACGCGGTGCAAAGCGACACGTTGTGGGCTTGTAGATCTGCGGTTTTCACTACTTTGGGTCCCGGGAAATGTGTAATTTCTCTATTGGGTCACGGACTAAAAGGTTTGGGAACCACTGCTATACAGTACACAAGCTCCATAACACTTTTGGCCGGCTCACAGCCAAAACCTTCTACAAACCTATTAGGGACGCCCACAGATAAGATGGCTAAAAATAAGAACTTATATGCTGAGCTCAGCAAAGTTTATCAGACGTTTCCTTATCCCTAAGGGAATGCCTTTTCTCAGGCAACAGGACCATATTGCCACTGTTGTTCATAAACCTTGTATGTCCAAAATCATTACTTTTCATTAACTGGAAAATGTAGTTAACTTGTAACTTGTTCTATTATTCTATTCTTGTCGGGCATCTAACTTGTTAATTGGTTCAATATTTATAAAACCAAAAGACAAATAAAAATGAGAAAAAGGCTGCACACTCGTAGCCACGATGCTGTATATTTATTGACAAGAATCCAACGTTTCGACATAGTCTTCTTCAGGGAATGAAAAACAAAAGACAGAAATAACCACTTTCAAAATCTTTAAGAAAATAGCAGGTCTACAAAGTTCAGTCGACAGAGTCGGGTCAGCCAATAGCTGATCTACAGTCGGCAGTGGCTAGCTTACAAATCTCCGTGCTATATATTCTTTCACTCTTATCACTCAACCCCCAGAGGAAGATGAAATGGGCTATTTTTGTGTGGAAGCATGACTCAACATGGCCTGCTTTAACATCCAGAGGATTAAAAATGTGCTGCCTCGGAACAATAGCAGGCAGAGGCCTGAGTTCAAATGGGACAAGCAGGTTAAGAAACCAAATATATTCTGCCAAACAAAGTGCCGTTCACCCTGCAAATATGGTCTCGTGAAGAAAAACAAACTTTAGTACAGAGAGCCAATATTTTTATAAACCAGGTGGAATGCATGTTTCCCTACAGGATTAAGTACCGACCAATTAATGTAATTTATAGTGCCGTTGAAGTGAAAGTTAGCAACATCGAACCACTTAAACTTCTCTGCTTTTTCTCACAAGCTCACATCACCCAGATCAATAACATTAAAGCGCTGCAGTGGTTCAGTCTAACGCTAAACTAAACGGTTTCTTAAGCTCTGCAGGCTGTGAAGGCTACTAGCAGTAGTACTAACAGTCAAAATGTTTGGAAAACATGTCGACCCCTCTCTACTTCTCCACTGTCAACACACCTCTTCACGTCCAATGTAGAATGGGAGCTCTGCGTCCGTCTAAGGCCACATACTGTACTCCCCACCTTCTGAATTATGCTCCCATGTTTCGCACTCTCAGCTCTATCCAAACATGTCTTCTTCTTTTTGGCATTAGACTGCGCCCTTTGTGAAACCCTATTCTCTCAAGACAGATTTAACAACAGAATCCGTCAGCAGTAAGCCCCTAACCCATTCTGAACGGGCACCCATTTTGGTGTCAGCATCATGTCATGCTTTAGCTATTGAAAAATAGCAGATCTACAAGCTCATATCGCGCCACCGAGTGGCGCGATATGAGCTTGTAGGTCTGCTATTTTTTGAAAAAATCGAAGAACGACTGACATTTTTAGAATCTGATCTCAGGTCAGAATGGGTTCATCAGACCAGTGTGTGTCCGGTGGAAACCTCGTATGAATCTGATCTCGGGTCAGAATGGGCTAAACATGTAGTGTTGTTGTTAGTAGGAATAAACACAGAATCACCCAGCAGGAAGTGGACTAAGAAAGGGGAGGAGCCAATCTGAGTTCATGTTACACAATAAAGGTGGTGGTGGTGCCCCCCAGATGCAAAAACAAAGTCATTTTACCAAATTAGTTCCCAAATTGGTGAAACCGTTGCTCAACATTTGTTTGTCCTAGAACGCCAACGTCGTTATTGCTGTTTCAACTGTTTGGTGCACAACATGAATCAACATGACTGGTTCACAAATTATTTTTGCTTTGAAAACATGGAGCTTAAAATAAACTTGGGCCAAGCCCCCAGTTTTAGAATGCTTAGAAAGACCTTTCTATGATCGCTACCGATTACGCATGACCGGTAATCGGTACCTTTAGTGATACCTTTCTAAAGAAAAGTAAGTGGAACTGGAACATTGTCTGCACTTGTGTCATCCTGTATATCCTGGTGTTAGGTCATGCCACGTGCACACTTAGAGGGGTGCAGTACTTAGTTTAGACAGTTTTTGGTTTAGACTAGTCATTGGTTAGACCAGTCATTAGTCCTAGAACTACAACCTATCTCAAACCCTCACCCTAAAAACCTAACCTCCCACGGGGCGGCACACCTAAACCTAACCTTAACCCATGTCTAACCAATGACTAGTCTAAACTAAGTATGCACCCCCATACTTAGAGCACCTCAGAGTGATTCACGGCATTTGAGATTAAGTTAGGCTCTGATCAGTTCATTTCTGCTGTACACTGAGGTGCTTTGTGGCTACAGGCCTTAGTGGTTACATGTGCATGTTTGTTCTAAAGGCATGAATGTGGCGTGTTGAACTCAAGCATTTATGGACACTTCTATGCTGTCGGAGCGAAGCCAAATACAAATATCACGACCACAGAGCAGTATTTTGAGTCGTTTAGCATAGGAATGAACAACACTTACAATCTGTCCATTAACAACGACCCTGCGTTGTGGTTAATAATAGTGTCATATTTGAGTAACGTTGACCTCCTTCATGTGTAGCTCAGCGTTACTAGCTTACCTTCACATGTTGAGCACCTTCGACATACCGTCTCACCTGTGAAAGACCAAGTTATACTTTGGCACACCACTGTGTCACGACACAATTGTGTATCAAAGTATAAATTAGGCTTAAGATTGTGCTTGTACTACTCACAATTTAAGCATCTAGCAGATGCTCTTACCGTACAATAAGCAAGAACAAGGTAATAGATCAAATGTATAGGAATAATCATCTAGGGCCCAGGTCCGGGCATCTAGGCTGCTAATCCAGCCTGACAGCGTGTCACTATCTCCCTCTCTCCCCATTTTCTGTCAACTTACTGTAAACTATCAAATAAAGAGAGATAAAGCTCCCAAAATATATCTAAAATAATGATAATTAAAAAAGGAAATAGTAATAAGTAAACTAAGAACCTATCATCCATCTACTAGTACGTAACAGTAGAATTGAAACTAGATCAATAATGACCAGGCATATGCAGTCTGCATAACAGCATAACATCTGAATGACATATTTGAGCCTTTACATAAGCCTGCAAGGTCGTCGAGCCCTTCTTGAAGCCTACTGCCACCAATCTAGGTTTCAAAATCGACTCTGACCTAAAGATGGACAAACAAATAAATGAAGTAGTAAGAAAGAGCTTCTTCCAGCTTAGGAGGCTATCTAAGGTTAAGTCTTGTCTATCCCGCTCTGTGTTTGAAACTGTAATTCATGCTTTCATGACTTCCCTCCTTGACTACTGTAATGCCCTGTATATTGGAGTAAACCAGGTTTCCATATCTCGATTACAGCTAGTCCAGAATGCAGCTGCTAGGTTACTTACAGTAAGTACGTAAGCGAGACCACATCAGCCCTGTACTAGCCTCCCTCCACTGGCTTCCTGTGCGATACAGGATTGACTTCAAAGTATTGCTCTTTGTCTTTAAGTGTCTAAATGGTTTGGCACCAATTTATTTATCCGAACTGCTGAAACCCTATGCTCCGACACGGACGCTCAGGTCCTCTGACCAGCTTCTCCTGGTGGTTCCTAAAACCAAGCTGAAGCTCAGAGGTTATCGAGCTTTTGCAGTGGCAGCTCCCAAGCTCTGGAATGAGCTGCCTCTGCACACAAGACAAGCCCCCACCCTCCAGGTGTTTAAGTCACGCCTCAAGACTCACTTTTATTCCTTGGCTTTTCCAAGCACAGTATGAGATGTTCGATGTTTAACGTGACACTGTGCATGTTGTTTGTGGTTGTTTTGTGGTTTTTAAATGAAGTTGTTTTTTAATGTTTTACTGTAAAGCACTTTGGTACAACGTTGTTGTTTTAAAATGTGCTATATAAATAAAGATGGTATGGTATGGTATGGTATAGGACAGGTGCTACGGCCGGTGCTACGGGCTGCGGTGGAGTCTGAAGAGGCGTGTTTTCAGACCACTCCACTAACTCCAGTACCAGGTGCTCCCGTTCATATCACCTGTGTGGTCTTCCTCAGCAGCAGGGTATGCGGCAGCACGTCACAGACCACAGCCAGCACCTGTAGCAGGGCCAGCCTCTCCACGCGGCCCGCCGCACGCCCCGACAGGCGCTGCTCCACCTCCAGGAGAGTCATGGACGACGTGTCCACTTCCACCTCCTGGTCCTCCTCCTCCTGGTCCTCTTCTGATGCCCAGCTGGTCAGTTTCTGCAGTAGAAGATATGGGAACAGGTGTTGGTTTATTTATTTATTTGACGGGGACAAAGCTCATTAATCATAATGTAAATGGGCCAGAGTTAGCCAAAGCTACATTTCATCTGTAGTCCCGCCTGGGCAGGCTCTTAACCCATTCTGACCGGGCACCCATTTTGGTGTTGGCATCATGTTATGCTTTAGCTATTGAAAAATAGCAGATCTACAAGCTCGTATCGCGCCACCGAGTGGCGCGATACGAGCTTGTAGGTCTGCTATTTTTGAAAAATCGAACGACTGACATTTTTTTAATCTGATCTCAGGTCAGAATGGGTTAATCAGACCAGTGTGTGTCCAGTGGAAACCTCGTATATGAATCTGATCTCAGGTCAGAATGGGTTAAAAAAATGAATGATGTGTGCCATGTGTGCATTTATTGGTTAAAGAGATCCAATTATTATATCCAGTTGATCATATTATTATCTAAATCATTAATGTTAAATAAAGAGCCATTTATTTAAAGGCATAATGTGATCAATTCAAATGTATTATACATTTGGAATATATCAGGATATTGATTCATCCATGTTTAACCTTTAATCTATATGACCACATGATGACAAATACACCGTATGCCCATATTTCCGTAACTGTGTTTTCCCCGTACAGCATCAAACGCTCCTCTGATATGAGCTGGTTGATAAGAAATCTAAAAATTGACACTCAGATGTTAAGCAAGGAAAACGGAAGTATCAGAGGAGAGGTCAAGAGGCCTCTCGGCATCACGCAGTTCCATATTTTCTATATGTTGTATGGTTCGTCCTTATGCTTTGTCCTGCAGGCTAAACTCTCTGACTAAACTGACCATCGCATAACCCCTGAGGAAAAGCAGAAGTATCGAGGGGAACATACAGAAATCGTCATCTGGAATCCACCTATTTGGCTTCATGTTAATGTATAAAATGGGCAGGGAAAGCATTTGACCGGTGCGCAGACTTCACCAACTGTCACTTGGTGATTGTACTTAATCTGCAAGGGATAGAATTCTGACGCCCATGAGATCTCATGTAGTACATTTCATATTCATTTTATTATTCAATCTGTAATACTTTTAGCTTTAAGCTATTTGATTAAATACATGTTAAATCCTTTGTCCGTTCTTAACTTCACCAATGAAAGGACACGCAGAGATAGTGTGTTCCAAGAGGGTTTTCTAAAGTATCTCACTGCACAATTTGTTTGTTGTTATCAAGACAGGCTAGCAGAGATAAAAACCCAGAGGTTTTGTCAAACTAGCCCTCACATGATGTACTACACATACTACTATGACACTTCGTGTGTGTGTGTGTGTGTCTGCGCATGGCTGTGTGCGTGCGTTTTCTGCACCTGCAGCAGCTCCAGGAAGAAATCCCCAGGCAGATCGCTGTCCTTGAGCTCTGCCAATATCTGCATCAGACAATCCAGCCTCCACTGTTCCTCCGCCAGGCGCTCATACAGCACGTCATCCTCATCACTGGGAGAGACAGACACAGTTGAAAGAGGTTCTACCCCCCCGGCCTCCCATACGCACACACACACACACACACACACACATATTTGCTCATATTTTAGCAGATTTTCACATCAGTCAAACAGCATATTAACACTATTTTTGCAGAGGAATTCTTCAAAAAGAATGGCGCTAGAGGACACCTATACACGACCAAAGCACCCCATGGTTTTGATTCCCAGGACATGTATACAGTACACGTCCTTAGCATAATTAGTGTAATAGTGTTAATATGGACTGTGTTGTCCAGTGCCGTCGTCACCTGGCAGTCTCTTTGGGGGTCAGCATGGCCCCTCCCTCGCTCCCGGGAGTGAAGTGAAAGTGTGGTGGCACCCAGTGCGTCTGCCCCCTCAGGCCAGAGAGCTGATTCAGGGCTGACAGCGCTTCAAAGGGCTCAGCGTGACCAAAGTACCACAGCAGGATCTCCTGACAGGGGGCGCTGTGGAGCACACACAGAGCGCACGGACAATAAACTAATGGAACCACTTCATTTCAACGTTAAGTGCAGCATGCATTGTGTGCAGCATGCATTGTGTGTGTTCTCATGGTCATCCTGCCAGCCGTTGGTTTGCAAAGTGAAAAAGATGATGACCACATGCAATACTTAACCAAACCATCATAGAGCAATAATAATGAACGGCAGACTGTCAGACGGTACCGTAGGTGAGAGACGTTCTGCTTGGTGAAACACAGCAACGTGAAGAGAACAGGAAGCACTTCCTCCAGAGCCTTCAGCATAGGAACTGAAGGACTGTTCCCTGTTAGCACCCAGACCTACAAAGACAATGTATAAACTTTATTACAGGCTTGTGGCCCACAAGGTAAGACAGTACATCACATATACGAGAATACAAATAAAATAAATACAGTACATTTACCCAGCCCCACAGGTTACTACTCTAGGCGAGGCACTCATGCCAGTGTCCTCTGATGGTAGAAGTGTACCTTACAGAGCTATGGCCTGGGTCTGTCATCTGTCCAATGAGTCCATTCAGTGAGCGATCCAGTCTGCTCATGAATTTCAAGTTCCTCAATTGAGGAATGACAATTCCACAATGATCATAGTCATAGCCCAATCAATATACATAGAAACTGAAGGACTGTTCCCTGCTAGCACCCAGACCTACAAAGACAATCATCATACCTCAATCAATATACATAGGAACTGGAGGACTGTTTCCTAGCACCCAGACCTACAAAGAAAATGTTCATACCCGAGTCAATATGCAGGGCATCTTTTACAGTGTTGGCTCTGTAAGAGGCGAGACATCTACAAATGAGTCTGTCTGCGTTTGTCCACCAGGGCTAATGTTGCAAAGAGATCAGCAGATAATGTCTTGGGAACACGGCACACTGCCAGGCCAAGAAAGTCGCTTTTTTGTCTTTGCCAAGTCAACAGAGGAAGACAATTTTACCTACAGTACCACACGGGTCACGGACAAAATCAGAGAGAGAAGGATGAGGCTGGCAGGGCACTGCGTCAGGCATACAGAACTTGAAGCAAGTAAATTGACCCTATGGGAGCCAACCCAGGGCAAAGCCAGGAGGGGAAAGAAGCGTACCACCTATATAGATGTGCGTGTGTGTGTAAATTGACCCTATGGGAGCCAACCATAGTTTGGCTGACAACACTGCAGAACTCAAGAACCTGATGTTGGACAGGAAAGTGTGGAGGGCAGCGATCCAGGAATCCCGAGGTGTTGGTGTTGGCTAGACCTCACTCTCGCAGCAACTAACTATAACTATAATAATCTCGGTCACTGCTGGACTGATCGGCTTCAAACGTATTGCACCCGCCACCCTCCCAGTAGAAATGTAGATAAAGGAAGATCCCTAAGCCTTTGTAATGATACAACACCCAATGTAGGTCATGCACATTTCCGCCCAACTAGTTTTGTTAATTTTAAAATAGTAGAACATAATAAAACACTTGACAACATCATTATAAAACACACTAGACTGTATTGTACGTGGTTCCATGATTCTTCCATCTCACCTTGTACACATCCTCCACACAGCGCGTTATCTCCAACTCATCAACAGCAACCTGAGAATCACCTGAAAAACAGACGCAGACAACTAGGTTTACTAATTATATGCCTTCTACAAGTCCACATTTACACCCACAGCTTCTGGATTTCAACGTGGCCCTTGAGAGGGTTCAATGATTAATAAGTGAGGAAGCAAATGGAACTTAACACTGGTTTTTACAGTGGCTATTGGGGTTCCAAAAATATCATATCAAATGAGGATCCATGGCCAAATAATGCATTACAACAGAATGTCATATCATATCAACTGCAATTGGAAATGGGCTGTTGAACAGAGGACAGTGAGAAAGATGTATAGGCAATTACAACTACTGTGTGAAGGGCTAATCAAGCCATTATAATACACCACACACACAGTCACACAGTCTCACACACACACACACACACACACACACACACACACACACACACACACACACACACACACACACACACACACACACACACACACACACACACACACACACACACACACACACACACACACACACACACACACACACACACACACACACACACACACACAAATATCACTGAACATTCCATTCCAAGAAGCTGTCAGTGTGCAGAATAATTCATTTTATATGACTAACAGCGGTAATTAACTGCTATACTAAACTCACTTCTCTGGACATTGTTCCAGGAATACAGCACAGTACCCTCAACACATACATTGAAATGTGTAGTTGCTTTGATCTCATTTCAATTCATTTTTGTTAACAAAAGTAGAAATATAGAAAAGGAAATGTCACGATTACAAATTTAAGTTGACGATTAATTGTCACACAAATAATTGCAATTAACGATTTAATTGTGTTTGTGGCATTAAACGTTGGAACATATGAATAAAGAATACCGTTTGCCTGATAATCAAAACTTACACAGGGCAGATATGACAAATACCTGAAATATAAATTATTTCATACATTTTAAAAAATGGTAAAAGAAATAGAAGAAATAGCCGATCTACATTTATATTTGATCTATTTATGATTGTTTACAATGTTTGCAATGCGTTTTTTTTAAACCCCAGCAGCGTAACGAGGCGATGAATGTTTATTTTGCTCACTCATGTGTTTATACTTTGCCGAGCACTGAAATACAGTATTTTCAACTCTGGCATTTGACAGCGTTTTTAGGCGAGCGCCTTGGTGTTTTCAGTCAAGAACTAAATTGGTGGACACGGCCCCCAAAGCTTTTTTGCCAAAGCTTATGCTTTGGCAAAAAAGCGTTTTAACATGACGCTCGACTAGGGATGTACCGATGAGACATTTTGGGCGATATCGATATCTGATATAATTAATTGCCGTTATGGCCGATAACCGATATTACTGATGTCGATATGATCTCATTCTGTAAAATTATAATAATTTTGTCCATTCTGAAAAATACATGTAAAAGGGTGTCTGCACTGCAGGCTTAGGCAAGTCAGATTTAACTTTAATACCTTTATATTTAATATTGTGAGCTTGTAGATCTGTTCAAGCTGTTACTTTGGGCTTGTTTATCTGTAAAGACAGACCGATTAATCGGACCGATGAATTCATCGGTTTGATTGATTAATCGAACAGATGCCCTTTAATCTAAAAACAACTCAAATCGGCCGATACCGATGTGTTTGTCGACTAATCTCCCATCACTACGCTCGACAAAAGAACCCAAAGGGATGATGAACAAATGTCATTTGACACAGTAACGTAAAACATAAGTGTAGTTCTGACCGCTGGGGGGGGCACAGCGCCGGAGAGGGCCCAGGAGAGGAGTTAGGAGATACCGCTGGGCAAACTGGGGCTTGTCCTCCACAATGATGACCAGCACTCTAGTGGCCACCCGCTGGAACTGCAGGGCGGTGAGCTTATCCTTCAGGTGCAGCAGGTCTAGAATCTGACCCAAATATTTGCAGGAATTACTAGTCGAAAAGAGGTGGAAATCTAAACAGACCCGTCTCCTGTCTTCCAGCAATATTATATGCGTTTCCCTGTGTGTTTATAAATGAAACAATCCGCACATCAATTTCTGCTCCGAGATTTCTTTACTCAAAGTGGTAACGTTTCGAGCCGTAGACCTTCTTCAGGTCTGACTTTATTTAATCCAGTACCCTGCCTAGTAGGCACTTGGATGTGCCATTGTGCCTACTATACTTTCTGGCCTTGACAGCCCGTACATCCAAACAGAAAAGTCCTATCTGATTGCATTAAATGACGTTAAACAACATTAAACTCACTTTGCAGGTCACTTTGCCACTCGGTTTCCCATTCACTTGCATGCGCATACCCTCTATTCATTTCTGTGCGAGTACGTGCGTGTGTGTCTTCAGTCTTACCTGAGGGCACACCTGCCTGTAGTAGTTGTCTGATGACACAGACTGCTGAGGGCAAGCTGCTAAGATTCTGGCCACACTATCACATTTCCTCCAGTCTGGGTCGCCACCTGGTGGACATGAAGGTTACTACTAGCATTAAGAAACACTAGCTGCTAAATGGATCAATGGAAAACCTGGCAAGTACACAGAGTAAGATAGTAAGTTAGGAACACATTTTAAAAAGGTAGTATGCTTAAATCTACCATTATGATCTTATATTAGAGCCTTGTTTCCAAAACAAGAGCAAAACAGATGGGCAAAGTCAACTTCGCATCATTCCTTCTGCGAAGTACATAAAAAAGCAGAAATAGCAGATGTAAGCTTGTAAAGTATAACATTTGTCAATTCTTGGTATATTTGCCCTATGCACTTTTTTTTAATTAACTTTGCTTGTCTGGTCTTCCTTTCCTTTGTCATAATCATCATAATTGTTTCCATGAGGAAATATGTTCATACATAAATAAGCAGAAATAGCAGATGTAAGCTTGTAAAGTATAACATTTGTCAATTCTTGGTATATTTGTCCTATGCACTTTTTTTTTATTACGAAGCCTAAAAGCCAAACAGAAATGTAATTTCTATTCATAATGTTCCAATTTCCAATGCCAAAAACACAATTAAATCGTTAATTACAATTATTTGTGTGACAATTAATCGTCATCTTAAATGTGAAATGGTAACAGCCCTACTTCCTGATAGATATAGAAAACAATAGATGCCTCATTGGACGCTGCAGTTAATTGGAGCGACTTGTATCGACGTGAGGGCGGAAGTGCGGAAGACACGCTATAATACGCCACGCTGCCACTCAAGTGACTACTGGCCAATCACAGCGCTTCTTTTCCGGGACTTCTGAACGTCCGCTCTGTGTCTCACGTTGCCAGACTGTTGTCTCTCGCAATAGTTGTCTGGCTAACAGCGCAGCTACACCTTGGACACACAGCCGTGGACAGAAGAAGCTGACGCCCAACGTCATTCCTGGCTTTTTAGACAGCTGGTGGATGGAAAAGAAGCTCCACCTCCGCGGCTGACTGACGCGGAGGAGAGCGTTTCCGGGAATCTGTCCGTCTCATCAATCAGCCGCGGAGGTGGAGCTTCTTTTCCATCCACCAGCTGTCTAAAAAGCCGGAATGACGTCGGGCGTCAGCTTCTTCTGTCCGCGGCTGTGCGCTAAAGGTGAAGCTGTGCTGTGAGCGAGACTAGTGAAGCACCAACCAAGCAGAAGATTGCCCTCCCTTGAGTACAGACAGACGCCCCAGAGCCCAAAGGAGGCGTCTGTCTACCATTCTATGGCTATGGTCTCTCCATCATTGATCTCACCTGGCCCGCCCTCCAGGATGGCTCTCACAACAGCTTGGACTCCGTTGGGCTGCATCAGCCGCTCGGACAACAGCTGACCACACAGACGCCTGAGCCACGGGGGAGCTGATCCCAGACCAGCCCTACTGGAACCCGCTGCTGCTGGGACAGGCTGGGAGAGAGACACACAGAGAGGTGCATGTCACAAATAGCCAAATCGCAATTATTTGAGATACCGTAGTCGCAATTATTTTTGTGAAATTGTCAATTGTTTCCATATTGAAAAATGTCCATACATTTAAAATATATAAATAATAAATAGCATAAATAGTAGATCTACAAGCTTACAACAAACCACTTATCAACTATTTGCTATTTTATACATTTATTGGGAAGAAAGAAATATTTAAAAAATTAAATGCGTCAGTGATTTATTTGTATATTTAAGTTATTTGTCATATCTTCCCTGTGCAATTTGTGATTAAGAAGCCTAAAATGTTCAATGCAAAGACAAACAATTAAAATTGTTAATCGCATTCATTCGTGTGTAACTGTGACAGCCCTAGTAGGGCTGTCACAGTTACAAATTTAGGTTAACGGTTTATAGACTGTCCACATGAGCTTTCTGTTCCCCATTTCAGGAGTCATAATAGCCATACACACACCACACACCTGTTTTGTTGGCCTGCCTTGGAGGATCAGTAGCTCCTTGACAACAATTGGCTGGTAGACTTTACCCAGAATGCTTTGGAGGGCCTCCCTGCACGTCTTGCGCTCTTCAATACTAAGTGCCTACAAGACAATGACACAAAGCATGTCACTCAGAAGACTATTTCTAGTGATGCACCGAATATTCGTCCCAGAAAATATTCGGCAGAAAATGGCAAAATAATTCATTTTCGGCCTATTCGGTTTCGGCTTGAATAGGCAGAAAATATATCACTGAATAGTGTATGCAATTAATGCATACAAAAGAGCTGAATAAATGTTTTATGGACCCATAATAGTGAAGTTTTGCCATAACCATTTATTTTGCCATAAATCAGGTAGCTTATGGCCATGACAGCAATGGTAGGAAAAAATATATATAATATTAATCATATTCGGATATTCGGCCAACTGTTTCCTATATTCGGTATTCGGTTTCGGCCAAGAATTTCCCTTTCGGTGCATCAAAAGAAAAATGCAAGAATGTTGCAACTTCTCCATCCATTTGCATCGAGTCCACCGAAGTAGACGTGAGGTGCGACCTGGTGTTTTGCAGCTGACATAGACATTTTCTGTTTTTTACATGTTTTCTACAGTGAAATCCATTGGTGTTAAAATTATACCTCTAGTAAAAGTTATGATGTAAAGTGAGGGTACGTGGATGCAGTGTGTTGTCAGGGAGACGGGGAGTGGACGTTGTGTGTGTGTGTGTGTGTGTGTGTGTGTGTGTGTGTGTGTGTGTGTGTGTGTGTGTGTGTCACGTGTGTGCAGACTTCGAATGAGCCTTCACACCTGCCAAACAAAGCGCACTTTCCGACAATACGCAGCAGGATTAGTTTTAATCGCAGTTAAGCATTCTGGTGTGAATGCAACCATACTCTACTTTAGTAGTGGGCTGTTTGGTGTCTAGCATATTAGCATGAATTTCAGCATTTTGCTTTGGATAACTCATCTCTAGGAAGGGAATGCAAAGTAGTTTTGACCGTATGTCTGATGGCCAACAACAGCACACAGCACCAATAAATAACCAGGATTTAATTCTCATTTCCCTTGACTCTGTCGCATCCTAATTTGCAGTGTGTACAGACATTCATTCAACATAAAATTGAGGTATGAATTTATTACCATCTCTTTTTTACTACTGCCTCCGTCTGCCCGATGCGGCCGGTGACCCAGCTGACACAGAGCCGCCATGACGTCGCCGAGGTGCCGCGTGAAAACCAGCGTTGCGAGGGACGACAGCTCCGCCAACTGTAGCAGGACACTGGACGTCGTGAAGAGACGGCGTTCCACTGCAGGCACCACGTCACCACGGAGGACCAGCTTTCCCACCATCACCCCGAAGGCAGACCTGTGGCCTAACGGCACACCCACCCCTGGTGCCAAGTAGGGGCTGAGCCCCAGAGAGACCACAAACTGGAGCGCCGCACCGAGAGTCTTTTGTTGCGTTACGCTGAGAACGTCCGGGGGTAAGGGCGGGGCCATCTCTGGCGTACGCAGCCTTGCTGCCGAGACAGCAGAGTTTTGGTTGAAGAGCGCCAGCTGGACCGAGAGGTGTCTGGCTAGAGCGAGGAGCAGGAGGAGACACTCTTGAACAAAGTTCCATATAGCGTCCTCTGTGTCACCAGAGAACCAGGTTGCCTCCGCCATCACCTCCTCCCTCAGCTCCCTCACGTCTCCAAGGCCCGTCTCACACTGCAGCTGCTCCAACAGCAGAGCTCGGTTGGCCTGCAGCGCTGCCACGAAGGCCTCCTGCTGTGAGGACTGGGCGTCGCCCACAGCAGAGGCCTCTGGGGATGTTAATAAAGGCAACATTATTCCAAGGGTCGTCCGCGGTTGTGCATAAATAATTACATTAGAAAAGACAGGTTATTACAATGTGTTAAAAGCTACAATCCATATGTCTTTCCTAGGGGAGGCATACTATGATCCGACGGAGCAATGATCCGAGGTGCGCTGGGGGTTGGGAGAGGGTTGGGTTTAGGTGTGCTGCCTCGGGGGAGGTTAGGGTTAGGGTGAGGGTCTGCGCTGGGGGTCGGGAGAGGGTTGGGGTTAGGTTTAGGTGTGCTGCCCCGGGGGAGGTTAGGGTTAGGGTGAGGGTTTGAGGTAGGTTGTCGATTGGACCAATGCTCTGTCGGACCAAACACATGCACTCCTTTCCTAGTGGCGATTGCAATTATATCTTAACTTAGCTGCAAGCAACTATGTGCATCAAAGTTGCAACACCCTACATTGACAGCTCACTCATGAAAAAGAAAGGTCCTATCTGTTTGTATTAAATGGCGATTAACTCACCAATATCAAGAGTTGAGACACATATCTTTGTCAACACTGATGTTATGAGCAACTTTCGCTCAATTAAAGTGTTCGAGTTAGAAAGTGCTCATTGTAAATCACTCAACATCCTGTGTGCCACCTTTGATTGATTTCAAATTCCAAATTCTAATACAATATAGAAAACTCACGGCTGCACAGTGTGTTTAATGACAGAGAGCTGCTCATAACATGTGAATGGCATTTGTTTTTAAACAGAGACTCCAAACAGAAAAGTCCCATATGGTTGCATTCCACGTTAAACTCACTTTGCCACTCACTTTATGCATGCACATACCCTCTATATGCAATCATATAGGACTTTTCTGTTTGATGAATGGGCTGTCAGTATCAATGGAGTGTTTCAACTCAGATGCCGTCAGATAGCGTCTATCTTGCTTTCAGCTAAAATACAGATCTTGAGATATTTCTGTGTCCACCTCCTACCACATGCTAGGGTCTACTTTTAGAATGGTAAATGGTGCATTTATATAGCACCTTTATCCAAGGCGCTTCACATACATTGTGCATTATATTTACCCATTCACACACACACATTCATACACCGATGGTGGCGGAAAACATGCAAAGCACCAATCAGCACATCAGAGCAATTAGGGGTTCAGTGTCTTGTTCAACACTTTAGTTATAGACAGTATTGTATAACACTCTACCATATTAGCTCTGGTCCATGGCGTTAGAACTCATTATAATGCTATGGACCAGAGCCAACTCTATCATTACAGATAGAAAGATACACATGTTTAATTCTTATTATCTGTGCAACACAAGTCCCATCGTCATACAAAATTCATTCAACAAATAATGCACAGACAGGATTCTAGGAAAGTTAAACAACTTCCAAGTTGAATGGCGAGACGCGAGAGTGACAGGGGCCTTTATTTGATTGATTGAACATTTTATTTTATTTTATTTAGTATGTAGAATGGGTAATTGGGTACATTTCAAACGAAAACACAAGTCAATACAGCTGTAGCCTGTAGCTGTTAGCTGTGCTCTCCTGTTTCGCAATGTCTGTCTTGATTTAACATTCTATGCACTTACCGAGAGGTTTCGTCAAGACATTTAATGCAGAGAGAATAGCAGAAGTCATCTCGGCTACATTAGGTTGTGAACACCAGAGAATTATTTATACAACTAACTAGATCTCTGGACAATCGGAAGAACACATGCTGCTGGCTAATGTAATCAACAACATTTGCACGTGTCGCCGATATTATACGTCATATAGCGCATGAACCTGCGATTGGTCAGCTCTGGGCCAGCCCAACTGATCGTATGACGTAGACTGCTTTGCATAGATAAAAAAAAAAAAGAAGAAAGCGTGGGAATAGTCTATGGGGACGTCCCCTAATACTCTATGGGACGTCCCAAGAAATCTGACAAGTCATGACGATAGAGGGTATGCGTACGTGTGACATCATCATCAAACACGGAATTTACGCGGGAACACTTACTGAGTGACAAAAAACTACTTGGCCTTGACAGCCCATACATCCAAAAAGATAACTATTTGATTGCATTAAACGACTTTAAACAACATTAAATTAACTTTGCCACCACCTTTGCTACTCGATCTGCCATTCACTTTATGCATGCCCTCTATAAAAACATTTTTGTGGCCGAACAAATAATTAGAAAGAAGAATTTTAATTAAATAGCCTACTATTTTTTTTAACATGTTTATTGATTTTTCTTTACAACAAAGTATTTTCAAAACAATTATTTACATATATTCCCCCCCCCCCACATCCCATGGCAGCACAAATACAAACAAAATATTTGAAGAAACATCAGGCAATGTTCATAAATACAGAACAAATTAAAAAACAAAAAAACAAAAAAAAACACATACATTACATAGTTAAAACAAACAAATGAACAATGTCCGTCACAGTTCCCTACCTCCACCCCACAGCTGACTACTCCAATTAACCACTATACATCCAAAGCCTCTTCAAGTCCAATAACTTCTAAATAGCCTACTACTATTGACAATGAAAGGACAATTTTGAGTGTTTGTGTAAACACAAACATTGCGCAACACAAACATTGATGACGAAGGTGAAGACACAAATGATGATGACGCAAGAGCGCCCCTCACTTCACACGGGTGTAATTTCTATTGACAAAACTAGATTGATTCAATTTAGCAAGTTATATTAACTTTATTATTAACCAAGTTCCAAAATATTAGACATACATAAATATCCTCTATAAATAAATATTATTGCAGATAAAATAAATAACTTTATAGCTTAAAAGATGGCAGATTTATCACCAAAAAAAAGAGGGGAAAAAGAAATCTACCATCAATCCATGTAGTACCAGGTTACCATGCCATAAACAGTAGATAGTTAGCCTAATATAGGCCAAAATAACAAATCACTGATTTGTTAATTTGAAATCAGATAGGCATAGGCCTAAACCCTAAAATAACAGCCTTGGAAGACTGTATAATAAGTGTTTTAAAACAAACACAACATCACGTGAAACATGTCACTACCATTTTTTTCTATAAAAACGTGTCATCTGTTGTGGATTTTTAGTCAACAACATTTCTTGATTTGACGCACGTGCAACCAACTGCCACACGCTCGCTCATTGGTCTGAGGAGATATCCTCGTCCTCCTTCACATTTCTCCTTCATAAGAACCACCCTGTTTTGGAGCAGGACTCTGGAGTTGTAGCCGCGGTGTTCGTGCACAGTACCCTCATCATTGATCATGATGCATCCAGTGCACAGGCACTCGGCTTCAGCGATCGTCCGTGGGAATCTGGCATCGTTAGTGTTGGCTCTGTAATGATACAACCAGGCAACTCAGTCAGCCCTTTATTGGCCAATTCATCATCAATATATAACACTATGATATGATACAGCTATAGCCTGTCCTGCCTATACATGAAAGGGTTGAACTTGATTAGTCTAAGTTATAGGCTAAATGTCAGCAAACCTTTTGACATGAAGTGCCATGTTTTAAATGTCATAGTCTGTGCCATATCAACATATTAATTAAATATTAATTAATTATGACACCACATCAAAATGAAATGTGTCCAACTGATTTTGATTGTCTATACATAACCTTTATTATTTCTTTAGAAATGTGTTCTTTCACATCAGGATGTAATGATCAATATTTACTCTAGCATCTATGAAGAAATTATGTGCAGAATATAATTTGTATAATGAGGAGACTTCATTTAACAGACTAAATCAGTCAGTGTGCCAGTGATCACCCTCCCCTGTGCCAAATTTAGCACCTGTGCCTAAGGTTGTCTATATCCCTGAAGTTATAATGTCGGCTAGCATACATTATAACAGGCTATTATTCCTATTAATCAATTTGAAATAGGCTACATTTTCAGCATTCGGGATAGATAGCCCTTATGCTGTCTCACTGACAGCTGTTTGATTGTGCTGCACTCGATGCATATTCCTGTGTTGCCTTTGTGATGATTGGGGGGATTATCTGGGATCGACTACTTCAGTCTTGATATACAACGTGGTCGTTATTATTACTCTGAGTTTGAAAGTAAAGAAGAGTTGTGTTTAAGCTGTGTCATGGTCCACTGATTCACAAACACAATAGCTTAGTCTAAAACTAAAGAGACGTTAACTCACATGTACCGCCAGGGAGAAATAGAGCGGTTGGCGATGTCATCGGACTGTCTGTAGAGCCTGGGGTCGCAGACTTTAGGGCCGGTGGTGAACCGCGGCGCAGACGCCTGTGGGTAGTGCCGTTGGAGCTTCTTCTGAGCTTCGCTGTCCAGCTCGCTTTCATCATAGCACGGTAGTTTGGATGTCCACGCGGGGTTGAAAAATACTCCCATGAGTAGGACCTGCAATGCAAAGAATTAGAATACAATTTACTATTTACCACAAAACGGGGGTAAGTGTTTCACAAAACTTAAACGTTATCTTAAAAAAAAAGAAAAAAAAAAAAAAGACAATCCCCCTCTGACCCTCTCTCACACTAACCTGTAGTTTGTATAGTCCAAACATGTTGCTGTATAATCTCTGTGCACTGCTGATAACCGGCATGCTGCTGCAGACACCATGCCTTAATATTTATAGTCCTGCCTACTACCTGGGAAATACCGCAAGCATGAGGAAATGGAAATTGGCCGGGGATAGGATAGCCTAGGTATACTCTATAGGCCTATCCCTGACTTCCTCTTTCCATAAGAGCAACCTACTCAGCTGTTTGACTGATACACTGTCATCATCACATTGCATCACCAATCACAATTTGTCATGCAGCATATTGTGTGTGCGCAAATAATGCACACGTGAATGATTTGAATTGAACTGATATGGAGGACATGCTTTCAGACTTTAACAATCTTCCCTAACATAATTTTTCTTATTATTACACATTATAGGCCTACATATAATTCAGAATTCATTCATTCATTGATGAATTAATTAAATTGGGGGACACGTATTGCAGTTTATAGCCTAGGCCTACATGATTTCTGTTTGCCACAGATTTTTACATCATATCAAATAAAAACCTTTTTATGCTCTGATCTCCCTGAAAACAATTCTATACACTACCTGAGTCAGTGGAATATTATATTATTTCTCCATAAAATATGTTCCTGATTTTCAGGAGCTTGGTGGTTGGTATGTTCATGGTGAAATAGAAAGTATATATATATATATTTTTTTCTATACTATTGTTCTCACTATTTAGTAAAATAGCAGTAGGCCAACATCTTCTTTCCACCTGACGGTGAAAGGTCTCACTAGGGGGGGTAACGCATGTGGAGGTACACGCTACCCCCCCACACCTCCTCCCTCTCCTGAACAGGCGCTGCACACACACACACACACACACACACACAGTGACACACACACACACACACACACGTTTCTGTTTCTACATGATGTACAAATACACACCCTGGACACACCCAACGTCCCAGTCTCGGGGCGGACACTCTTAATCACAAGACCACTGAGCTGGTTGACTCACATACTTTTTAAAATATTTTGTGGATCAGATTTTCTTTTCTTCATTTTCCAAAGAATGTTTATAAAATGAATGAAAAATGTAATTGACAAAAAAAACATGGCCTCCTCACGTATTAGGAGAGCAGTAGTCACCAGAACCAGGACAGAGTTTGAAGTTACAATGGGTTTGTTTAAGGGACGTCCCCTGATACAAACCCCCTGGCCATTGTAACTTCTGTTTATAAGTCTTATAAAATTAATATCAAATGTCTAAATACTGAATCGAGCAACTGAGTCTAACACCTGCTAGAATCTTGGGCAGGCCCACACACACACACACACACACACACACACGCACACACACACACACACTCCATTTGAACTCCATTTGAACCATGATAGATTAATTGAAAACACACGCGCTAGCCAGACAAATGTGTAAACAATAGTAATACAATGTAGAATCACTTCAAAGTTTCTGACATCTACCCTGTTGTTTGCTTTCAAACACTACAATGCAGGTGATTTCCAAAGTATTGAGCATTGGTCAAAATTTGTGCTGTTAGTTGGGAAAAGCCCAACTTTGACCTTGTGTGACAAAATATAAACATGGATTTAGAGTTTTAGACGATGATAAGCACCTTCTTGACCAGTTAACGTTTGTCTCACTGTTGAACTGGGCGCCTTGGCAGAGAAAAGAATGTCATCAGGCGTTCTCGTTATCAAAATAGTTTATTTAGAAGTTTTCTTCCTCAAAAGCAAGACAGATACTTCTCGTCTCCAAGTGTCCCCAACAACATCTCTCGTACTCTGTGACAACTAAAAATGCGAGACAAATAAAAACATTGGTTCATCACTTGAGAAGAGCTAAGAAGGAAAACAAAATGCTGCAGATTTCTTTTTTAAAAAGCACTACTTTACATCACTGCCAAATAGTTTTTCTATAATCATATAGTTGCGAAAATCTGATGACGGCGGAACATTATTGTACATGGTATGAAAAGTCATCTCAGCCATAGAACACAGAGCTTAGAGTAGGAGCAAGTTATGGGTTACGGTGGGGACCATCGTGAATCAAGTGGTCGGTTGAATACAAATGCTTAGATATTCATGTCTTTGTACAAACAACCTTTTATTTTGACTTAATTGATATCCTGTGTATACAGAACGGATCCAACAGTCAAACCACTCCACGCAAATCAAAAGGAAGAAGAAAGAAAAGAATAATAAAAATAAACAAAAATCAGGACACTGAGAATAAGACGTGAAATTGGAGACGATAAAGGGGGAGGGGGGTGGCCTCGGGGGAGACAGACATACAAGAGAATAGATTTGGTGTATATAAATTCACCGTATTCATCAAACACAACATGAGGAAGATTCTTCCTTTTCACTTAAAGGACCAGAGTGAGTAGCGAATGTCAAAGTTCACCGTTGCTACCATTCTGTTTCAGGACTTTTTTTTTTCTTTTTTTCCCACAATGAACAATGTCATTGCCAGAACCATCCTCTTCTCCCTGATGCCCTTGTACATTCCCCCTTCTAAATAGTGCGGTAAACTGCGCCACCACGTTCAAAATCCCCTACAAGGACAACAGAACTAGGGCAGAAGGGGGCGAACAATGATCTAAAATGGAACACAACCCCATCCTCTCGCCGAGAATGAGAGGAGAAAATGTTTTTGTGTGGCCGCCACTTTTGTTCATGATCCACTTATACAAACAGCCTCTATACACGTGTGGGACAGAGCACATTTTTACACGAGTCCAGTGAGACGGTACATCTCATCACTGAAGGGTCGGGGTGGGGGATTTGTTGGTACGGCTCAACCCCATGACCCTCACTGTTGCCTGGGCAACTGGGATACACAGGCAGGTAGACTGACAAGCCGTGGCTCTTTACTTCGCGGGGATCTTTGCCCTCTTGCGAGCGATGGCGTCTTCGACAGCTTTCAGCTGTTTCAGCAGCTCCTCGCGACGCGACAGTGTGTTGCTGGGTTTGGTTGAGCCAGACGCCGGGCCAGTGGTTGAACCAGAGGCTGGCGCAGGAGGTTTGCCTGATGATGGCACCGTTGGGCCTTTCCCAAGCGCCTTGGGGGATGACGGGGGCATAGGCCGTTTCCTATGGGGGGCAAAATGTATACAGTGTCAGTGTCATGTGTCCATAATGCTTGTCTATAGAGGGTATGCACATGCATAAAGTGAGTGGCAAATCGAGTTTAGTGAGTTTAATGTCATTTAACGTTGTTTAATGCAATCAGATACTTTTCTGTTTGGATGTATGAGCTGTCAAGGCCATGAAGTCGTTTTATTGCCAGTAACTTCCGGGTATGATGATGCCACGTGCATGCCCTCTATGTTTCAATATTGATTTGGCAATACAAGTCTTTTGTACAAACAAAATACAGAACCAAGTAAAAAGAAGAAAAAAAAGAGAGGAAATTCCCAAGAGCACATTACTAAGACCTATGATGACAATGATGAACCAGCTGGGTGGTTGTGGCTAGAGTGTCCGCCCTGACAATGGAAGGTCGGGGTTCAATCCCCGGGCGGAGTCACACCAAAGTCTATAAATACCAAGGACTAGGGATGCACCGAAAGGGAAATTCTTGGCCGAAACCGAATACCGAATATAGGAAACAGTTGGCCGAAAACCGAATACCGAATAGCCGAATACAGCTTTGTTGTAAAGCTACCTGATTATGGCAAAAGACATGATTATGGATTTTCATAATCGATTCATTGGGCGATTATTTAAACGATTAATCGGATTATGGCACCTTTTTTGCAATTACCTTTAAAAAAAAAAGCTTCAAGTTATTGTAGGCATGTTGTAACTAACAATAAAGACAATAAAAATGAATACTCCTTCAAAATTAATATTTTACCCCCTTTTTAATACAATTAGATTTCATTGCCATTCCTTGTACTTGTAATGCTACTGTAATCTGTAATGTTGACTGTGTATAGCTGACTGTCTTTCTTCCCATTTCTATCTCTGGGACCCCAATTTATTTTTATTTCTATTGTAAAAATCAATGTAGATTTTGAGAGTGTATTTGGTTCCATTTTTGCACTCTGTTACAGACCCCCACTTGGTTTACTTCCTAACTATCTATAATTTAGCTGGAACTCCCACTATGAGAACCACCGTCCTACACAGTGTGTGGGCACGCACGCGCACACACACACACACACACACACACACACACACACACACACACACACACACACACACACACACACACACACACACACACACACACACACACACACACACACACACACACACACACACACACACACACACACACACACACACACACACACACACACACACACACACACACACAATAGCATGCTAGCTGATAGGGGAAAACGTTCTTATTTAGCAGCCATATTAGCATGTTCTCTAGGCTCTAGTATCACATATTGCCAAAGTTAAACAGCACTGAACAACTGATCATTGTTAAGCAAAACGTTCACGGACGTTCTGCTTTTGCCCTGCCTGTGCCCACTTCAATGCGCTGCTGAGATTACACACAGGTGGAACGAGGAGCTAACGAGCAAGCTACTGCTAGTGTTCGTCGTAGCCTGCCTGCAAACTCACAGATTCAGACATTGGGGAGCATTTTTTGTCATACGACAAAAGAATAGACAGTGGCGGTGCTCACAAATACCATGTTTTGGGACCTGTTGATGAGCTCGCAGATTTCGCGGAGCGCATCGCAGCCACAGCACAGAGCAACTTGACGCTGTGTGTGTGTGTGTGTGTGTGGGGGGGGAGACTGAAGTTGGGAGAGAGGGAGAGGTAGATGCGGAGCGCTCTGGTTACGTTCAAGACAATCGCGTGTTGTGTTTATACCTACCCGGTGTTTTGACTATACACCGAAAATACATTTTTAGCCATTTTCGGCCGAATATTTTCGGTGGCCGAATTTTCGGTGCATCCCTACCAAGGACTATAAAAATGGGACCCAATGCCTCCCTGCTCAGCTATCTGCATCAAGGCTTGGATTGAGGTTAAAAGTCTCTGTGACAGCTCGAGAGACTGAGTGGGCCACTCCAGGACTTTCACTGTTTTCCTGAAGCCACCCTTGTGTTTTCATGGCATTATGCTTCAGGTCATTGAAAAAAAAATGTTTTCACTCAGGATTGCTCTATATCTTCCTGCATGTCCCTGCATGTATCCTTACTAGTCTGGTCCCTATAGCAGAACAACATTCCCAGGGCATCATGCTGCCACCACTGCGTTCGACTACAGTATAAGGATTTAATTAACGAGGTGATGCTCAGTATCTTGGGATCTGTGCAGAAACCCGTCTTGCAGAAATCGTTGGACCTACAGGCTTGATCTTATGTACGGAGAGCATCAACTGTGAGTACCGTATAAAAATATACAGACACATTGTGCCATTTCTAATTATTATTATTCAATTAGGCACACGAGGACTCAATTATGAGTGTCATAAAAAAACAATCAGATTAAAACACATTATAAATACTGTATTAATATTACTATACTATAATAGTAGCAAGAACAGAGCAGGCAGAACAGGCAACACATTGTGCCCAAACAACACAAAATAGTCACCCAGGGTGCCCAATGTTATTTTTGTCATTTAATACTTTTTATAAAAATCACAAAAGAAAATGTTTATTTATTTTTCAAAGACGTCCACAGACATCTTGGGCACCGCATAGCGGTAATTCCCAGGACGTCTGTGGACGTCTTGGACACAGGAAGTGTTAAGAATTCAAAAAGCTTTGAGGATGAATAGAATTAACCAACTAATAAACTAAAAGTGTGTAGCACAGAACTAAATATTATTCATGGCAGCTTTGGCTTAACGTTTTGGCTGACAAACCAACCAGTGAGGACCAATTAGGGTTTTTTGTAAGGGAAGACTTTTACCATGAAACATGCATAAACAGACAGAGGGGCTTGTCCGACAGTATCTTCAGTGCTTCCACCTATGTGATCAGTTCCTCATTTAGGCCAAAGGTCACCTGTGGTCTAGTAAACTTCCCATTATGACACCCTTGATGTGCTGGCCTGTCTATTGTCCAAACATCTACTTTCACTTCCCCTTTGCGGTGACATTGAAAGATAAACAAACACTCTGGCTTGCCCGACAGCTGAACTTAAAAAAAAGAAAAGTACAGTGGCTTAGTCAGAAGGAGCTTATACCAACCTTTCTCCCTGGGGGGGCATAGGCCGTGGACCTTGACCTCTGGGACGATCCATTCGAGGAGAGAGCGGGGGTCGGCCTGGCATCCTCCTATCGCGGCCTGAAAAACAACAACTGTTTATAGAACAAGCTGCATGGGTAGGAAGTGTAGTGAGTGGAGACTATAGAAGTGAATCATAAAGGTTTAAGTTTAGATATAGATAGATAGATAGATAGATAGATAGATAGATAGATAGATAGATAGATAGATAGATAGATAGATAGATAGATAGATAGATAGATAGATAGATAGATAGATAGATAGATAGATAGATAGATAGATCTGGCAATGTGTGCAAAGTAAATCCAATCCAATCCACTTTATTTATATAGCACATTTCACAACTCGAGGTTCACAGATCTCAAGACCGTTCAGTGATTTAGGCCACGCAATTTTGTTCATTCATCATCCCAGCGTGACTTTGAACTCGGACGTTCGCCAGGCCAAAATTCACGTCAGGTCGGGAGCTGTCGTTGATTTTGTCTGCACCTGTTTTTCTGTCGTAGACAAGCGGAGGAACAGGCATCTACATTTATGTATTCACTCCTAATAGTTATAAAACTAATAAATAAAGTGTTAAAAATATAGGCCTACAAATATTTTGTAATGGCACACATCGACGATATGTAATATGAAATTGGTGGGATATTTCTGTACAAGCAATTAAAAACAATACAATAACATGCTAAACTAGAAAGGTCGCAATTTTTAAAAATTGCAAAGTGTGGTTGCCACAGTCGTTTACATAGGCCCCTCCCACTAATGTTGCTAGCAAATTATAATGTCACATTCGTAAGTAATTCAGAGTTTTTGCACCATACTTTTTTGGAATTTGCAGTGCCCCCTATGGATGAAAATGGAAATGCTTTTGGAACTTGGCTGATTGAACCACCGCGACATGTGATTCAAATTTGGGATGGATTGGACATTCCGTTCGTGATTTATGTCATATTGTAAAATAGGCCTATCTTCGGATGACGATTACGGCCGAACGATACACACTACCAAAATTCTGCAGTTGGTGTTTTAATAGGATAGGTCCGGAGATGATGTGGGCCGATTTTTGTGAGATTTGGACAAAATCTGTAGGAGCAAAAAGTGTGTTTTGAAGAAAATTCTAATTTGGAGGATTTTTTTCCCTGACTAAATTGGGCGTGGCCTATATGGGGAGATGCGTCATGATCCAAGGAATCCATGGAAATTTTTGATTTTACGACTTATGGTTCAAGTGTTATAGGGAAAAACGTAAAGTGGGCTGTTATAGTGCCACCATGAGGCCGACTGATGTAATTCCTTTTCAATTAATTTTCATAATTATTATGAACCTCCCCCCATTGTAAATATGACGCTTATGGTCTCCAAAGGAAAAAATGCTTAAATTGGAGCCTAAATTAGTCTTTGATCTTCCCATTATAAGTGTATGTAGAACTAATTAATTAATATCAATTAAACTATACAACGGATCTCTTAGCAATGAGCAAGCACACGATTCCCGATGAAGCCGGTCAATTTGACATATGGCTTGAGTGCGTGCGGCAAAAACTGTGGGAGGAGTAGTGTGGCAAAGTATCGCTCATTTACAATAGCAATAGTCTGGTTGCCCTGTTAGGGCAACCACACTAATTAGATGCTTAATCAAATCAAATAAAAACATGCAAGTGCATATGTGCGAGATGATTTTGACCGCGGACAGCAGCGGGAGATGACACGCCTATAAATAATCTCTAGGCTGTGACTGTGATGAAATAACATTTTGATTTTGACATGAATGGACACACATGCCTATTTTATTTCCAAGTAACAAAGACATGCATATAGTGTCGCAGTCCTGCCCCCTCGAGAGACCCGGAAAAGAAATCCCAGTTCATTTTCCTCATAGACTTTTCAGAAAATATTTATTTAAAGACGTTTACGCCGCGGACAAAGCCAACTCTTGTCGTGACAAATCATGACAACAAACAAAGAAAATTGGGCCGAACAAATAATTAGAAAGAAGAAAAAACGGCAGGTTACAACCCTTTTTTTGTTGTTTTTCTTCTTTGTAATTATTTGTTTGGTCACATTATATTGTGTGTTTGTCATGACAAGAGTTGGCTTCGTACGACGCTTAGAGGTCTTTAAATAAATATGTTTTGAAATGTCTATGGGAAAAATGCATTGAGATTAGTTTCCTGGGCCTGGCTTCGTCATGAAAGGGGGCGGGACTGCGACGCTCTATAGCCTGCCCATTTGCAACGATATTATAGGCTAAGTTAGGTGCTTAATCGTTCACCTAACAGTCATTCAGATAAAATGCAGGTCCAGATCATCAGACCTACTACAGTAGGCTGAGCTTGAGCGCTTATGCAAGAGCATTTTCGGGAGTCGGAAAGGCAGGCGGCGGTGCCACTGTTTAATCAGCTCTTACAGTTCTCACACAATCACTTTTTTTCAGTAGGCTATTCTACGTGTTGTAAGAATGAAATGGGTTTCATTCATTACTGTACCACAGCTGGTCAAAAGTATTCTCCTTGTCTTCAACACTTTTGTAGTTCGATTTCCACGATTTCACCATTGTAGGCGTGTTTATTAGTATTAGTATACTTTGTTGCGCTCAGCACAACAAACCTTCCTTACTAGTAAACGATCCTTACTAGTCCTATTGCAGAAAAACATCCCCAGGGCATGATGCTGCCACCACCACCACAGTGTTCCACTATAGGTATTGAATTAATGAGGTGATGCTCAGGGTCTTGGGTTTCCAATAAAATTCCATTTAGTTTTGTGTCTAGTTTTAGTCGACTAAATATCATACGATTTTAGTCAACTAAATCTACAGTTGATTTTGTCAATTAAATGTGTAGGATGACTGGCCATATGAATCATAAAATAAAAATGCAATTCATTATTATTATTATATGTCTTACTAACCTCGGTCTGGAGACATCGCCATTCTCTTGCTGAGGGGGGAGCCAGGTCTGTCTTTGTCCGAGGGCATGTACCTCTTCCTGTTACCCCGGTCTGCCTGCTGCTACAATGACACACAGAGACAATGTGTTACCCCTGTATGTCTCCCTGCCGCTACAATGATACACAATCAATCTAAGAAAGATCGCAATCTAGATTCAGACGCCTATGAGATGTCATCTGTAAATTTGAGCAAGGATGGTGCAGCACTAGTTGGCTGTCCAATTCATTTGAGTTACTCTTATGTTTTTGCTACACGAGAGAGACTTTAAGAGAGGTTTAAGTACTTTGATGTTGTCTGTTTAAAGCCACAGTAGTTGGCTCCAGGTGCTACATTTTGAATGTAGTAATTAATGTCCAGCAAATACAGACTAAACACAAATATTTTCATGAAAAAAAATAAGAATTGTGTGAGAATCGTCATCTCATCTCTCTTACTCTAGTGTAGGAAAATGAGCCACATTTGAGCTCCTTGCTGCTACAACGACAGACAAACACAATCAGTGCAAGCAAAACTGGTCTTTATTAGACAATTGGCACAGGAATATTCGATCAGCAGCAGCATCTAAAATACACAGTTACTAACCTCTCATCTGACTGGGCAGTAAACTGTGTATGTAGGCAATATTCAGCTGACAATGTGCTTTTGTGTGTACGTTGGCAATATTCAGCTGACGATGCGAACACATGCAAGTTTCAAGTGTTCAAATTTGCATTCCAAATTGTGCCATCGCATTGGAAACGTGTACGCAAGGTATTGAGCCTTTCAACTACGCTACTCAAGTGTACGGCCTACAAACAAGATGTTGGATGCAAAACAGATCTGAAATCTTGATTGGCAGACAAAGTTTTGGAGGTGGCGTGAAAACGTGATTGGCCGTCACGGCGTCATATTTATTAACATGCGCCAATTTAGGACAAAGCTGTGCTTTATACTTAGTTAGCACTGATGTCTCGCATATAAAATAGCAGATCTACAAGCTCAAAAAGACACTGCGGTTGCGTTGTGAGCATTAGATTTAGCTTAGTGAACTAAATTATGCGTTTAGTTCACCAGTGCCATGAAGAAGAGAGCTTCCTCGGAATAGCATGCCCCTTGGAGTTGAAAATGGCCATTTTCTTGTGCATGTTCAATGCTTATAGTATGTGTGAATTAATACTGTGAATTACAGTAAAGTTGCAATGAGTTTCATCTACCCCTTTACAGATTTCCAGATTCACATTTTATGGATACAATTTACCTACAGTCACAAATTACAAACGGTGTCCTAGCTCTAGTTACCTTGTTGAGGAGGGTGAGTTTGATGTCTTTGTGTGAACCCGAACCGCCATAGGCCCCTGGGGGCCCCATGCTGCCCGGTGGGGGGTGCATGTGGTGGCCTCCCTGGTGGCCTCCCCCCCTGTTGGGGGGCCCTGACCCCTGGCCCCGGGGCATGGGGTTGTGGCCCCCTCTGGGGGGCATGCCGGAGGGGTCCATCTTCCTACGCTCCTCTCTGAAGGGGGGTTCCTCTTTCTTTGGTGGCCTTCCTGTGAGGACAGCAGTCTGATGAACTACAAAGCTATTAATTAAACACTTTCAAAGTACTGTCAAAGTTCTTCAGCGTTTACCCTTTGTAGATATATATTTTTGGAATGAAATGCCCAAAATAGGGACGCCAGGTGGTTAAAGTTGTACTGTACATACAGTACAAATTCCAGACCGACAGCTACGTTCTGGACTGTGTGCCAAGTGCATGTTACGCATCAAGTAAAATAATTCAAATACATTGTATTATAGTGCCGAATCACAGCAAGTTGTCTCATTGAGCACAGAGCACTTTATTATGAGCATTTAAAAATAAAATAAATTATATTTTATTTAAGTCTAAGGAGTCTTCCCTTTTCTGCCACTTTTTCTCTCTAACACAGGGGTTCTCAACCCCCACCCCCCTCCCCACCACCAATACAAACTGACCGCTACAATAACCTTAATAATAGAGAAAATACAGATAGATACTGAAATCAGATATAATCATGGAGGAAATGTATGGATGTACTAACTATGTGTGCCTAAACTCTTAATTTCCATTTTCCAGCCTTTAAGTCGCAAAAACAAAACAAAAAACGTTTTTGTTTTTTTTAAATCATCTTTGGACCCCCCAAAATAATCTGGCGACCCCCTGAGGGGTCACGACCCCCAGGTTGAGAAACCCTGCTCTAACACACACACACACACACACACACACACACACACACACACACACACACACACACACACACACACACACACACACACATACACTCAAGCACTGACCTCTCCCCTTGTCCCTGGACGGGGGCAGCCTATCCCTGGGCGGGCCTCGTTCCTTGCGAGGTTGGCCAGGGTGGCCGGGGTGACCACCAGGGTGACCACCAGGGTGGTTAGGGTGGCCACCAGGGTGGCCAGGTGTAGGTGAGCGGGAGCTGGCCGAGGACACGGGACTGGCCAGGTCAGCGTACATATCGTCCGAGTCGGCGCTCCGCACCGAGCTGCTGCTGGACGAGGCCGAAGACACCGAAGACACGCTGCTGACACTCAGAGACCTGCAGCCAAACCAGAGGACAGTTCATTTAGGATTATTATATCCGGAGCCAATGGGCTCTATGCACACAGGATGACTCTTCCTGCGAAGACCATACGGTGGACTCCATGTTGCTCCCTGGAAGGAAAGAAACATGCACAATGGGCTATATGCAGCCAACACTTCCTCGTTCAGCTTCCTTGGTCTCAATTGCGCATGTTTCTGTCCTTCCAGGGAGCAACATGGAGTCCACCGTACGGTCTTGGCTTCCCGTCCTCTTTTAATAGTCCTTGCTTCCGGGCCCCTTCCCTCCTTCCTTCACAGGTGTTTATGGTGATACTAATTAAAGGGCCACTTCAACCCTTTGGCAACCAGAGCTTAATGACACACACAGTTTGTGTGTGTAATTTTTATATTTTAGTCATGGCGCCATGTTCATGACCAAAAACCTATCATGAAAATGTGGTCTCACTTCCTTCCTGGACTACGAAGTCGAGGCTCCACTAAAGAATTACAGGCATTGTAGTTGCCAGTTTGGGCAACTCGAAAGCAAACTCCACATGTAAATGAGTAATTTATTAGGAACTTTTGTAAATATCAACCATTTATAATTTTAGCTTTTGTGATGCATCGTCAGCACAATAACCTTAACGCTGAGAAAACCTGATAAGTCACAAAGTGACTCGTTTTCTGCCCGTATATACATATAATCGGCCATGCATATATGTAATCACATTCGTGGCTGATGGCTGGCTTACCTGGATTTCCTTGGGTGTTTATCAGCAGAGAAACGGCACAACAGCAACAACATGGAAGAATGCAAGAGAAGGGAGAAGGGTGTTCAAAATCACATCTCACAAATGTAAGAATAATATAGAAGGCTCAGTTCAGTGTTTTCTTTGACATGTGACGTGTCTGGGAATCCATGAGTCTGGGTGAGTCCATCCATCTCTAGCCTCGACGACCTTACAGGCTCAATTTATGTCATTTAGATAGCATTTTTGTAGATCTCTAGTGTATATGCATAGTTTCATTATATAGATATTCCACTGTTCTGAGTTTATGTATGATTCTTGATTACTATTTTTATGTATTTGATGTATTATCATGTTTTGTACTTGCTTATTGTAAATCGCTCTGGATTAAGAGTGTCTGCTAAACGCCTACATTGTAAATTGTAATCCATGCTCATGTCTGTGACTATATGAACACAGATAAGAGTACAAAACTATGGCACTACATCTTTAACCTATTAGCTAAGGACGTCATACACTGACTGTAAGTTCACATGTTTCATCATCTGTTAAAATGTATAAGCACTCATGTGTTCCGTTCAGTGTCTGTTGGCAGTCTGCAAATATATGGAGGAGGCGATGCTTCCTGTACCCGTGATCTGTATCCTGAAACACTTATTTCCCAAGTTTGTGCATCTACTATAGTTTGTGTTCAAGAAGACATGATGTCTGGGGGCACGGTGGCACAGTCGGTAGTGCTGTCGCCTCACAGCTAGAAGGTCCTGGGTTCGATTCCCGCTGGGGACGCTGTAGGCGTGTTATCTCCTCCGCCTCATCAGTGCCCATACCCAAGGTGGGGTTGGCGAAAGGGCCTTTCTGTGTGGAGTTTGCATGTTCTCCCCGTTCTCCCTGTGTCCCCTATGGTAGGTACCCTCACAAAAAACATGCAATAATCCTGGTCTCTAAACTATCTCCCCCTGGCCAGCTGGGGCGCCTGATGGAGGGGAAAAGAACTGGTCGGAATAACGTGTTCCTTCCACGCGCTACGTCCAGCCAGGGAAAATCTATTGAAAAGAAGCAGCTTGGACTCCTCATGCATAGAAGGAAGCATGAGGTCAGTCCCCCCCTCCCAGGTTGGCAGAGGAAGTGTAGCGCCCAGGATTACATTAGATAATTGACACTGGGTGAAAAATTGGGATTAATAAAAAGAAGAATCTTTTGTCTTGTTAAATGTTAACAAGACTGTGTGTGAGAGAGGGCGAGAGAGAGTGGGGGACATGTATTGTATTGGTATTGGGACAACTCTAGCGAGTCAATCGGCAAAACTCTGTTCATGTTTACCTGTCTTTCCTAGAGCCGCTGCGTGAGCGGGAAAGTGAGTTGGACGAGGAACGTGACCTGGATCTGGAACTGGAGCCAGTGAAACTGCTGCCACTGCCACTCACACTGCCACTCACTGTCCGCCTGGGAGAGAGATAGATAATAATAACAATAAGCTTTATTTATATAGCACCTTTCATATAGGGTTGCAGTTCAAACTGCTTCACAGGCAGGACATACATCAGGTGCTTTACAGTTAGGTCCCTAGGTTAACATAGATAGATAGAGAGAGACAGACAGACAGAGACACACGCACGCAAGCACGATTTGTGGGAATCCAGTATGAAAGCATTAATTCTGTCTGATACAATATCACTGCAGTGAGAAGGGAAGGCAGTTCAAGGCACACGCCTCACTGAGACCAGCACATACATGTTACCGTTTCCTGCTTTTAATAACTGCCATAGACATATATAAAGGCTAGATGGCCAAGGTGGCGATCTTGCTGAGGGGCTACACTAGTACAGTATGTTCTACTGTATGGCAGCTCAAACAAAAACAGTCATAACTCGCTCAAATCCTGACAGATTTACAAACGGGTTGGTTTATTACAAACGTTATCAACGTGGCTATGATTCAGGATGCTTATCTGCTTAATGTTATTTTTTATATGAACGTCATATAAAAGCATACAAGTATGCAGACGTCTCTGACGTTTATAACAAACCAAACTGTTTGAAAATCGGTTGAAAATTGAGAACGTTATGGCTTTTTAAAAAGTACATGCGCCATAGAGCAGGGGTTCTCACCGTTTTTGGCCGAGGACCCCCGGAAATGCTTTGGCCATGTCTCGGGACCCCCGCCCCGCCAATGCACAGGGACAATGCACATTAATCAACATGTCAGTTTTCTAATCCATGTAAATGAGCCAGAGTTAGCCATAAGCTAACTTTCATCTGTAGTCCCTGAGCAGGCTCTTAAAAGTGGTAATAATAAGGAACAGTAGTGTTGTGGCTCTGCGAGTCAAACTGGGATTTCCATTGCAATGCAAAGTCATGTAAGTTTGGCTCCTTACTCGAGTAAAAAAATGCTCATAAATTTTAAGTCTGAATTCTTGTTTGGCCTCATTTGTGTACCGTGTACAGATCCTGCTGATTTCCGTAACAAACCTACCTGAAATGAGACGATGGAAAATCTAGCCAAATCTGAACAGAGGCCTCCATGTAATACTAGTCCTGTGTGAATAGGCTTTATGTCATTTATAGCATTATTCACATGGGACTGGTGTCAACTCACTGGGGTTCTCTGGTATGGCCATGTTAACCCATTTAGGCTCGACGTCGATAAAAAAAGGCTTCTAAATCTTTTTTTTTTTTTTCAAACCCATGTTTCTATGTCAGTGGTGCTCAACCTTTTTTATGTCAAGGACCCCCAGAATTATCTCTATTGGGCCACGGACCACCATCTCAAAATATGTAGTTCCAGGGACCCCCCAGAAGTCAATATTTTAGTTAAAAATGTTTGCTCTGAAATATATATTCAAAGATTTGCGGCCCCTTTCTCACGACTTTTCAAAAATAGCAGACCTACAAGCTCGTAGCGGTGGCGCGCTATGAGTTTGTAGATCTGCTATTTTTCAATAGCTACCGGTAAATTATGTGTTTAAAACAGGGGTTCCCGCCCAAAATGGGTTAAGACTACAGACAGACGAGTCCTCTTCCACCCACACATTGTTAACCAAATAGTTTCCCTTCCCTTCCATTCTTTTCTTTGTTTGAACAGACAAAGAAGATTTAATATCAGCTATGAGATATATGACCTCAGATAAGCAAGGGACGTCCTCTTGCAAACTAAAGGTGTTGTGGAAAATATGTTCCGCAGACCGCAGTAGAGGGAAGTAAAAGTGGAAACACTATGGCTGGCTGCCAAAATTCATAGCATACTATGCTAGTTATTTTCAGTGCATGCTATTGTAGGCAAATTTTCCTTAATGGGAAAATGTGCTGTTTTCTTTTGCCTGTTACAGTGAGTCCAAACAGAGGCAGACAATTTAAAGAAAATGCCCAATTAGCTAGAGTAGCAATTACTCTCATAATGCTTTGCAATTCATAATTATGCTAATCCTTCCTTATGATCATTTCCTTAGACGTTAAGCACATTCTTGTGATTGGCACAGTTTAAGATCTATATACCAATTACTGAAAAATAAAACATTATGGAAAATAATGTCAACTGTCTTAATTAAAATGGTTATTGATGATGTCCTCGTGTAGCATGAGTCAGTATCTTGCGACGTCAGGAGTCATATTTTGCCATTTTTACAAATTGCATTTAACTCCCATTTCATTGTATATGGTTATAATGTGGTTATGTTCATGTAGAAAACAGAAGAAGAAATGATTATTATAACTAAAGCTAGCAAAATAATCTAGAATAAAATACAATACAGTAGTACAGTAGTGCATCCCGTGGATGCAGAGGTCATTGTTGTAGTGTGTCCCTTAACTATAAACTGCGTTTTGGTATGCAAAATGCACCCTATTTTAATACTAACTCTTCCCCATGAGTCAAAGTTAGTACTTATTGGCCCTCATTTAGCTGTTTGCTTGTGGTGTGTCTTGCCAGATGTCGGTGTCCGGTGTTTATAATCTATATACCAATTACTGAAAAATAAAACATTATGGAAAATAATGTCAACTCTCTTAAAATGGTATTGATGATGTCCATGAGTCAGTATCTTTTTTCTTTTTTTTTAATATATATTTCTTATCCCACGATTTTGTAACCCATTTTTCACCCCTGTGTCAATCATCTAATGTGATCCTGGGCTCTACACACCCTCCACCAACCTAGTCCCCATATATGGGGGACAAGGGGAGAGCAACGGACTTAACTCATGCTTCCTTCATGCTTGAGTGTCCAAGTTGCTCCTTTACACCCGACAGGGGGGAGTTTCCCTGGTTGGACGTAGCACGTGGAAGGAACACGTTATTCCAACCCGTTCCTTTCCCTTCCATCAGGCGCCCCGGCTGGCCAGGGGGAGGCAGATTAGAGACCATGATTACTGCATGTTTTTGTGAGGGTACCTACCCTGAGTCAGTATCTTTGAACTATATAGTTTATGTTTTTAGGACGTCATACACTGACTGTCAGTTCATATGTTTCATCATCTGTTAAAATGTATAAGCACTCATGTGTTTCAGATTGTGGGAGTGCCCAAGCCAAGAGCTAGGGCCTTGGCAAAATTCCGTTCAGGTGAGGTTCTCCAGGGAGACTCTCTCTGCCCACACAAAGTACATGCCTGGGATACTCCAACCAAACGGTGGCATGCAAACAGACAGGTACAAACTCACAGAACGGCTTTCACATTTCCACCCACTCCTTAGCCCACTCCAAACTTTGTGGTCTATCCCTAACTATGAATCAACAGCACCTACACCACACAACACACACCAGGAAACACAATCGTGCTTCATCACAGCACACAGACACAGGTACAAACTCACAGAACGGCTTTCACATTTCCACCCACTCCAACTTTGTGGTCTATTCCCAACTATGAATCAACAGCACCTACACCACACAACAGGAAAAACAATCGTGCTTCATCACAATGTTTCCAATTCTTCATTAACCATGGAGTGACCACATTTGTGACCATATTTCCCCCATTTTAGCTTCACTGCACTGGCTCCCTGTATGTTTCAGGATCAAGTTTAAGATTTTATTGTGACAAGCTCCTGCTGGAGGTCCCCAAGTCTAAACTGAGACTTGGAGGAGATTGTGAACTTTTCTGTAGCTGCCCCTAAACTTTGGAATGAACTCCCCCTCTCTGTAAAACTGTCCCCCTCTATCCCTATTTTTAAATCACGTCTTAAAACACTTTTGTATTCCCAAGCTTTTACCCCAGAGTGAGATATATATATTTTTTTTATTTAGTTTGTTTTGTTTTTCTCCAACCCTGTTTTTTTATATGCATTATATTTGCATCTCTAGAATATGTTTTTGATGATTTTGTGCACCTTTATTGTTTATGTTATGTAAAGCACTTTGGTCAACTCTGTTGTTTTTAAATGTGCTCTATAAATAAAGTTGGATTGGATTGGATGGAGTTACCTTCCGTGCAACACAAACGTGAAAGCAAAGGGCACATTTATGCTCATGCAAACTCGCAAACAAACACGCCTACAGAAATATACGCCTGTATATTTACACTTGCAAATATTAGTTGGATAAACTAAAGCCTAGTAAATATATTTGTATAATAATGTACGTAAAGAAATAATCTAATAAAGCAGCATGTTTTGTTGATGGTCTGCATCATATAATGTATAGTCTAGCCAAGAATAGATGCAACAAATGCTCAACAAATTTAACCCATTCTGACCGGGCACCCATTTTGGTGTCAGCATCATGTCGTGCTTTAGCTATTTAAAAATAGCAGATCTACAAGCTCATATCGCGCCACAGAGTGGCGCGATACGAGCTTGTAGGTCTGCTATTTTTGTAAAAATCTAAGAACGACTGACATTTTTAGAATCTGATCTCAGGTCAGAATGGGGTTCATCAGACCAGTGTGTGTCCAGTGGAAACCTCGTATGAATCTGATCTCAGGTCAGAATGGGTTAAGAGTGGATGAGCTTTGAAAGTAATCTTCGGGTTCAGCCTCCTACAGTAAATAAATGGTACAGTACAAAGTGGCCACTGTGTAGGGAAGGGACGTGCTCCTACCTCCGAGGAGGGTGCTGCTGCCGTTCTTTACGCCTGCCTTCCCTCGGGTTGGGGGGCTTCCCAGGCTCTCTTGGGGCCGGGGGCCTGCCCCCTCCTCCTCCTCCTCCCCCTCCTCCTCCTGCTGCTGCTCCTCCTCCTCCTGCTGCTCCCACAGGTCCGACGCCAGCGACAGCGCCTCCTTCCCGGATGCCGGCGGGAGGCTTGCCCCCCTCCGGTGTGGGTTTGGGAGGCTTTCCCTGCGGTCCGCCGGGCGGCGGGGGGCTGGGGGCCTTCTTCATGGGGGGTTTGTCCCTGCGAGCGGGGGGCATGGCACCGGGCTTCAGCGGCGGGCTTAAGGGAGGGGGAAGGAGAAGGGTGTTCCGTTTTGGTCGGGCATGCAAGCGTGACAGGCAAGGCATTCAAAATGGTGACTATAGCATCACAGGCATGTGCCCATGCCATGGCACTGTGCAATGTTTGACTGTGTGTGTATTGCTTCGGATGACTGCTTGGGCTGCTTTATCCATCCACACTCGCACGTTCTCGACCCAAAGTCTAAACCTGAAAAGTGTCATCAAAGGAACAATCTTCAGTTCCGCACTCGTGTTTCAGAGCTTTTCATGAGCCGTAGCAACAGTCATTGATAACGGACATGTTTTGTCCCTTTTGGCCTTCGTCAGCGCGCGAAGGCCGGAAAACCTTTGCACATTGACGAAGGTCATGAGGGGCCGAAAGCGCTGTTGTTGGCACATTAAAAGCTTTGATGACACTTTCAGGTTTAGAGTCTGCTACCGTCTTTGATCTAAGTACTATGGGTCGAGTCTATGGACTACTTTATCTACCCGTCACGCCATGCATGACTGGAGCACACGTTACATATATGTGAGAACGTGTAGAAGGACATAATCCAGATTATGGATGAGTATAGATTAGTATAGGAAGGCATAGATTTGGCGTTACCCTTTAGCCGGTGGAGGAGGCAGGTCTGTTTTATTCTTGGCGACTCTCGGTGCTGCAGGACCCGGTGATGGAGAGGTGGAGAATGATCGTGATCTACAAAATCATATATAATATCATATATTAATCATTATTAAATTGACTGGACATGAGTGTGAATGTGGGTACATTTCAGGACACAGAATCAAAACATCAAAGTGTACCTGGAGCGGCTGCCGCTGAAGGAGCTACGCTGAGAGGAGTGGCTGGAGTAAGAGCTGAACGAGGAGGAACGTGAGCGAGAGCGAGAAGAACCGGAACCGGTGTACGATGTGGATCGAGACGAAGACCTGCAAAGCACACGGAAATCATTAAATACATATTTTCTCAACTGCCCGAGTGTCGATCAACAACCAAGTCCCATTGAAGTGTCCGTGAGTTAAGATCAGGACATCATATCTGCTCAATACATAGCGAGTTGCACAACTGTAACAAAATATGAAAGGCTAGCCATTTAAGCCCTATTTTATACTTTCAATGCCGCTATGAGCGTCTAGATCATTTAACTAGATGATTTCAAGGGAAATACAACGAAGGAACGGCCATTTAAGTCATTGTCTCCACCAGGCCGAAGGCATGGGGAGAGTGTATGTTTTGCACTCCGTCCGTCAGTGTGTGCATGCGTGCATGTGTGTCTGTCCGTCCGTCCGTCTGTGTACAGCTAATCTCCGGCACCGTTAACCTGTTCGATGCCAAACTTTGTTTGCACACACACTGTTTTAGCCACCTTGAGGCAGATTTTCACATTTTTTTATCTATAACTGCACCGATCTGCGTAACATGCACACTCCATAGAGGCCAAGGAAAAACCTTTTGACCTGCATTTTTCACATTGCCTTTTATAGCGCCACCAAGAGGCCAACTTTTGTAAAACACATTTTTTGTATTATTACTCCTCCAGATTCTGTCCAAAAATCCTGCAAATCGTTACACAGTATCTCTATAGTCATGTGCTCAAGACGGATATGTCCGATATTTCCTATCCTAATTGGCTAACATTTGCTTTCAAAGTTTTGAACAAATAGCCTCAAATCATAAACGCAGCGTACAATTTAGGTGAAATCTTTCACACACTTTCCTACTAGGCTGAGGAATACATCCCTCTCTTTTCATATTGGCCTGTTATAGTGCCACCAACAGGTGGACTTGCAAAAAATCTTTTAGGAACAAAATGCCTCAAATCATCAAATTGCCATCAAAGGCGTTATTGGCCTATTATAGCGCCACCAGGAGGCCACAACCTGACCTGGCCTGGTGGAGACCTGTGCCCTGAGGGGCACTTTTTCTAGTTTTCTCTATCCAGCAATTCCAGCTGACAGATTTGTCGCACTGGGAGGCAAACTGCAGCCGGAAGTTGGATGGAATGCATTGTAGTAAATGAGAGTCAGGCGGACCAGCTTATGAACAAATACTATTTCTTAACTTTAACGACTTTTGTAAAATAAACAGAAAATAAAAGAGGACATATCAAACCTTGTTTTCTGCTTTCTTGCTTTTCAATGTGCACACTAAATAATTGTATTAAGGTATATAAAGAGCTCTCTCTCTCTCCAATGCGCTGAGACTGTCAAATCACTGACATCACTATCTGTCACATACAGTAATTGTACCACAATGGAAACAAGTCCCCAGGACTTTTTTAGCATTTTTTTTTTTTGCATAAATGTCTTACTGTACCGTCGTTTATATTTCTGAGTAAAAAAAGTAATCAATCAATCACCAATTATTGCGATACTGCCGAGCCAGAAATGATAGCTCGCACTGTTTATACCTAAATAAATTTGCATAGTGTGCACATCAAAAAACAAGTGATCGATTCTTGTATATTTCTCAACTCGATTGACTGACAAAAGGAGGCAATCGTGAAAAGAGTGTTTGTTCATACACCCGTCCACCCGGCTCTCATTGACCGCAATTGCCTCCCATATGCGTCAATATTTGTATATTATACCTTGGTTTATTTGGCCCCAGATTAGAATCATAAATACATCCAACAAGTGCTGTATAAGACACGTTTATTACGAGGACATAAGGGCACAATAGCCCTATAAATCCTTTAGCTACCATTTGTTTAACAAGAACAAACATTTATAAATATATTCATAAGTTGAGTTTCTGCCAGAACATGCATGACCTTTCCATAAGAGCACACGTTTATCATGTCATCTGCCTTTGCAGCTGATTTTATTACACTTTATGAATCTTTTAATTTGGAACAGCACATTACTGGGCCCACTCACTCAAAAGGTCATACTCTTGATCTCGTTTTGTCCCATGGTCTCCCTCTACACAACCTAAATGTAGCAGATTTCCCCCCCTCAGATCACAAAGCCATCCTCTTCCAGTCTCTGTTCCCTGCTCCAACTCCCGTGCCACCTACGTCCTACCGCACCCACTCTTTTAAACCCAACTCTAACTACCTATTCCAACAGGCTTTTCCTGCTATCGCCCCCTCCTCCCCACCTACTGTCCAGCTTTCTGTAAATGTTTTAGTTAATGATTTTAACAGCACCTGTACTCACATCCTTGACTCCATTGCTCAGTTCAAAATCAAGCAAGTAAAGCGTAAGTCAATTACCTAGGAAAATGAACAGACCAGGGACATTAAAAAACTTTGTAGAAAGGCGGAACGTAAATGGAAAAAAGATAAGCTAGTGTCCTCTCACAATAACCTCAGAGAGCTGATGCTTAAATTTCAATCAGCCGTGAAGACTGCCAGAAGTGAGTACTTCTCCAAATTAATTGCCTCCCACTCACATAACTCCCGGATAATGTTTCAAGCCATTCAATCAGTCATTAACCCTCCCGCCAGTCAACCCCTAGAAGCCTCCTCAGAAATGTGTGAAGCGTTCCTCCAACACTTTGTTGCCAAAATAGAGGGAATTAGACAGCAGTTGCCTGTGGTACAGTCGGCCCCTTGTGCCTGTCCAGTGCCACCCTCCCAACTCACCTCTTTCAACCCTATCACTGTAGAAACACTCATTAAAACTGTCACCCACATGAAATCATCATCATGCCCCCTAGATAAGATTCCCACCACTTTTTTGAAGGAGAACCTGCTGACGGTTGCCCCAAACATTATTTCTATTATCAACTGCTCTCTGTCCACTGGCATATTTCCAACTAATTTTAAAAATGCCCTAGTCCAACCTCTTTTAAAAAAAAACGTCATTGGACCCCCTAGTTTTAAGCAATTGTAGGCCCATCTCCAAATTACCGTTTTTATAAAAGATTTTAGAGAAAACTGTGTCCAACCAACTGATTACTTTTATGAATTTTAATTCCACTTTTGAAACATTTCAGTCTGGTTTTAGGGCTTTACATAGCACAGAAACTGCGCTTTTAAAAGTTACCAATGATCTTCTTTTAAACGCAGATTCTGGTGACTGTTCAATTTTATTTCTTTTAGACCTCAGCTGTGCATTTGACACAGTTGACCATGATATTTTAATTGAACGTCTCAGTAACCTGGTCGGCATAAAAGACACTGCACTAGAGTGGTTCCGATCCTATCTAACGGATAGGAGCTTCTCCGTAACAATTGGGGAGGCCTCCTCCTCTCAAACTCCTTTTAAATGTGGCGTGCCACAGGGATCGATCCTGGCTCCTGTGCTATTCACAATTTATATGTTGCCAATTGGCAACATCATTAGGAGTCACGATATAAATTTTGAGTTCTCAAACAGTGTGCCATAAGACAAGTCCAGGGTTACCGTTTGAGTTTGTGACATGCACACGTTATCATTGCATATAAGTTGAACTATACAAATAGTTATTCGTTTAGTAAACCTTTTATTTGTGATTATTATTTGGGAACGAAGAGTGATGGAGGTGTCTTGAGGTTTTGAACTTTTGACTTTGTGTCTTGGGACACAAAAGTGGAAACCAAGTTTGCAACATGGGGCAGGAATGCTTGTTTTACATAGACATTGCACGCTAAACTGGCTTCCACACAAATTCTAAGAAAAGTCCTCAGTAGATAATGACACTGACGGGGAGGCCAGGGTCAAAGTGTGTATGGTGTTGGTGACGAAAGCGTCTGTAAGAAGCATCCTACCTGGAGGAGTTGGACAGGGACACAGAGGATCCAGAGGGTCGGTGTCGCCTCCGGCCTCGCTGGGGGGAACCCACCCCCGGACGTCTCCTCGGGGACTTTGACCTCCGCCACGGGTCCTTCCATTCGTCTGGTCGCCTCATTAGAGGAGTGGTGGCGTCCTTCTTCGGCGGGGGTTCCATTGGCCCCCCTGGCCTGCCGGAGCTGAGGATCAAAGGGGAGGATGATGAAGTTTGGACGATGGAAATGCAGCGTAAAGGCGTAAAGGGAGGGGAATAATGAAGATTAAATGTACCTTTCACCTTTTTGCATTGTGCTTCTGGTCTGTTGTGGTGCATATGAAAGGTGAGCAAGGGCTTACCACTGTGCAATAGCATGTCTAGAGACAAAGACGTAGATAGAACTAGTCTCCTTAGCCCAAAACCTTCCTCTAGTGGTCAATTAACCCTCCCCTATACTTTCAGCTGATCCTGTGGCGGTAAAAGCCTTTTCCACACCTCCTACACATAGCATGTCTTGGCTACCTTCACCCCCAGGTAACTTTCCCTGTGATAACAAAGGTGATCATTTCATAACACCCTCATACAGGTAAAAAGATAACGGTAAAGTGGGAAGGATTATGTTTAAGGATCAAGTATGATTTTTATCTTTTATGAAGATCAGTCACTGAACAGAAAAGCAACATTACAATCTCTTGTGGCAAGGCATTACAATGCCATAGGACACGAGGTGTGTAAGCGGAGGTTTCAGGTGATGCTGGCATTCAAAGCAATCAAAGGTATAGCTTTTAAGTTTTAACCCCCATATCTTGCAAGTATGATCGAACCCTACAAACCCACTCAGATCAGCCAACACAAGGAAGCTGAAAGTACCTTCACTAAAAACGCAGGGACAACGCTCCACACGTCCCAAACTCTTCTCCCTTCTGGCTCCAAAACTATGGAATGCACTTCCCATTACAATGAGAACTGCAGCCTCACTCCCAATCTTCCGCCGTAGTCTTTTTTTATGTATGCGATGTCTAGCCATACTTGCCATGTTCTTGCTTAAGCTTGTAGATTGGCTATTTTCACTACTTCTTTTTTTTTTTTTTATCCCACGATTTTGCACCCATTTTTTCACCCGGTGTCAATTATCTAATGTAATCCTGGGGGCAGAGGAAGTTTCCCCAGTGGCTTCCCCATTCATTTCTCTTCATTGTCAATGGCATTTTTAAAACAAACATTGAACTAAAAACAAACATTAAACCTGTCTATATTATGTAAACTTTAGATGAGGGGAAATAGTGCTGGCATCGGGCCAAATGACCTACTTGAGCTCTGTGCACGTACACTTCTGAAAGAGATGATAGATACTGCACATCTACAGTTACTATCTGGCTGACAGATGCTTGCATCACTGGACACCATATAGAGGACAATGCTGATTGATGTGAAATTCCATTAGGGTAGACGAGTTAATGTTTTGATGGTTGAGAACAGCTTAAAAGTTCACACTGTGTACACTTACTGAGCACACTTCCCAGACACTGCTTTGACATATAGCAAATGTTGTTGCTCTAGTTTTTGAGGGCCTCCTACACACAGCTCTGTGTTTTGAGCTTTGGAATGAGCTGCCTCTGCACATTAAGAGGCAGCTCATTCCAAAGCCCACGCCGTTCAAGTGTTTAAATCACGCCTCAATTCTTTGGCATTCCCAAGCATAGTATGAGTTGTTTTTTTGTTGAAAGTGACTGTGTATGTTGTATGTTTTTAAATGAAGTTGTTTTTTTTGCACGTTTAGGTGCACGTTAAGATATTTAATTTTATATAGATTTGTATTTAACCTTCTTAGTTCAGTTGTGACACAGGTCACAGTCTTCAACAGCTTTACTTAGTGTTGCTGCTGTGTTGTTTTTTTGGCGCACAATGAATTTCACATGCATGTAATTGGTATTACAAAAAAGTAACGCTAGAAGTAGTAGAACCTCGAACCTTGTAAATGGTGCATATGTATAGCGTCTTCATCCAAGGCGCTTTACATAGATTGTGCATTACATTCATTCACACACACATGCATACACCGATGGTGGAGGAAACCATGCAAGGCACCAACCTGCACATCGGGAGAAATTAGGGGTTCAGAGTCCTGCTGAAGGACACTTCAACACTTAACTCTGGGGGAGCCCGGGATCGACCTGGGAACCTTTGGTTGCCATGCGGCCACCCTATCCCTGAGCCACTGCCGTCCTAGACTGGAACTCACCTATGCCTTCTATGGCATAGGCAGCTCCCAGCAGGATCCGCCGAGAGAATATAGACGCAGCTGCGCGACATGAGACTAATTCATTAGAGCAACAGAGAGAGAGAGAGGAGTGTGTGTGTGTGTACATGTGTGTGTCAATTTAACAAAGGTGCAGACGATCAGAAATCAGCAGTGTGATCGACATTTGCGCTACTGTATGTAGGGGTGCAACGGTTCAGTTAGCCCACGGTTCGGTTCGAACCTCGGTATGGGGGCCACGGTTTCGGTTGGGTTTTGGTACAGTAAAATAAAAAAATCACACATGTGTGAAGTGAGTGGTGCAACTCTGTGTGGGGGTTCCCGGGGGTGGGGGGGGGACCCCCAGGAACACGCCCAGGGTGCCGGGCCGGTTCCGAACTGCCGCCCCGTGTCCGAAACGGTTGAGAAAGTATGTTTATACCTGGTGGTCACCATGTTCCCTCTAAAAAAAATTCGGTCTGAGCAAACACTCAAACCTCCTGAGCAGACATCAGCAACTACTGAGCAAACATACGTCACCTTGACACCAACTATCCAAACGTTAGATAATGAGTCACACAGGTGTGATTTTTTTTCCTTTTTTCCCAGATGGATTTTGGTATACGAGTGAATCAATGAATAATAACAAAAGGTTACGCAAGTTAAATTTTTATTTTATATCAAGGTGGTAGGCCTATAGACTAACTGAATATTCCTAAAATTGCTAGCCTATCAGTGGTTCTCAACCTTTTCAGGCTGTGACCCCCCAAAGTAATCATATTTGAACTGGGGACCCCCCACCTAGACAAGCAACAGAATGGTTCAACAGATAAATATTGTGAAAATAGCCAATCTACAAGCTCGTTGTGAACTTGTAGATCGGCTATTTTCACAAGTTTGACCAGTTTTTATAGCATGGTTTGCCGATTACTTTTGATGCAGTAATGGTATTTTTTCTTTTAGAGCCTTTGAGGTATTATAAAAGTCTTAAAAGTCCTTAAATTGTCACTTCACTGTCATCTGGGGTCCTCCCCCCACCCCCAAATCATGTGGGGACCCACAGGTTGAGAACGACTGGTATATGAATACGCAATTGTGCATTACATGGGGGGCATGAGAAAACGTAAAAACTTTATTGGGACACACACACACACGTGTGTGTGTGTGTGTGTCTCTGCACACACACACTAAGACGAGTTTGTTGGTGTGTCTTTGAACTCCTATAGTTTCTCAGATTGTCGAACGTCAGTAGCCCCTTATGGCCCCTACTACGCCAGCTATGAGCTATTATTATATGTAGCTCTACATAGCAGAGGGATTGATTGATTGATTGAAGAAAGCTGTATTAACAGACTGGATAATTACAGAGAGAGGTTCCATATGGGACTAGTCCGCTAGAGATTAACGTTAACTTCCACATGTTGTTTCATTCACAAGTACTGGACTGGAGGCTTGTTGTGCTGTAGTGATAACAACATTAGCTAACCAGCTAATGCGAAGCTAACGTTATTCCCCCTCTCGTTGTTGCACACAGCCATGCTTTTATACACACTTCCATCCGTTCGCCTTTTAAATCTAAATGTCCCATCAACGCACGGGTCCAAGGCGCAACGCAATCAGTGCATAATTGGATTAATCTCATCTTATCGTCCCTGGCATTTTTATTAATAAGCTCTGTTATTAAACCTGCCATTGGTAGTTTCCGTAGCAGAGGGACCAATGGGACTTATGAATCGAGAGCATAAATTCGAGGCTTAGACAAGCAAAGTTTGTCGATAACATCTGTCCAAATATTTGTTGGAGGAAATGTGCAAGGTGTGACGCTTGCAACCTACCAAGAGTGCACAGACGCACATTTTGTTCCACTCCATGTTAATGAATGCAGCCGCTGCTCACTAGCCACGCACAGACCCTCCGCTCCCACAGGTGGCGTTTCCCCCCCCCTCTGGGCCCATTCTCATTCAAATGCATTGTATAATGACCAGACGTCCTGCTATGGCGAGGTTTGGCGAGAACAATTAATGGCGTGAGCGGTGCTTTTGTTGTCGGGTTCCCTGCGTAACTGGATATTCCCTACTGTAAGAAAAACTGCTTTAGAAAACCGTCACTTCCAAATAATGCATTAGTGATTTCCACTTCCTGCTTGGCTACAGCCAGGACAAAGTGGAAAAAGTGAAATTTGTTGTTAAATATTTTCATGTGATAAGGTAATGGTGGATAAGAGTCAACACACGTCAATCAACACACGTCAATGTGTGCAAGGACTCAACGTTGCACAATCTCTTTCTGACACACAGGTAAGCCCTTCCCCTATCCCTCGGAGTGAAAAATTCCAGAGGTGTGATGCAAGCGCAAACATGCAAACGTGTCACAGACTGTGACACGATGCTTGCACGACACCTCTGTAGTAAAAATAGAACCACAACACACACACAAGCGCTATAAATAGCTCTTGTGCTATTAATGGCTCTGAAATATGATGCATATTCAACGCGGCACCTCCTGTTCAAAGCCAAGCGGTAAATCAATACAGGAAATGTTTCATAAAGCCAACATAGCCTATTATAGCAAGGCTATTTATAGAACTAGAGTAGGTCAGTTTATTCATTCACCAAACAGGTGATTTACTACACAATAAAAACAATAAAACACCCCTTTCCAAAGACTTCCTTCCTTGTTTGCTTAAGTGCGACACTAGCACATGATATCAGAAACAACATTTCCAGGCAGTCTGATGGCTTGGGAATTTTGAAAGTGAACTCTCTCTTGCAGAACACATTTTGGTGGATATTCTGGATTTGACATGATACTTACTATTTACTCGATACAGAAATGTCTGCATTCAGCCCAGACTATTCTTCCAGGCAGTGAAAGTAGCAATAGTTTGGAACATTGTCCATCTATTTATCTAACTTTTGTGTGTAAAAAAACATGGTAGGTGCATTCATTTACAGATAATTAAAACTGTGTAGACACTAGACAGTGCACTGCTGCTATGACCGGCGCATTCACTGGCTAACTTCATACTCTTAAACCACCACACATTTTCTCTCTCTCTACTATACAACCATTTAGCAAAAGTTGTTAAATGCATCACTGCACTATACAGTCTTAAAAAGGTGAAAATCGACTATCTGTTTCAATGTTTTTCGACTCATGCAAATTCTAAACATGGGTGCATGTTGTGCTGCTTAAAGGAATGCATAGTGGCGTTCTCAACTGCTGCGCAGCCAAAAAAAGAAAAAAAAAAAAAGAAGAGGAATAAATCGACACGTCGATTTTCGGCCTTGATTTATCGATCGATGATCGATTTATCATTCACATCCCTAGTCCTTACTTATCAAATTGAGTTTCTGCACAATGAAGACAACTAAAGGCTGTATTTAGAATTCTCTTTAGGGCACTGTTATTAAAGTGTGCCTTGACTTTAATAGCAGTTGGCCGAGGGCGAGAGAGACAAACTACCACAATACGCATTTGACTGTTATGGCGTCAAGTGCAAAATGACAACATATTATTAACCTAGCTATGACGGATAGTTTTGTACCCTGAGGAGAATGTCGGCTGGGTGAACAGGAAGAAATTCCACATTGCCTGTGGTAGGTACGTAGGGTTGCATAAGCGTAAGCATAAGTTCCATAAGCGTTGCATGATAAGTCACTCATGCCAACATGAGTGACGTCGAACGCTTATGCAACCCTACTTACTAGAGACCAGCGGATGGCGGATTTAGCCGCAGTTTAGGGTCGGTTTAGGGTCAATGGAATATATTATTAATTAATATCGGATAAACCGCGGGTGAAATAATGCTGGAAATAAATTAATGGCATCCATCTATTAGGTTTTATAACTTTTAAAATGGAAATAAATTAATGATATCTATCTATATTCTATAGGCGTATAATATAGTTTTTAAAAGGCACAGAATCATGGCGTGCGTTAGTAGTATTTTAATATTTTCCATCAGGCACAAATTAGACGCCTATATTGGCTAAGAAGGACCACAACAACGAGTGGTCTGCTATCTGCTAGGCTAACAGGCAGCTGAGAGTATGAAAGAAACTTGATTGATAAGTCACTCATGCCAACATGAGTGACGTCGAACGCTTATGCAACCCTACGTACCTACCAGAAGTTCCATAAGCATAAGTTATTAAGTTTCATAAGCGTTGCATGATAAGTCACTCATACCAACATGAGTGACGTCGAACGCTTATGCAACCCTACGTACCTACCATAAGTTCCATAAGCATAAGTTATTAAGTTTCATAAGCTTTGCATGATAAGTCGTTGAACGCTTATGCAACCCTACTTACCTACAACAGGTGCAGCAGTTAGCTGCACGCATGTTAATTAATTGGAAAAATAGTGTTAAAGGAAGCCGCAAACAGAAGGGCGTTTTAAAAGGCAGCCCACCTGCAGTTTATATAATATAAATATAATAATTAATTATTAGTGTATGTTCTCATAGCAAACAACATTCCTGTCAAACAGTCTGTGACTCGTGGGACTATGAGCCAATGGGAACAGCGTTTGGATTCCCGGGGCGCGGGTGGCCTTTGAAAGCGTGGGCCGGCCCGTCACCCATCGCTGAACGCAACAGAAGAACAAGGTGGCTTCCTTTAATGACTTGTCGGTTTACATGGTGTTAGAATGTGACTTAAAATTGAAAAGGAAAAAAAAACAATTGATAGTAATCATTTGGTTAGAACTATTTCCTTATTCATTCAAAACTATGTTGGGTGGTAACTAACTACACAAGTTCTAAGCACGGCAACACTTTCCAATTGAAGGCTCTGAAATACAAACGACTTCTTCCATTACCGAGAACACTGGTTCCCAAACTCTTTAGCTCAAGTGTCAAGACCCAAAAGAGAAATTAAACGTTTGTCCGGGACCCACACTAGTGAAATCAGCAGATCTACAAGCTCACAAGACGTTGCAAATGAGTTTGTAGATCAGCTTATTTTCACCAGTTAAAACACATTGAGTGCCATGGACGCATTGGACGGAGATCTCCGTCTTTTCAAATCCATCGGTTAAGTGCCATGGATGGAGATCTCCGTCTTCTGGTTAGGTCTGGAAAGCTAGCACGATGAAAAGGCGATGACCCCGCCATTTAAGATAGCCATTGACTCACTGTTTACCTTTTTCACATGTTTTCATCTCGGATTTTAATCCCGGATTCCGATAATAGTCAAAACTAGAACTGCACTCTGTCGAGTGCCTACTTGCTTGTTGCACACAAGTAGGCCATAAATGGCCTACTAGTGCGCAAGCAGAGCGCGCAAGTACTGTCGACCGCTACAAACTGTCAAATATCAGCTTCTCTGTGAAAGAACGTTTGAAATATTAGGTTTAGCTAATATTTTAAAAAGTAGTATTGTGAAGTATGGTAAAAGTTTCTATCTATAAAATAAATACAGTTCTATCAATTTAGAAGTGTCCTGGATCCCTTTTTAGTTTCTCAAAGAAAAATAAATCGATATCTGATGAAAAGAAAATTGTAAGTAACTGAGGATTTGTCTATAGAAACATAGAAACAGTATTTCGTGTTTCTACTCTCCGAGCTACCTACTTACAGCTCCCATGATGCATTTTGCAGACATGCATTGGCCTATGCATTACATCACCTAATTCAAAATGTTAAGTTTGCCGTTTTGCCATTTACAGAGCAAACAAGGACAATATCTTAGTAGCTATACTAGCTAAAAACTACAAGAAAGGTTATAGTTTTCAAATTCACACAATTTACTCAAATCCTCAAACCGTAGTAGGCGCATTTATTTACTGACAAATAAACCAAACTGTGTAGATACTAGACAGTGCACTGCTGCTATGACTGCTCTGCTGCATTCACTGGCTAACTTCATACTCTTTCATCACCACCACCATTTAGGTCCTTACTTATCATCACATTGAATTTCTGCACACTGAAGACAAGGCTATATTTAGAATGTCAAGACTCTTCAGAGCACTGTTGTGGCACCGCTAAAAAGGTATAAAGTAAAAGTATGCCTCGTCTTAAATAGCAGTTGGAACAGGGCCATCTACCAAAATATGCATTTGACTTATGGTTGGCCTCAAGAGAAAAGATAACGCATTCAATTCTAATAATCCTAGCTATGACAGATGGTTTTGCACCCTGAGGAGACTCTCTAAGCATCGGCTGGGTGAACAGGAAGAAATTCCACATGGCCTGTGGTTTTATGATGACGCGTGACGGACGCCGGTCCACGAACATTTTATGAACCGTCAGCCGGTCCGTGACAAAAGGAACCCCTGACCTAGAACATAAACTGAGTTGTTTCATTTTTCAGACAGCACATTGTAGATAGCAAGTTGAGGGCAGGTGGGGGCGAAGGACATGCAATACAGGTCTCTAGCTGGACAACCACACAATCCACCTGCAAGATAGGATATAAATGCACCATTTACCAAGAGTTTAAAATTACCTCTTTGTATTGGTTGTTCTGATCACTTTGTCTAAAATAGAAAACACACTTTGTGCATTTCAGTTCATTGTTAAGGATTATCAGTCTATAGAAACAACAGTATTCAGTGTTCCTACTCTCCAAGCTACCTACTTAAGGCCTATTCATAGTCTGGATTTTCGGTGGTGAGGTGACCACCGCTCCGGTGGTGAGCTGACCACCGGAGCTGAAATAACGTTGAGTGGTGGTGAGTAAAAACAGAGAGAAGGGCTGGAGCGGTGGCGGTGGTTTACTCTTCACCGCGGCTTGTGACGTCATGTTGTAGTTCGGTGGTCACCCCACAACCGAAAATCCAGACTATGTATGAGCCTTTACAGCTCCCAGTGCCAAAACAAAATGTTTTAAGTTAAGATCGATATTAGTATTTTGCCATTTACAGAGCAAACAAGGACAATATATTTTCTGTACGGGAACCCCTTTTGGTGTTTAAAGCATTTTGTTATACTTTAGCTTTTGAAAAATAGCAGATCTACAAGCTCAGATCTACAAGCGCGGCCGCACTACGAGCTTGTAGATCAGCTATTTTTGAAAAATCGTGAAAATATGCCTCAAATCTTTGAATATATATTCTTTTAGAGCGAACATTTTTAACTCAAATCTGCTTCTGGGGGGTCCCTGGAACAACACATTTTCAGATGGGGGTCGGCGGCCTCTTACATATAATATTTTGGGTCCTTGACATGAAATATTGAGAACCACTGATGCAGAAAATTGTCATGATTTAGAAAACATTTTGAAAATGTCGACGTCAGGCCTGAATGGGTTAAGGCCAAACCATAACAATGCAACTAGTCGCAACTCCTTGCAACAAAACAAATGTAAAGGCCGGCCAGTCCACACCAATGCAACTGCTTGCAGCAACTGCCATGGTTGCAAGGAGTTGCATTGGTGTGGACTGACCTTTAGCCACTGAGGTTAGTAGATATAAACTATAAGTAAAGGTTGTGGGTTTAAATGCACACAATTTACTCCAGCAACATCACTGGGGTTAACGTTTCAGAACAACATTGATAGCAATTCAGAGAGACGCTGATGCAAGCCGACATTCGATTAACACCAACATGTACTACAGTAACCGTTAAACCCCACAACATGTACCCCCAATTATTTTGCCTGCCTATCTATTTTCAATGACCGTTTTATTGATCAATGAGCTAGTGAATAGTAGTGCTGCACAATTCTTGCTCAAATGTGAATATTGATTTTTAATTTTTCCATGAAAATATTTATTGTCTTTAGTTGCTGAACATTACTACACTCAAAATGTGGCTTTAAACAGACAACATCAAAGTGCTTGACTTAAACCTACCAGCCAACTATTGGATTCTTGCTCAAATTTAAAAAGGAATCTCGATTCATTTATTTATTTAAATTAATTGTGCAGCACTAGTGAATAGCTGGTTCAAGCTTAGGTGTAGTAATCTACTTTTGCCATACTGCCTACTGTTGCTTGCTATTTAACATCTTTCCCAAGTTAAAATATCGCTTTGGATATTTAATGGATTGGCTTACAAAATAAATGTGACATACACTATAATATTGTACATGTATATGACACATACAGTAATACTCTCATTGCCATGTGTACATGTGTCCCTACACACATAAATGTGACGTGCACTGTAACGTCATTGTCAACTGTTCAACAGTAAGACTGTTTATGATGAGTGTGAACAATTCCTTTCCACTTATAATGCCACGGCCAACCACAGATAACTGCCCACAATCCCAACTGGAGACATTTACAAAGAACAAAAGCCCATTAACTCCCTAGTCCCTACTCCCTACACATAAATATGCATACTACACACACAGTGTGTAATGGCTGCAAACAGAATAATCTGTAATAATTTTATATAGTTTGTATCGTTGATTAGTCTCCTTTACAACTTGTAAGGATCATGCAATCGTGGGATGAGTAACACAGCTGAACTTGTGGGTGCATCACCCAATATGCTTCTGTTGGTTTTCACTCTTGTTTTGAGAGACCTGCCAGCCCACACACACACCTGCGGGTGTGTCACACATACCTCCTGCCAGCGGGCTAGCACGAACACACCGCCAGGTGCCAACAGGTGCGTGCTACCTGCACATGTGTGCCAGTCACACACCTGTGACTGACATTATCTCAGAGAATCAGTTCTAAAAATAACTTTGGAGCAACGCAGAAAGGTCACTTAAACTCTAAATAACTTTCTAGAAAACACTTTGTGTGTCACAGCATTAACTCTATTAACATATAATCTCCTATCATTAGATAGGAGATTATGTAGATCTACGTTGTTGTCACTTGCACCCCAGACAGTTTTTTAAGGAGCGGGTGTGTTTGCATGCAGCTCGTCTGCCCAGGAGTACAGCCAGATAGGAGGGGAAAGAAAAGTATACACACTCGTTGCTCGTCTCCCGTGGCTTGTTTGTAAAGAACCTATTAATTTTAGCCGTACTAGCGTCCGTTGCTGCTTGTGAGCATCGGGCATAAAGTATAGTGACAGGTATTAAGACTTACTTGGGTGGCAGGCCGATGGGGGAGCGGGGTTTAGCTTTATCCTCGTCCTTCTTCTCCCCCCTCGGCTCTCGAGGAGGACGCATCCTCGGCCTCTCCTTCTCGTCCCGCTTCATGCCCCCTTCATGCTTCATGCGGTCCTTCTCCCACTCCTCTTTTCGGCGCATCCTTTCCTTGTCGCGCTCCCTCTCTCTCTCCCGCTCGCGTTCCCGTTGCCGCCGTTCCCTCTCGCGGTGGTCTCTCTCTCGCTCGCGGTCCCTGTGGCGGTCTCGAGGATCGCGCTCTCGTTCGCGCTGGTCCTGGTGGGACGGAGCAGTGAAGAAATACTTTGCTTTTGGTGGATGGTTTGAATCAAATCACTTTAGTAGCAGGAGTACTAGGAGTGACTGCTAGAGGGAAAGTATGGAGTTTAGTGTGTGCTCGAAATTTCACTTTCCGGTGGATGCCACAATAGAGGGTATGCGCATGCATAAAGTGAATGAGAAATCGAGTGGCAAAGTGAGTGGCAAAGTGAGTTTAACGTCGCTTAACATCGCCTAATGCACTCATATTGGACTTTTCTGTTTGGATGTACAGTATGTGCTATCAAGGCCAGAAAGTTGTGTTTTGCCACTCAGTAGGCGTTCCTGCAGAACGTCCGGGTATGATGATGATGTCACGAGGCATACCCTCTATAACTATGGGATTGGAAATATATTCACAGGGCAAAGCAGTGGAAGGGAGGATTTTCAGGATTCTAGGATCGCTGTCCTTGGTGGATTTTCTGCCATCCACATTCCGGATTTAATTTGTGCCTTTGTACTGCGACGGTGGCGCCATGTAAACGCTTCTGACGAGAGGTAAGGAGTGTGTCCTTGTTCCAATGCTGCGGTGGTGTGTGTGACAAGAGTGTGTGGGGGGCGGGCAAACACCGACATCTTAAAGTGAACATGTATGCTGGCCTCTGGAGCTGGGGTTTAAGAACGACTGCCATAGAAACATAGCTTTTTCAGAAAACTGACAGGATGTAGAAGACATTTTTAGAATCTGATCTCAGGTCAAAATGGGTTATTCTAGAAGAGTAGTTGAGTTTAGTACAGAGCACACTTACATTATAGGGGTACGGCAGAGGAGCTTCTGTATACTGCACCCGGAAGTTTTCATACTGCCCCCCTCGCCACAGGGCCTCCATTTCATAATCGTAATATGGGTCAGGGTATGGGTCACCACCAGCAGGACTGTAAAGAGAAACTCACTCATATCACTGTATATTTTGTTATATAATTATGACAAGACTATAGAGCACCGAAGTCTGACGTCAATATCGGTAGAGGGCGCAAATCCACAGGTTCATGTACTTTTTATTTGCATTATAATCCCCATAGGGGGATTTTAGATCGCCTCATATAAGAACTGTGTTTGAAAAATAAACATGTCATCCCGGCCGCTTCACTCATATGGATATGAAGAATCAACTGACTGAGAGAAAATGCTAATATTACTGCTACTGAATTAGTTACATTTTCGCTAGAAGCAGACTGTATCATATATGAGTGACTGACTGTTGCAAACGATACAGAGACACCTCCCTGACAATAACGCAGAGACAGCTTGTTTATTTTTGGACCACAACGCTTATAGTAGACGATATTAAGATCACCCCATGTTCTTCTCCATAGAGAAATTAATTCCGCGAACCAGGGGAATCGAAGGGATGAGCGAGTTACGTCAGCACTTCGGTGCTCTATTACTTTGAGCCATTCCACAATGCACATTTTGAAATATGGAAAGGAAAATGGGAGTAAAAAAACAAGTGACGTCGATATATGCAAACACAGCTGTGTGGACCATCATATGATGATGAGCTGTAGTGAGCACTATGTCACTTTGTGTTTGACATGTCTTCTTGAAAAAGGTCCTTCTCACTGAATTGACCTGACATTTTTCAATAAATCGTTGCAGAATGAATTATTATGCTGCATGGTTTTATGCTAAATATTGATGAATGATGTTGAAAAGACCGGTACATAACAAGACATCTTTTCAGTGAGAAACTTGAAATGACAGAAAAACGTGTAAACTGATTTGCAAGCTCCCGAACAAAATATATAAATTGAACATTTAAAAAAAACTATGTCATTTGTCCACCCACTAAAAAGGTACAGAAATGAACTAAAAGCTGTGTGAGGGGTGTGGAAATGAATAAATCTAGGTTATGTTTGACACTCACCCTGGGCCTCCTGGTCCATACATAGGCTCTCTGAATTCCATTTCACTGAAAAGGGAGAACAGATTATGTGATAAGTATAACCCCTGTAGAGGTGAGGCAGATTCTACAAATTCCTTCTAAAAAAAATAAAAAGTAGAAAAATAAATAAAAATAATAATAATAAAATAAAAATAAATAAAATAAGATATACACACACACACACACACACACACACACACACACACACACACACACACACACATATATATATATATATATATACACACACACACCTTATCTTCTTCAGGCATTCAGATGCCTAAGAAGGACTTTGACCAAAACGTTGCCTAAATAAAGTTCGTATTGCAAGTGCAGACTGTGTGCGGGTCTTTGTGCACACACGTATACATGATGGAGCCCTGCCTCTACGCACCCGTCTCAGAGCATATAGGTGTGCATAAAACTTTGTTGCCTGTGTGTGTATATATATATATATATATATATATATATATATATATATATACCTAAAATTAAAAATGTTTTTTGATTGTTATAGAATGAATGGTCTTACTCTCTGATGATGCGGTAGCTCCGCTCTCTGAAGAACTCGTTCTCCTTGTCGAACTCTCTCTCCTCCTCTCCGATTGTCACATTGAAACGCTTCTCCTCAAAGTCAGGCTCTTGCTCCTTACGCATGGTGGCCTTCTTCAGCACCTGCACGGACAGCCAGGGACACAACAGGGTTGATTTCCTTGACTAAAACTAGGACGGAAAACTGTTCGTCAACTAGCCTTTTTTCACTGACGACAACTAAATAAAATACCCTGAAGAAGGCAGTTGCCGAAACGTTGGTTTTTACTCTGCATCCTAATAAGTAATCGGCACTTTGGCTATGAGGCCCCTTTTCCACCAGTTGGTTCCCAATGGGAACCGGTTCAGTTCTTTTTGGTTTTTAGTCCATGAGCCAGAGCTCCAAAATTGGAACGTTAATTATGAACTGAGTGGGCAAAACCATACCTATATTAGATTTATCACCATGAAACTTCCCCAATTGAGTACTTACACGAAGACAATGATTTGTTGTATTACAATTTTTAAATTTTTAAATATGCAAATGAGGCATTATGTAGGAAAATATGCAAAATAATCGAAAATATGAAAAAGCTACTACTGTGGAAGGGTTATCATGTATTAATTTACTTGTATTGATCCTATAAACAATTTAATATAGGTCGAGTTTGCCCACCAATTTTGGAGCTCTGGCTCATGGTCATGGACTAAAAACCAAAAAGAAATGAACCGGTTCCCATTGGGAACCAACCGGTGGAAAAGGGGTTTCAGTGTGTGCAGCCACCCTTTTGTCTTTTAAGACTGAACTCTTTAGATGTTTCTGCCGTGAGCTGGCACCACTACTAAGACTGGTGTGCGTTTAGCATCCTCCTGCACAGACGACTAAATAAAAAACAAAACTATGATGACTAAGACGAAATATACTGACAATTTCGTCAATAAAAACTAGACTAAAATGTCAGGGAGGGACTAGTGGATACGAGAAAAGGCAAGTCATTGTATGTTTGGTTGCATGCTGAAAATAGCCGATCTGCTGTTTTGAATTGAATTATAGATGCACGATTATGCAAAGAATAATTGCTTTTATCTCAAATAATTGTGACCGGGTGCTTACTTGTGACAGACCTACATAACACCAATGTGTTTCCCTTCACGATGCACTAGTCTTTAGGTCGATTCAATGCTGCAATTCTAGTTAAAGCTGCTACAAGACTATATGATTTACGACAAAACCAGAAAGGTGGCTTTGTATTCTATATAAAGTAGAACAAACTCTCCTCTCCTGTTTCACTCTTAGCTGTTGCTGCAATGACACCTGCATTTCCACATGGTTTATATCAATCAATAAAGGTTTAACTTATTAAACCCCAATGTGACATGCACTGTAATGTTATCTGTTAAGTATATTACACAGATAACTGCCCACATTCCCACGTGTACATGTTTACAAAAAGATTATGCAAATGTTATGTTATCCTAACAATCTTTTTTTTAAATATATTTTTATCCCACGATTTTGTAACGCATTTTTCACCCCTGTGTCAATCATCTAATGTGATCCTGGGCTCTACACACCCTCCGCCAACCTGGGGAGAGCAACGGACTTAACTCATGCTTCCTTCATGCTTGAGTGTCCAAGTTGCTCCTTTACACCTGACAGGGGGGAGTTTCCCTGGTTGGACGTAGCGCATGGAAGGAACACGTTATTCCAACCAGTTCCTTTCCCCTCCATCACCATATTAAGTTGTCAGATTTGGAATTGTGTTTATTTCTTTCAGATACATTTTCTACATTAATATAACCATATAAGGTGGGAGTAAAATGCTGCAAAATATGACTCCTAATGTCGTTGAAGTGGGACTCATAAAATGTCCCTGGGACCCATCTAAAAGACGACCCATTACATTGAAAACCTATTTACATCACTGCACAGAAAGCTGATAACTGCCCACATTCCCAAGTGTACATGTTTACAAAAAATTAATATAACATTGTGTATGGATGTGAATGTAATGTTATCCAAACAATCTTACCAGTTAAAATTAACTTCTGGAATTTAAAGAACTGGCTTTTAAAATAAACATGACGTGCACGATAATGTTATCTGTATTCACAATTTCGCATTACATATTCCGCAATGTTTCGGTGTGTTGAATCGTCTATGAACCGTGCACCCAGTAAATTGAGTGTGCAGACATTTCTGACTGCCTTTTGACAAATAACTAGTGATTTGCCTTTTGTAAAAATGACTTAAACATATGCTGTAATCCATGCAGATGCACGCTAACAAAAGTCAATTTGAAGTTTTTTGGTTCCTACCACAGCTGCTGCTACATTGAGGTGGAACAATCTTTTTGGTGCACCGTGTTTCGGGCTGGACTTTTAATTTTTTGGCAGACTCAGGCATAACAAAAACATATCTCCGAAAGAAATTACATGTGACTCACTCAAAGAGCCAAATGTATAGTGAACAATTAAAAGTGACGAAACAAAGAACACATGACATGTGGTGTGCCAGACTATAGCTACAATGGAATGAGGACAACGATAAAAGGGCACGATTATCAGCAACAGGAAGTCTTACCGTAAGCCAAATGTGTATATATAGAAGATGTAAATATATAGACATTTCAATAGGCATGTCGGAGATCAGGGCAAACGGGGCAGTCCCGAAAATCTGTCCTGCCAAAACATTGCTCTGCAATAACGATCGTTATTGACATGTGCTTTGTTCTAGGATGTTCAACTTTAACCTTTATAAAGTTAAACAAGTTATAACCTTTAATATTTATCTCCGCATTTGACCTTTCTCTTGGAGCGGTGAACTGCAGCCGTGCCTCGCTCAGGAATTATTTATAGTTGCTCTAACCCGCCAATCCAACCTGTGATGCTGAGTGCCAAGCAGAGAGGCATTGGGTCCCATTTCTTTGGTATGACCCGGCTGGGGATCTAACCTGGACCTCCCCATTTCAGGGCGGACACCCTAACCACAAGGCCACTGAGCTGGTTAAAGATCTGTAGATCTGCTATTTTATAGGTTGACGGTATGTGATACCAGTACACAAATCTGATTTGAAAGTCAGTGGTCCTAAAGATATTAAGAAATACGTTGGATTTGCCTGCAGTCTTAACAAAGCCCTTGAGACTGGATTTACATACTACAACTACAGTGATGCCTATGAAGCAAGCCAGTCACAATTATTACATAATCATCTAATCGCAATTATTTGAGACAATCTCAATTATTTTTGCATAATTTAAAAAGCAGCAGAAATAGGCAGATCTACAAACGTACAATGCGTCAGTGTCACAAGTGACACATTGTAAGCTTCTAGTTCATCTATGTCCGCATTCTGTTTTGCCATTAATATCTTTGTATATTTAAGTTACTTGTCATATCTGCACTGTGCACATTTTTTTATTACGAAACCTTAAAGGAGAATTCCATGCTAGAAGGCTTTCTTACCTTTATTTTAGTTGTTACGTCCCCAACAAAGAGGTCCAGGAGTTATTTTGTGCAAAAGTGCATTATTGGCTATTTCCCCTAATATAAGCCCTGAATGGGGGTTGGGTTTTTGTGCTAATTCGCTTATTTCCATCTAAATAAGTAGTAAAGTGTGCCGCTTGGGATACTATTTACATTATGAAGAGAGGATATATACAAAAATAATTGATTTTTGAGCGATGGAAATAAGCGAATTAGCACAACACCCCATAGCCCCATTCAATTCAATGCAATCCATTGAGGGCTTATGGTAGGGGAAATAGCCAATAATGCACTTTTGCACAAAATAACACCTGGACCTCTTTGGTGGGGAGGTAACAACTACAAATAAAGGTAAGAAAGCCTTCTAGCATGGAATTCTCCTTTAAAAGCAATCTGAAACTTCCTTTTAATTCATATAAAACTCAATTAAACCGTAAATCGCAATTAATTGCGTGACAATTAATTAGTACAGTACCTCTTTTGCATGCCTCAGGCCTCTCTCCCAGGCACTCTCCACGGGGGGCTCTACCGGAGGGGGCGGTGGGGGGAGCTCTTCAACGGCTGGTCCACCCTGGAACGTAGAGAGCAGAGAATCCATTTTTTCAAAAATAGCAGACCTACAAGCTCGTAGCGCGCCACTCGGTGGCGCGCTACGAGCTTGTAGATCTGCTATTTTTGAATAGCTAAAGCATAACATAGTGCAAAAATGGGTTCCCGCCCCAAAATGGGATATCATAGTAGCCCAACGTTGTGAGTTATTATAGCAATGGTATGTTTACAGACGCCACATTTAGTGCCGAGGTTTGGGAAACGAACCATTTCATTCATGCATCTCTAATTCTCCACGCACCATGGAGATACAGGGAGGGAGAGATTGGCCCAATTTATCAACTAGAGGTTTCGGGGCAGACCACCTACGTCACGCCACCAAGCTTTGTCAGAGAACCCCTTGTACCCACCCATCTGTCCATGTCCCTTTGGTGGCAGGTGCCCATGAATTTCCGTGCAAAGGTTTTTCTTTTCTTCACTAATATAATTCCAAAATGTTCACACAGAGAACACATGCATGATGGAATTTGCGGCGAACCGTGTCTGAAGTTTTGTTTCATGTGGTGTGCTAGACCATAACTACAATGGAAAGAGGATGTGTATATATAGAAGAGGTACCGGTATATATATATATAGACATTTCAATAGGCATGTCGGAGATCAGGGCAAACGGGGCAGTACCGAAAATGCAATGTCTGTCCCGCCAAAAAAACGATTATGATGATCATGTGCTTTGTTCTGCAATGTTCAGCCACATTCCTTCCACATTCCATACATTATATTGTTTAACTTTAACCTTTACAAGCTCAGAAAGCAGCTTGCAAAATTATGCAAGATTTGTTCTCCGCATTTGACCTTTCTCTTGGAGCTGCAGCCGTGCCGCACGCAGGAATCCAACCTGTGATGCTGAGTGCCAAGCAGAGAGGCATTGGGTCCCATTTCTTTGGTATGACCCGGCTGGGGATCTAACCTGGACCTCCCCATTTCAGGGCGGACACCCTAACCACAAGGCCACTGAGCTGGTTAAAGATCTGTAGATCTGCTATTTTATAGGTTGACGGTATGTGATACCAGTACACAAATCTGATTTGAAAGTCAGTGGTCCTAAAGATATTAAGAAATACATTGGATTTGCCTGCAGTCTTAACAAAGCCCTTGAGACTGGAAAATCTATATATTTCATCAATGACCAACCAAAACATCGTTTAAAATCGTATGATATTTAATCACCAAAACTAGACTAACACATGAAACACATGAAAAAACATTTCAGGTGAACTCAAATATGAGAAACAAAAATGTATTTCATTCAAAAGACTACTATGGCTCAAACCAAATCAAAACGTGCTGTCAAAATCAACAGCAGTGTGTAATCTACTGTACTTTACTACTTACCCATGGGTTATTGGGTATGAGTGGGTGTGGTGCGCCTGGAGGAGCACCCCCGTTAGGCGAGAAGAGGTCTGGCTTAGCGATGAGGGAGTAGTTGCCCTTATCGTTGACTCCTGGGTGGATGAACCGGCAGTTCATACCCCAGGTACAGTTGCCTGTGGGAAGCAGCAAGCACAAACAGAGAAGAAATCCTGTTAACATGCAAAAGCCAAGAGTTCAAATGTCTGTACATTTATACAGATCATTTTCAGCACAGAGGATATAAAGTGAGTACCTCCCAAAACCAAAGCAAATTAACTGATTCAAGTGCACACAATACATTCATCATCAGTTTTAAGTACTAGAGCTCCCCCTAGTGTAGAATTCACACAAACAATGACTGAACAGTTCAGATCATGGAACCCATAATAAAAAGCTAGATCCCTCATTGGCCGCTGCAATTCATTGGTAGGAGGGCGGAAGGCCACTCAAGTAACTAAGACCAGCCCCCACCTCTGATTGGCCTACCGAATGTCTGCTCTGTCACGCATGCGGTGGCTTTTGTGGCTTCCTTCCCTGTAAGATGGCGCCAGAAATACAAGACACCCCAGAGCCAAAGGAGGCATCACAATGTCTATGCATGGAATGATGCCACATACCACAGAAAACAATCAACAAGTAGTCAGACAAGTCTGTCTGTGATCAGATTATAACCGCACAGTGCTAAAGCTAAAGCAGGTTCTCCAAAGATGCAATCTAGATCTGACCACCCATGCACCGGTGGACGGTTCAACCACATTACCAACAGAGTGTTAAATGCAATGTCCTCAAATGTATTTCTCAATCTGCGTGCACAGAACATGTTTGCGCCCAACAATGAAGCTTGGTAATAAAAAAGATGCGTCTGTTTGGCTTGGAACTTGTGGAAGCTTGATTGATACACTAAAGCTAGATTGGAATACTTAAGTTGTAAGTTAACTTATGAAAAATAGCCAGAGGAAAAGGGGGCATGAAATGCAATTTCTTGGAACACTTTCAATCACTGAATGTAGATATTATGAGGATGTATTTAGTGAATGCATAAAAATCCAAAACAAGTTGCATATTAAAACAGTGGCATTTGTTCAATGAACGGATAAATAAAACTTACTGACCCTTCCTATACGACAGCTGAATAGATCTGAATTGGAAATTCTGCAAAACGCCCAATTACAGAACACAAGACACAGGCACAGTTTGTTGGTAGGAAAGGATGTGTGCAGTTTCGACTAAACAGTTTAACAGTGTTGCTGCCCCTATTAATAGTTTACCATTTAAATTATTAGTTATCAAAATACTTCCAAAACACAATTTCATTCTGTGACCCCCCCCCCAAAAAAACATAATTTTGAGGCGGGAACCCCTTTTGGTGTTAGCATTATGTTATGCTTTAGCTATTGAAAAATAGCAGATCTACAAGCTCATAGGGCGCCACTCGGTGGCGCGCTATGAGCTTGTAGATCTGCTATTTTTGAAAAATCGAAGAACCACTGACATAGAAACACAGCTTTTTCAGAAAACTGTCTACTGATGTAGAAGACATTTTTTGAATCTGATCTCAGGTCAAAATGGGTCAATACACAGCAGTTGCAGGCAACACCTACAACTCCCTGAAGTGTCAAGGCAGAGCTACTTTAACCCATTCTGACCGGGCACCCATTTTGGTGTCGGCATCATGTTATGCTTTAGCTATTTAAAAATAGCAGATCTACAAGCTCATATCGCGCCACCGAGTGGCGCGATACGAGCTTGTAGGTCTGCTATTTTTGAAAAATCGAAGAGCGACTGACATTTTTTTAATCTGATCTCAGGTCAGAATGGGTTAATCAGACCAGTGTGTGTCCGGTGGAAACCTCGTTTAGAATCTGATCTCAGGTCAGAATGGGTTAAAGGCCAGAAAGCACCAATGCAACTAGTTGCCAACTCCTTCAATGCAACGAAACCGTTTCAAGGCCACACCACACCAATGCAACTCCTTGCAACTGCCATTGGGAATAATGGCCTTATAATAATGGGAATAATGGCCTTATAATAATGGGAATAATGGCCTTATAATAATGGGAATAATGGCCGATGGTCGATTACTATACTTTCTAATTTCTATTATTAACGATTATTCTGACCCATCGCAATGTGGGGACTGGCCTTTTAGTGTGTGACAATGGCTGCGCTAACCCGCCAATGGCTGCGCTTTAAACTGCGGCTTGTTACCTTTCATGAAGAACCTGCAGATGGGACGTGGTCTGATCTTCCTGTCCATAGGATCCTTGACCTCCCCTTCCTCCAGGTCGTCATCCTGTGCCACACACATACATACATTATGGACAACGTTATGCGGCCGGCCAGTCACTCATATTCTTGTCTAAATGTTTGGTTTGTTAAGAACACAGTTTGCTCACATTACACTTCAAAAGCCTCCATGCAGCATGCATACTGTCTGCATTTGCCTATAAAATGGTAGATGTATGTCCTTTCAGACACACCATCAGGGCAGGCATACTTTTCCCAGCAGTTACCGTCGATTACTTTCCCCCCTCCCTCCATCAGTTTGCCTCTGACAGAGTGCAGTTTGCCTCTGACAGAGTGCAGTTTGCCTCTGACAGAGTGCAGTTTGCCTCTGACAGAGTGCAGTTTGCCTCTGACAGAGTGCAGTTTGCCTCTGACAGAGTGCAGTTTGCCTCTAAACAGAGTGCAGTTTGCCTCTAAACAGAGTGCAGTTTGCCTCTGACAGAGTGCAGTTTGCCTCTGACAGAGTGCAGTTTGCCTCTGACAGAGTGCAGTTTGCCTCTGACAGAGTGCAGTTTGCCTCTGACAGAGTGCAGTTTGCCTCTGACAGAGTGCAGTTTGCCTCTGACAGAGTGCAGTTTGCCTCTAAACAGAGTGCAGTTTGCCTCTGACAGAGTGCAGTTTGCCTCTAAACAGAGTGCAGTTTGCCTCTGACAGAGTGCAGTTTGCCTCTGACAGAGTGCAGTTTGCCTCTGACAGAGTGCAGTTTGCCTCTGACAGAGTGCAGTTTGCCTCTGACAGAGTGCAGTTTGCCTCTGACAGAGTGCAGTTTGCCTCTGACAGAGTGCAGTTTGCCTCTAAACAGAGTGCAGTTTGCCTCTGACAGAGTGCAGTTTGCCTCTGACAGAGTGCAGTTTGCCTCTGACAGAGTGCAGTTTGCCTCTGACAGAGTGCAGTTTGCCTCTGACAGAGTGCAGTTTGCCTCTGACAGAGTGCAGTTTGCCTCTAACAAAGTGCAGTTTGCCTCTAACAAAATGCAGTTTGCCTCTGACAAAGTGCAGTTTGTCAGACTGAATGCAATGTTCATGGGGAGTTTTGGTAACTGTGATAATTACACAGGGCCAGGGGGCTCAATCACCTCAATGTTAATGTATTATTCATGCATGTTTGGCTTTCATGATTTTTATTTTCACTAATAATACAAAACATATTTCATTGTACTTAAGGGACATTTTACCCAGACAATCTTTAAGTTTCTTGATTCAATATTTAGATATTACTATGTAAGCCCATTCAATTTCAAACTTCCGATGACTGATATTGCCTTTTAAGGAAAGGCAGACCACCAGATAAGACCTTTATTGATCCCACGGGGGAAATTCAGTCACAAATGTTTTGATTCGATTATGTCAATATTTTAGTCTGTGCATGAAATCTATGCATGAAATAACTAATGGACAAATTAGAAGGACACCATGTCACCAGAAGAAGGGATGTGTGTTTTACTTGTCAATGAGTCCAACATACTTTTGATGAAATTAATATCAAATAGGGATGTCACAATTATTACACAATCATCTAATCACAATTAATTGAGGTAATCGCAATCATTGTGTTAATCGCATTCATGTTGAAAAAGTTCATACATTAAAAAAAAAAATACAGAAATGGCAGATCAACAAGCTTACAATGCGTCACTTCCTTGTGATGCATTGTAAGCTTGTAGATCAGCTATTTCCACTATTTTATTCTAAGGATAACATTTAAAAATAATAACTTCATGGTACATTTCAGTCATTTGTCATATCTGCCCTGTGCAATTTATTATCACGACGAAGCCTAAAAGGCAAATATAATTGTAATTTTGTATTCATAACCCTATTCAACCCTAGTCTAGACTAGAACAGGAGAACAGAGTTTGTGCTGTACTTTTCCCTCTACACCAAATCTCGGCAAAAATAGCCGATCTACAAGCTCACAATGTGTCGCAAATTCTCGCAGCGTGCTTGGAGCTTCTAGGTCTGCTATTTTGGGCTAATGTTCTCCCCAGAATAATAGATACTGGGGTTCAAGTGGTTAACCGTGGACGGCGTGGAGCCCAAAAGGAAGCTTCAAAAAGGTGCCCAGCTTTGAGCCTTTGACAGAACCAATTCTTACAGCAGGCCAAAAACTGAAAATATATAATCAAATCACTTTTAATTGCATAGATTTTCCAGGTTTCCTGACATGACCATGGGATCTATTCCAGACTATCAAAAGTAAATAACAATGTTCTAAAAAGAAATGTTTGAGAGATCAAAACAAAATTCAACCACAGATCCTGCACAACACCAGATATAGAAAGAATTAATTAAAAAACGGTGTGAAGCAACTGTGTGGAGTACAGTATATGCATAATAGCATTTGAGATGAAATGTAACTTTTTATATATATATATATATATATATTTCTGTCTCACAATATTGCAGTCTTTGGGTGAGTGACAATGAGAAAAGGACAGGACATTAGTATAACTCAAATCATGATTTGGCATGTACAGTTACAGCATACAATGCATGTACTGTATATAATGGAACCATCCAATCTGTCACTGCAGCATTATTATTCACAGTGATACATGCAGTCCTGAGATATGTCAATGTTATTACATGTGACAGCTGTAATAAAAAAAGTGCCCGATCAAGAACCACATAGGTCAAACTACTGCCCAGGCCAGGTCGTGTGTGAAGATGACAATTACCGGTAACCATGGCCAGCAACCAGTGGTCATCATCGGCATGCTGGCTTGTGGTGGACATATTTGTTGAAATTACAGTTTTGTCACGGACATACAAAATGAGATAATATATATAGAGGGTATGCACATGCATAAAGTGAAGTGAGTGTCAAATCGAGTGGCAAAGTGAGTTTAATGTTGTTTATGCAATCAGATGGGATTTTTTCTGTTTGGATGTATGGGATGTCAACGCCAGAAAGTAGTTTTTTGCCACTCAGTAGGCGTTCCGCATAACTTCCGGGCTATTACCAGAAACACATCAAGAGCTAGTCATGAATGACCATTAACCCATTCTGACCGGGCACCCATTTTGGTGTTGGCATCGTGTTATGCTTTAGCTATTTAAAAATAGCAGATCTACAAGCTCATATCGCGCCACCGAGTGGCGCGATACGAGCTTGTAGGTCTGCTATTTTTGAAAAATCGAAGAACGACTGATTTTTTTTTAGAATCTGATCTCAGGTCAGAATGGGTTAAAGGTCTGTAACTCCGCAGGTGTTTTAATGGAACCAAATGGACCCTACGTGTCTGTTTGGTTCCATTTATACAGAATGTACACTCTCCTTGCAAATAAAACATTTGAGAACAACTAGTAGTAGTTGGACTCCCTAATGTGTCATAGTGTCGTATACACACTCTGAAGAAAACCTGGAGTAATTCAGTAATTGGGTCTTATGATCAAAACAAGAACATTATAATGATCATGATGTGCAAGAAAGATAATTTAAAATGTGTTAGATTGTTGTTAGAATACGGCCAATCACATAGATGACGGTCCCCTACCAACACCTCATCTATCCATGCTGAGAATGAGAATAGGCCAGCGGTGATCATCATCACAAACACTTACTTCTATCTCGCCTTCATCGATCTCTCCGTCATCCTCGTCCTTCTTCTTGTCTCGGAAGGAGTCTCTCCTACTCCTCTCTGCTCCCCTGGAGTCCTCGTTCTTCTTGGTCTGGGTGTCGCTGGGGGGAGACGGAGGGAGGATGGGCTTCAGCGCCTTCCTCCGCTTGGCGCGGGCCGCCGCGATGTCCTCCTCTGTCTCCTGCTCTTCGTCTCCTCCCTCCGCCTTGACGACGTGCTGCTGCTCCCCCTCCTCCTCGTCCTCCTCCTCCTCGTCGTCCTCGTCGTGCGCGGGGACGCTGGGCTCCTCGGGCACCTCCTCGTCGTAGTCCAGCTCGTGTTCGTCGAGCTCGCGGGAGACGGACGCGGAGTCGTCCTTTATCTCCCGGACGATGGCCGCCGCCGCCTGCCGTCGTCTCCTCTCTTGGTTTGCGTTCTCCTCCTCCTCCTCCGCAGAGTCGTCCTTTATCTCCCGGACTATAACCGCCGCACGCCGTCCCCTCCTCCTCTCTTCGTTTTCATCATCCTCCTCCTCCTCCTCCTCCCCCCTCTTCCTCCTACTGTTTTCCTCCACCTCACCATCTTCATTATCATCATCCAGCTCTGCTGTCCCAGTGGGTGGCTGCGGTGTCATAGGCTGCTCCTCCTCCTTCCTACCAGTCCCATAGCCCTCTAGTCGTGGCTCTTCCTCCTCCTCCCCTTCCTCTATCTCCTGGGGGAAGAAGGAGCCCCGATGCTGGTCTGGTACTGAATCAGGAGACTGTGGGGTATCCAAGACCCTATCCTCCTCTCCCTCCACCTCCTCGTTTTGTCCTCGTCTCTCCCCCTCCTCCTCCTCCATCTCCCCTTCTTCTGGAGAGTTCTGCTCGCCTCCCTCCACCAAAACAATGGCCTCTTCATCCTCTTCTTGACCCATCACTCCTCTTCCGTCTCCGACAGCGGGCTCCTCGTCTTCCGGGTCGGAGATGAAGTCTGGGACCACCTCGTCCAAGTCGGAATCCCTTTTTCTTCCTCCACCCCTCGTCCTCTCGTCCTCCTCCTCCTCCTCCGCCAGCCTTCCATTCTCCTCGCCGTGGACGAGCTCGCTGTCCGAGAGGAGCCGGTCGTCGTCGTCGTCTTCTTCGCCTGCAGAATCACGTAGAAGCTCGCTGTCGGATATGCCCTTCTCCTCCTCTTCCGGAGACTGAGGTGACTGGGTAGGGCTTTCAGGGGTATCCATCAGAGAACGGTCCGCTGGAAACATTCAATAATTAGTCAAAACAATGACATACGGCAGTGTTTCTCAAACTTTTAAATTGCAAGGTCTCTTCCCTTAACCCTCGATAGTATACAAATGGAACCAAATGGACCCGTTAGGGCTCATTTGGTTCCATTCACCCGCTTCGAATCCTATTGACCCATAATCACTAGTAGGTTACTCATCAAGACCACGCACTATACAACAACTTGGATTTATGTTTACTTACGTAGCCGTTTAAGACAGAGGTTAGGGTTATATTTAGGGTTAGTAATAGTCAGACAACGCAACAAACACCACATCGGACAATGGTTGACAACGACAACGTCTCTGCTCCAGTAGAGCTAGAGCCTACTGGCTCCATATGGTCTTGATGAGTAACCTACTGGTTGATATGGGGAGTATTCCATATCACCATTTGTTTACGGTCAGGGTTACAAACGTGTATGCAGTGATGCAAATAGCCTGCATCCTGCTTCGTAAGACTCACTAAATTGAGAAAGGACGCAATCATGTCACCCTCTGGGGGTCCTAGGATGCAATACTGTACTCAAATGTCGTTGAAGTACGACTCATAAAATGTCCCTGAAAACACCATTGAAAACCAATTTACATCACTGTGTATGGGTCAATTCAGAGAGACCCCCCTTGAAATGTACCCACAGACTCTCTGGAATCGACTTTGAGAAACTGACATACAGCTCACTTTAGCTGCGTCTGTCAGACTGACAGCACAGAACTTTAATACAAGTGTAACGACATGTTAGAAGCAGCACACAACAGGGTTGAAGACAAGTTAGCTGTAAGTAAACTGTTTACTTGGCCACTGATTTCGACTATTCCTTGAGCTTTAGTTATTTAGCTAGCTAGCAAGCAACCACATTGTCGATCTGAGACGAATGGCCCAAAACTATCTTGCATAATCTCAAGCAGCGATCGATCACACCTTGCGCCATGTTTGCCCACAAGACTAAAAACAACACAAAAACCTGCAGCTTTTCATTTTCCTGCTAACAGTGTAGCAGTAGCTAACAGCTGAGTCGCGCTATGTAGCATACAACCAGGCCCGAAACCCGTCCTCAGCGCAAAAATCTAAATTAAAACAATCGAATCTTTATTACCCAAAGAAACATCTTTAACTTAAGCGATCGTGCTGTGCAAGTGCATGGGACTTTGACGAGCGACACAGCGTCTCTTTGTGACCGACATTAAAGCATGCTCGCCTGCCTTTTCATTTAACAATGCAGCCTCCCTCGGAGTCCCTCCTCACGAAACTTAGCCTTTTAGCTAAGTCAGCTAGCTAACATCAAAACATGACCATTCATTCACCTTGGCAACCTGCTGCACCTCTTTGAAGACACGGCTGCCGTGTTAGGCGCTACCCAGTCTATTCGGGATGGTCTTTTTTTACACTTTAACAATAAATATGATGTGGTTATTTTCTTATCCGCTGCTGTGGTGGAGAAAATAAGAAGCCCTACACGACACGGCGAGAGCGGCCATTACCTCGAACGTCATCAAACGCCGACGGTCTGCCGCGCTGAAAGCTAATGCAATGCTGGCTGATCTGGAATCAGATCTGGCATGTTCTGCTACTATTAGTTTTTTCACTTTTTATTTTTTACTATTACTAGTACTACTATTCAATTCAAAGGGATTTATTGGCATGAGAAAACAAAAATTATGTACATTTGAAAGTCAGAATCTTCAATAGATCAATTGGGAATTGGGAAAGCATATTGGCCTACAGTTGGTAGTGGTGCAGGCAGCATTGTTGTGTAATGTCACATTGCATGGGTAGGGTCCATCGGTCCATTTTCAAATTCCAATACCCAAAATCTCGGCCACTCGCTCACTTGAACTCGGTCTCTGCAGCATCATGCATGCAGCATGGTCGTGTTACGGTGAAATTGGTGACCTGCCGAAATATGTGACCATCTTGTGGATTATACACATAATAACTTACATGGAGGTCTTTAAATACGTTGCCTAAATGCCGCTAGATAATATTGATATATTTATACAACTTTCTGGAAAAGTTATGAATGATACCTTGAACTGCCATCCTGTTTTAATATTGTGTACTATGTGCCTTTTTACTGTGTTTTTGTGTTTCATGTTACCTGCCTGTGTTATGCCTTGCTGTAAAACAAAACGCCCCACGGGGACAAACAAATAATTGAACCTGAACCTGAACCTGAACTCCGCTAATAAGCAAAGTATACTAAACCACAATGATTTACGCTGACATTATGTGATTGTCTACATGATTGTCACATATTTCAGCAGGTCACCAATTTCACTGTACACCACCTTGTTGGAGTGAGCGAGTGGCCGAGATTTTGGGTATTGGAATTTGGCTTTAGAGATCAATACTTCACCATGAAGGGGGGGGGGGGGGGGGGGGGGAACATATGCCTATGCAGTGAGGGGGAAAAGGGGTGGGTGGGGGATTCAGATTTTACAGCTGTCCGTAGGTGCCCTTTGAGTGCGGTTTTGAAGGAGTCAAGGGATTTGCATGTCTAAATGACTATTGGCGTTCGGCGTTCCACATTTTGGTGGCATAGGAGCGAAATAAATTTAATCTTTGTGCCGAATCTGGGTTGCATATGGTTTGTTGTGTTGTGCGTATGGACTACGTTGACATTAGTATTTAGATAGGGTATCTTGGTGGTGTATCGAATGTTGTGGACCAGACCCATTGCAAGATGCTGTACCTAAGCCATTCCAGCCTGTCAAAGTGGGCAGGGGTGAGGTGGGCTCGGGGAGTGAGGCCAAGTAGTAGCCTGACCAGTTTGTTTTGGGAAGTCTAGAGCCTTGTTTTAAGGGCCTTTGAGCCTGAGGTGCATGCATAGTCGAAGAAACCTTGTACGAGGCCTCCTGTTAGGGTCTTCAAGGTGCTTTCGTCGACCAGTGAGGAGATCCTGTAGGGTGTGTAGGCTATATAGTAGTACAGTAGGCCTATAGGTCTGATGTCTCGATACAGGTTGGTTAGTGGTTACTCTGTGCTGTGAAATCTAATTACTGTACCCTCGTCTGGTTTGACAGACAGGTTGTGTGTGCAGGCGGGGTGGTGTGCGATAATCCGGTTGAAGTATTCCTTCGGTACGGCGACTGCGGCGGTCGACGGGCCCGGGAGAACAATAATGCGACACGAGACAGTATCACGCTAAAGGTTCACACAAAGTTTATTACACAAACAGGAACATATATAATGCTGGATCATAATGACGTGACAATAAGATATGAGACAAAATAATGTGCCTACTGCAGCAAGGCTGACCTTGCTGCAGCTGAGATGTCTCTCGTAGCATATCTAAGTATGCTACAGTTCAGGCAGTACACAATACATATCAAGTACACTGTATCTCAAGTTCAAGTACATAGACTTAGATGGGCAACTCATGATTATAACACTCAGTAGCATAGAGATATAAGGGTATAGTAGCCCTAGGGTACGTGGATTAATTTAATCTGACCAGTGGTGGAAAGTATTCACTTTTCTTGAGTGGTGCACACCGCTCCTTCAAATGGCAATATGGGTGTCCCTGTGTCAGTAATGGGGGGAATTTCCAGAACGACAGCTATCTATGGAAATTTTATACACAACAATGCTCAGTGCAATGGCAAACTGTATTATGGTGCATGTTCTAAGATATGGTAAAATAAATATGGGGCGAGATATCCACGCTTCTGGGCGAGTTATCCACGGCTTGGGGGCGAGTTATCTTCACTTTCTGAAATTCCGGGGCGCCCGTTCTTCACTTTTCGCGGGGCGAGTTGGTATTCGTCTGTCCATGCCCATGCCTTACGACCTATTGACCCCTGCAGATGCTGTGCCATTCACACTAAGCACTCACCCATTGACCACTGCAGCACACACAAATACACACACACACACGCACACACGCACACATACACACACACACACACACACACACGTACACACAGGAGAAGGAGGGGTAAATACAACACATGTGCTTGACAGTCATTAAGACATGCGAATCCCTTGACTCCTTCAAAACCGCTCTCAAAGGGCACCTACGGACAGCCGCAAAATTTGCCCCGTGTAAAATCGGAACCCCCACCCCCCACCCCTTTTTCCCCTCACTGTATATGTTTCTTTTCCCTTTTTACCTCCTTTATGATGAATTCCTGTTCTGTTCTTTGGCTATATAGAAGTGTCTATTTGTACGTCTCTAAATGTTTTGATGAATTGAACAAGGTGGACCCTCTTGTAAACAAGTGTAATGCTTTATTTGGCCGTCCACTCACAGTGCAGTCTTTGTATTGAGTTGTGCTTGAAATGTAAGCTACTGTAATTCTGCAAACTGTTAATAAATATTTCAATCAATCAATCAATCAAGACTCCAAAGGCACCGCTCACTTTGAAAGTATATCCATAATGCAATATATAGAAATACTCTGTTAGGCTTACAAGTAAAAGTCTGGAATAAAAAATCTAGGCTACTGAAAAAAGGAGGCAAATAGGCTTATTATATTAATACATTTCAGTTTTTCATTTCATGCTTTTTAAATCGTATGCGTAGGGTAGGCTGCGCATTGACCAAAAGCCATAGCCAATACCTGTTGCTAAAGCCTTATTGACCACATGGGGGCGACAAAGGCCCGGCAAAGAAAGCAACAACCCAGCCCTTGGTTTGTGGAAGGAAAGCACAGAGCGCACTAAAGGCACCGTGACCCTGCGCGCAGTGCGCGGCACAAGGCGCTCTGTAGACAACTGCCATAACATAACCTCTGCAGCTACAATTAGACGGAAACCTGACACAAGGGAGGAAAATACTTCACTATTAAATGCGAAAAATTAGACAAGTTTGAAATTGAAAACACTCATTAAAGCGAAAAAAGTGAGATATTAAAGCTTGAAGAAAGACGTTTTTTGAAGAGATGGTCTGCATGCACTCCAGTCTGCGTCGCACCTGTCAAGAAAGTGGATAAGCAGGTAGGTAATTATTCTACTTGTAATAATGGTGGATTGGATGATGACTTTAAATTTATATGCATGTTTAATAATATTATCTCGTCTATATATTAGCCTATACTTAGATACAGTCGCAGTTGCAGCCTATATAGCCTTGGGTCAAGTCTGTATGTCACAGAGTTCTTTGATCGATTCTGACACGTGTAGGCATACAGTATATATGCACATATAATCGATTAAAATGACTTGATCCTGCAAAGCTATAGCCTATAGCTAAAGCAGATTTACAAGGATGATATCAATTGATATTGATATCATTGATATTGCCATATTATGCATATCCCCATATGCAAAACAAAAGCATATCAAAATAAAGAATTGATAAAGACAATAAGAAAGAAAGAAAGAAAGAAGGAAAGAAATAAATGTTTTAAGTGGCAGTTGTCCCTCTCAAGCTGGACGGTGCCCCAGTGCAGCAAACATTCTTTGTTTTCAAATTGAACAACAGCAGACCCACTGCATGACACATGCCATGTGTGCTTGTTTCCATTTTAGTGTCTGTGAGTGTTATATTATATGGTTCTCTGGCTGGCTATGATGTCTGTAGTCTGTTCATCCTTCTGGTTTCTGCTCTGTGTCCGTCGTTTTCCCTCTCTGCTTCTCACGCTCTGTCTCTCACACGCATGCACGCACGCGCACGCACACGCACGCACACACACACACACACACACACACACACACACACACACACACACACACACACACACACACACACACACACACACACACACACACACACACACACACACACACACACACACACACACACACACACACACACACACACACACACACACACACACACACACACACACACACACACTTTATGATGAATTCCTGTTCTGTTCTTTAACTATATAGAAGTGTCTATTTGTATGTCTCTAAATGTTTTGATGAATTGAACAATGTGGACCCTGTTGTAAACAAGTGTAAGGCTTAATTGGGTCGTCCACTCACAGTTAACAGTCTTTGTATTGAGTTTGTGCTTGAAATGTACTGTAATTCTGCAAACTGTTAATACATATTTCAATCAATCAATCAAAAACACACACACACACACACACACACACACACACACACACACACACACACACACACACACACACACACACACACACACACACACACACACACACACACACACACACACACACACACACACACACACACACACACAGTGCTGCTCACTGCTCATCAGTTCACTTTCTGGATGTTTAAGGCTATATCATCACATATACTCACATCACATATAGTGACATCTGCTGAAGTTATTCAAACGTGAAAGGAGAGCGATAATACTGCTTATTAAAGTACTTGTCAGTCAAGCTTGAATGGTTGCCTGCCCTACATTATAGACGTTTGATGTTGCAGAGCAAAATAAAATAGGCCTTTCAGTGTATTGATGTAGCATTAAGGGGCTGGCAGTTGAAAAGCTTTTACAGAGAGATTGCCAACACAACAAAGCCCTGCATGAATTGAAGGTATCCCTAGTGTATGTATGTGATGTGGTAAAGAGATGATACATTTGAGTCTCTCTCTCTCTCTCTCTCTCTCTCTCTCTCTCTCTCTCTCTCTCTCTCTCTCTCTCTCTCTCTCTCTCTCTCTCTCTCTCTCTCTCTCTCTCTTTCTCTCAACCAAAGAAACAAAACATATACAATTTCTTGACAGGTGTTTTCCTTTTTTGTTCTGAGGGGTGCTAGCTCCTCCTATATGCCCAGCTTTGTGTGTCTATCAGCCTGGGCACACTTGAACTTCCATGCATGTGCGGCTAAAGGAAGCTGTCTGCCGGGGTCTCTTCCGGGTTTGTAGACAGCTGGTGGATGGAAATGAAGCTCTATACCCACGCGGCAGAATGCCGCTGGGGCAAGCTTTTCCGGGAATCTGGCCCGACGCGGCAATCTGCCGCGTGGGTGGAGCTTCATTCCCACCCACCAGCTGTCTAAAAACCCAGAAATGACGCTGGCAGACAGCTTCTTCTGTCCTCGCATGGAATCTTATAGGTGTGCCCAGACCCTGTGACTATGTGTAGTGTACCTGGGGAATGTGATGATTTGATTGGCTGAGCACGGAATGTGATGATGTATGAGGACCATTTATGATGATAAGAGCGCCCCTCACTTCACACAAGTGTGATTTCTTGTAAAAACTGTTAGACCAATACAACCCCAGCAACACACTTGTAACACAGTGTAATTGAAGTGTGCATGATATCTGCCCCATACCAACTAGGCCTAAATTGTAGATTGTGTGTGGAATGGAACGGGTATGGTTGATGCAGTCTGACTGATTGTGGAGATAAATTACTTTGACTTATTTGCCCACCTTCATTTATTAGAGGCCGTGTTCAGAAGGGGAGATCCAATATCGCTCAACTATATAACCTACAAGTGAAAGATCAACAGAAGTCAGCAACAGTTTCATCTGACAGAGTCAACATGCGGTTAATTGCTTTTCAGCACAACCTGAAATAGTCATTCCGCACCATGCATACACAGTAGGCTAGCACAATAAGTACCAATAGAATACTGCAAGATTAGATAGAATATTGTCCATTCCACTGTAAAGTAGTGTTTTTAATGCCAAAAGTTTGTCATCGTACGATACACACTATAGGAATGCTCCGATCAGGTTTTTTGCGACCGATACTGATCACCGATTGCTTTTCTCATGATCGGCCGATACCGACAGGTCCCATACCGATACTGATCTTGTGACATTTTAATATTTCCAAAATGATTATGTCAAAACCATCCACGTAAAAACTGTTCCTGTGTGTGTGGGGAGGAAGGGGAGAATGTTTAGGCCTGTCACAAAAATGCAAAATTATGTTATACCATCTGATACGACTTGTCTTAAATGGTGTAAAAGATCAGTTTCTCCAGATAGGGTAAATTGCCGATCACAGATAGGGTAAATGCCGATTACCGATCAGAGTGAATATCGGCCGATATGGCCGATCACCGATCGCTGGCCGATTATCGGATCATCTCTAACACACACATTTAGTTGTTTTTAATACTTTCTTTTTTTTCTTTTCCTTGTGTGTCTCTTTCTAGGTGGATAAATGGATGAGATTTTAGGCCATGGAATAAACGACACAAAAAGAAGCATGAAAGAGGAATGTAGCAATCGAGAAGACCAACACATTCTTTAAATCCTTCACATTGTGATTGTAATGTTGTAATGTGTTAGTTTCGTTGGACTCAAGCTGCCCTTGAATTGCCACACGTTGGTGTGAACCCAACCGATTCAGGTGGGATTCCACAGATGGGACATTTCAGGTTTTGTGAGCCTCATCACGTAATTTTAATCAAATGAATGTAGTCTTCAACGTTTTATTAATTTTTTATCCCACAATCTTTGTAACCCATTTTTTCACCCGGTGCCAATTGCCTAAACTGTAATCCTGGGGGCTACTCTCCCTCTGCCAACCTGGGGAGACCCCTGAACTGAGCTCATGCTCCTTTCAATGCATGAGGACGAGTGAGCAGGCCGATTCTTATCACCTGACAGGGGGGGGGGGGGGGGAGTTTCCCTGGCAGGACGTAGCGCGTGGAAGGAACACGTTATTCCATCTATAGTTCCTTTCCCCTCCATCAGGCGCCCCGGCTGACCAGGGGGAGGCAGTATAGCCTTCGACAGATTTTGACAAGAAAAACAACAAGAAAAATATTTTCTTGCCGGACATGGCGGACAACGAGAGCTCCAGGACGGACACCCCAACGAACATCTCGCTGATTCCCGGCGGCGACACGGTCCCCGAGTCCCTGGAGTACAAGAGCGTGTCCGTGTTCCTGGTGCTGCTGGTGTGCGGAATGGGCATCGTGGGGAACGTCATGGTCGTGCTGGTGGTGCTCATGTCGCGACACATGAGGACGCCCACCAACTGCTACCTGGTCAGCCTGGCCATAGCGGACCTCACGGTGCTGGTGGCGGCCGGGCTGCCCAACATCTCCGACAGCCTGAACGGCACGTGGGTGTTTGGCCACGCCGGCTGCCTGGGCATCACGTACCTCCAGTACCTGGGCATCAACGTGTCGTCCTGCTCCATCACCGCCTTCACCGTGGAGAGGTGACGCATACTGTACTGTGTAAAGTATAACCCAGTACATTTACTCAAGTTCAAGTTTTAGGCATTCTTTTACTTTACTGGAGTATTTCCAATTGGCAGTACTTTTACTTCAATCCATTACACCTCAGAGGCAAATGCCTGGTTTCCAGCCTGATTCGCTTAGGGCACCGGGGCCAGTATTTTGAATGAAGGCCCCCAGGAGCCCTTTTCAGGGACAGCATCACGCAGTCCAGTTTCCCTGAAGGGCCCCACCGGCCCAATGGCTAATTTGGCCAATCATGGCCTTCCGTGATTTTTTTTGTCACGAATCACAGAATGCAGCGAATCAAAACATACATTTAACCACTTCAGCCATTTGAAAATAGCCGATCTACAAGCTACAGTACAGTACCAAACGTAATAGCTAGTTATCATGCAGAATAGGATATAGTTTTTTATTTCAACCTAAATTATACAACGTTTCACCCCTCCGGGCTTTCTCAAGTATATAGACCAGGGGTCCTCAACTAGAAATGCTGAAGGTCCACAAATCATTTTTGAATAAAACCATGGTCCAGTCTCATGCGCACGCAAATAAAATTGCGGGTCGCGGGCCACGTGGGCCCCATGGGGTGGGGCTGCCCCCCTCGCCCCCCTCCCCTAGAAACAACTATGCCTGTTTAGTACAGTCAAACCAAGATATACAAACCGGGTCCCATCCCAACCAACACTGGGGTGGCAGAGTATGAAAATATATTTTTTCACTTTGACAAATATTCATTATTCACACCTCCAAAAATCCAATTTTGTTCATTCAACTGAATGTGTGAATGTGTCACTGCCAAGGTTATAATAGTTAACTAAAACTAACTAAAAATACCCTTAGTTATAGTTTTTATCAATATTTATATGCATTTCGGAAATTCATAATATAAACCTTTTAAATTCATTTGATTAATTTCCTCATTTCTCCAACAAGTTTTACGGCTGTTTTCAGCACCATACGGCAGCATGTAGCCACACTTTACGTTGCTTGTTTACATTCTGCACTGCCTGAAACTGACTGCATGTTACTTGGAAAATCAAACCCGTCTTAAGTGAGTGGTACTGTACTGTACTGTACTGTACTGTACTGTACTGTACTGTACTGTACTGTACTGTACTGTACTGTAAGCCCTCCTCCCTGGCCTGTGTGTGTCTGTGTGTTAGGCTGTGCAACAGTGACACTTGGTGGTGAACAAACGCTATTTTCGTGCTCGGACACTGCCAGGAAAAGTTGGAAGAAAGAGACAGTCCAATATGGGAGAGAGACGCAAGGAAGTGCCTTGTGGAAAAGGATGATAGTAAAATATGCGGAGCACTTCGGAAGGGTATAGGCCTATTATATAAGGATCAGGTATTTGTGGAATGAGCAATACAGCTGAATGTGTGGGTAGCACACATTTGCCAAAACATTTGCCAAAATGGCAAGTGGTTGGTATTTATTCACCCTTGCCACAACAGCTTGGTTTGGTATGGAACAGTATCTCTCTCACGGGCAAGACAGAACTTGTCATCATTAAAGGCAATCTCAATGCAGTGAGATTCTGAAGCCAGTGGCGATCCCATATCTTCAGAATCTTGGACCTAACGCCATCCTCCAGGATGCCAACGCTCGCCCCGTAGAGCCAGGATCACAGAGTACCTCCAAAATGTAGGAGTGGAAATGCTGTGAGTCTAGACCTCAACCCAATTGAACACTTGTGGGATCAGCTTGGGCGTGCTGTACGAGTGTATGTGCTGTACATGCAACCAACAGAACCAAGTGTTGTTTTTTCCTTATTACTGTGGGAGAGTGCAATCATCCAATCCACTAAGCAACTCAAAGTAAGGGTTGGTATACCAACCATTTGCAATTTTGGCACATTTTGTGGGGGCGCTACCCACACGTTTAGCTGTGTTGCTCATTCCACGAATGCCCGATTCTTACAATCTATACAGACTATACCTCGTTGTACAGGTGACAACGATCAACGATTAATATGATATAAAACACAATACCAAATGGTATCATCAAAGTGGAGAAATAAAGGACCAAAGTTACGTTTCTGAACTTTTAGAGTTTATATTTTTAAATGGTATATCTTTTAGCTTTTATTACACAATACATATTGATCTTTTTTAATCCTATACCTGACAAATAAACCAAAGTACGAAAAAAAAAAAAAAACTAAACTATAACTAAACTAAAACTAAGCATTTCAACAAAATAAAAACTAAATAAAAACTAGCAAACCCGCTCTAAAAACTAACTAAAACTAACTGAATTAGAAAAAAACAAGTCAAAACTAACTAAAACTAAACTATAATGAAAAAAACAAAACTATTATAACCTTGGTCACTGCTAGTGAGCCAGTCAGCGCAACATTGTCATCATGACATGCCGGCCCATAATACACACATTCAGAGTGTTAATTGCGTTTCTCGGCATTGATCGAATACAACGGAGAATTCAACTCGCCGGTTGCCTTGACTTTTTTTCTTCTCTTTCTTCTTTTTTTCTTAATGTTTTTTTGTGGCTTTCGCCTTTATTTGATATGTTTTATGGAGGGACAGACAGTAGGCTGACAGGAAATGGGGAGAGAGATGGGGGGGTCACTCCCGCTGAGCCACGGCCCAGGCCTTTTCTCTTTATTCTATCATTTCTCCAGGGTCCGCAGAGAGGTGTGCCGCGGTCCGGTCGTGGACCGCGGTCCGCCTGTTGAGGACCACTGATATAGACCATTGAATAGACCATTTCACAGTATAATGATATAGGGCTTTTTGAAATTATCCTCGCCAGGACCGGAATGGCCGAATGCAAAGGATTATGTCATGCCGACCCAGTTATTTCAATTGGCTTCACTTCTGCCCATAGGGGCCGCCACAAATGCGAACAGTTGCACCGTCTGTCATACAAACGGTATTTCCCCTACTGTTTCCTCATGTCCAGATGGCTGCTGCACGCCATACAACTGACACAGCCCTGGGTATGCAACCCGGCCTGGCGGGGATCTGCGCTCAGAGGAGCGCACTTTTCTAGTTAATTCTTGTGCATGTAGCTTAACAGTTAAATTATTATATACCAGTCAATATATACAGTATCAGTCAATGTATGTTTTGTATTATTATCTAAAGCTACTGTGTCAAATTATTGTAGGGGTGTAAAAAGTGCAATATTTGCCTCTGAGACGGAAAGGAGACTAAAGAAATGTAGGTGCTTTTCAGTTTTTCTTTTAACATACAGTACCGGTACTTTCCAACGTTATATCGTAAAGTGTAAAGTTGTACAAAATAGCTTAACCCATTTTGACCTGAGATCAGATTTAAAAAATGTCTTCTACATCCTGGTAGTTTTCTGAAAAAGCTATGTTTCTATGTCAGTGGTTGTTCGATTTTTCAAAAATAGCAGACCTACAAGCTCGTAGCGCGCCACCGAGTGGCGCGCTACGCTGCTATTTTTCAATAGCTAAAGCATAACATAATGCTAACACCAAAAGGGGTTCCCGCCCCCAAAATGGGTTTAAAATACACTACTGTAACACATTGTTTACAACACGGCATTTGCTACACATCGGTAAACCTCACCTTTCAGTTGAAGTGCCGGCGCATGACATGAACTTAATTGGCTCTCATTATATTGCAACAAAGCCCTTTGCTGTGTCCCTCATGCAGGTACATAGCTATCTGCCATCCAATCAGGGCTCAGACGGTGTGCACAGTCTCCCGGGCCAAGCGGATCATCACCGCTGTTTGGATCATCACCTGCGTCTACTGCATGCTCTGGTTTTTCCTGGTTGACATTCAGGTCAGAGTTTGTATATTTATTTGTTTATTTATTTGATTATTTGTTTATTTATTTATGTATTTATTTATTCCTATACCTATACTGTAGTGCCTAAAGTCCTATACTTAATGGCACTACTGGTTGCCGACGGCCAGGTGGAAGTTCTTACGTGTGCCAGTACAAACTGATCTCCAAAACATGTCCGTTGAGTTTAACTTTGCGTTCATTTTCCGCAGTCATTTTCCTATACAACATACAGATAAAATAATAAGAAAGAAACAGTAACAAACACAGGGGACCAGCCCTCCTGAACACAGTGGAAAACTGTTAGCCTCTGCCGTCTGCCACTGGCAACACCTGTGCCTGATTAGCAGCCTTGTTAAATACCAGGGCTGGCCCCGACACTGACCAAGCTGCAGTGACACTGTCAATCAGCAAAACATTAGGTCATAATGACTTACCTGTTGTCATTTCCAAAAATAAACCACAGTAAATGCCTGCGAGGGATTTGGATGGTTGGTGTGATTACAGAATAAAGATTGATTAGGGTATTTCGTATTTGTCTTAGCTCCTACCCCCATGCCATGAACAACAAGAAGGCCCCGTATTTACCTCCTTTAATCATTTGTATTGCAGTCAGTGATTTCAATAACCGTTTTATTGGTGCCTTCTTTTCTAATCTTTAAGCAACCCTGAGCTCAGGAAAGTCACTACACAAACAAAATGTAATAATATATGTCAATGTGATTGTATTTATTTTATTTTATTTTATTTTATTTATTTGACAATGCTCATTAATCAACATTTCAGTTTTTACTTCCATGTAAATGTGCCAGAGTTAGCCATAAGATAATTTACATCTGTAGTCCCTGAGCAGGCTCTGGTAGTAAAACTATACATACAATGACACATATACAGTACAATACAATGCAATACAATACAGATAAAAGAAAGACAGAGTGTATAGTGTGCCAGCACACAACACCATGCTTTGATGCCATGTGTGCATATGTGAAGCACCCAACACTGTCTATATCCATACAAAAAACACAATAATAAAAGTGAACTGTCTGTGTGACATTTATAAATAGGTATATTGGAACGTAACTAAGTACGCTGACTTAAGTACTGTTACTTTTACTTTACTGGAGTATTTAAACATTTCAGTACTTTTATACTTCTACTCCACTACATTTCAAATATTATACTTTTACTCCACTGCAATCTTTTGAAAACTGTAGTTACTAGTTACTTTGTAGAGTTTGATTATTATTATTACAAAACATACATTAACCAAGTCAGCCCTATATACATTCCGGCCATTTGAAAAACTATTTCATACATTTTATACATTTAAAAACTGGACATTCTGCATAGTGAATACTTTCTACTTTTGGTACTTTAATCACATTTTGATGCCAATATACCTTTGTACTTTTTACTCACGAAGTACATTTTGAATTCCAGACGTTTATACTTTAGACTAACAAAGCATTTCTATTGCAGTATTGATACTTTTACTTAAAACCCATTATGGGCGGGAACCCCTTTTGGTGTTTTAAACATTATGTTGGAATTTAGCTATTGAAAAATTAGCAGATCTACAAGCTCATAGCGCGCCACCGAGTGGCGCGCTACGAGCTTGTAGGTCTGCTATTTTAGAAAAATCGTGAAAATATTTATTCCAGAAAACGGATTTATTATTTTTTTTTAATTTTGAGGTCAGGCCTAAATGGGTTAAGTATAAGCAAAACAATTGAGTACTTTTACTTAACCCATTCTGACCGGGCACCCATTTTGGTGTCAGCATCATGTTATGCTTTAGCTATTGAAAAATAGCAGATCTACAAGCTCATATCGCGCCACCGAGTGGCGCGATACGAGCTTGTAGGTCTGCTATTTTTTGAAAAATCGAAGAACGACTGACATTTTTAGAATCTGATCTCAGGTCAGAATGGGTTGATCAGACCAGTGTGTGTCCAGTGGAAACCTCGTATGAATCTGATCTCAGGTCAGAATGGGTTAAGTATAAGCAAAACAACTGAGTACTTTCCCCCCCCCCACCCACCGCTGCGTCCAGGTGAGCCAGGATGGACACGTGCAGTGTGGCTACAAGGTGAAGAGAGAGCTCTATCTGCCCATCTACCTCATCGACTTCACCATCTTCTACGTCATCCCACTGCTGGTGGCCATCGTGCTGTATGGCCTCATAGCGCGGGTCCTCTACCTCAGGTACACCTGCTGTAGTACCTACTGTACCTACTGTACGGCCTCATAGCGCGGGTCCTCTACCTCAGGTACACCTGCTGTAGTACCTACTGTACCTACTGTACGGCCTCATAGCGCGGGTCCTCTACCTCAGGTACACCTACTGTAGTACCTATACTGTACCTACTGTACGGCCTCATAGCGCGGGTCCTCTACCTCAGGTACACCTGCTGTAGTACCTACTGTACCTACTGTACGGCCTCATAGCGCGGGTCCTCTACCTCAGGTACACCTGCTGTAGTACCTACTGTACCTACTGTACGGCCTCATAGCGCGGGTCCTCTACCTCAGGTACACCTGCTGTAGTACCTACTGTACCTACTGTACGGCCTCATAGCGCGGGTCCTCTACCTCAGGTACACCTGCTGTAGTACCTACTGTACCTACTGTACGGCCTCATAGCGCGGGTCCTCTACCTCAGGTACACCTGCTGTAGTACCTACTGTACCTACTGTATGGCCTCATAGCGCGGGTCCTCTACCTCAGGTACACCTGCTGTAGTACCTACTGTACCTACTGTATGGCCTCATAGCGCGGGTCCTCTACCTCAGGTACACCTGCTGTAGTACCTACTGTACCTACTGTACGGCCTCATAGCGCGGGTCCTCTACCTCAGGTACACCTGCTGTAGTACCTACTGTACCTACTGTACGGCCTCATAGCGCGGGTCCTCTACCTCAGGTACACCTGCTGTAGTACCTACTGTACCTACTGTACGGCCTCATAGCGCGGGTCCTCTACCTCAGGTACACCTGCTGTAGTACCTACTGTACCTACTGTATGGCCTCATAGCGCGGGTCCTCTACCTCAGGTACACCTGCTGTAGTACCTACTGTACCTACTGTATGGCCTCATAGCGCGGGTCCTCTACCTCAGGTACACCTGCTGTAGTACCTACTGTACCTACTGTACGGCCTCATAGCGCGGGTCCTCTACCTCAGGTACACCTGCTGTAGTACCTACTGTACCTACTGTACGGCCTCATAGCGCGGGTCCTCTACCTCAGGTACACCTGCTGTAGTACCTACTGTACCTACTGTACGGCCTCATAGCGCGGGTCCTCTACCTCAGGTACACCTGCTGTAGTCTGTTCTGGCTGCAGACTGAGGCCTGACTCACACCTTCGCAACAGATTGATGTATGCTCGTTGTATGAGATGCATATAGCTGATGCAAGCTCGCAATGCATTTCCAATGGGAGTCACATGGTTTGACACAACATTTGTGTTGTACGAGGGGGAGGGAGGCGGTCGGAAAACACAGCCGAAAGCCGTACAACACAAATGTTGTGTCAAACCATGTGACTTCCATTGGAAATGCATTGGGGCAAGATGTATCACACGCTTTGTATACATCTAGCATGCATCAATGTTGTATGCTAGATCGAAAGGTGTGAGTCCGGCCTGAACGAGAATAGAGATACTTTTAGGAAAGTCATTGTTGGAATAATGTCATTTTACTCTACGTTCCACCCTGATGTTTGAGGGGAGCGACCTCCTATACACAGGTTTAATGTTTGTCTTTAGTTCAATGTTTGTTTTGTAAACGTCTTTGTAAAGTCAAAGTCATTTTTCACCCCTGTGTAATCAATTATCTAATGTGATCCTGGGCTCTACACACCCTCCGCCAACCTGGGGAGAGCAACGGACTTGAACTCATGCTTCCTTCATGCATGAGTGTCCAAGTCGCTCCCCCATATTGTCTCTTTATTGTTATTGGCGTTTAATGTTTGTGTTTTGTCCGTTTGTTTTACATCACCATTACATCACCTAATCAACATGAGTCAGACTTTAATATATTAGCGCCCCTCACTTCACACGGGTGTGATTTTTTTAAACAATGGGCTTGATGGATCAAATAAGCCAAGTGCAGTCTTTCTCTAATGTAATGAATGGTCTTTGACAGCAAATCTTGATTTCGTTTTAGTCGTAGTTTATAGTCCTCGGGGGAAACAAAGTATTTTGGTGGGCCTCGGTGGCGTCGTAATGGCTATAATTTAGGTGCATGCTGAAAATTGATGTTATTTTCAGAGCGCAACCAAACATTTTTGTTGACCAAATTGTCAATATATTCAGTCTTATTTTTAGTCATCGTAGCGTAGGTCTTTATTTAAATGGCATCAGCTAAGCAAAGAGCTTTTTTTTTTTAAACGACGTCGTTCTTTTAATGCCCTTTGCCTAGCTGTTGCCATTTAAATAAAGGCCTTTTATACTGGACTGCAACCTCTTCTCTGTATTCAACTCATATCCTAATGCTTGGATACTCCCCCCCCGCCTAACAGTCCTCTGCCGAGCCACCCAGACGGCAGCACCATCACCGCTGGTACGACCACACTTCATCGCAGCTGCCGAGAACGGGCAGAGTCAGGGAAGGGCCCGGGTCAGCAGAGCCGTCCGAAGAGTGCTCTGTCATCAAGGAAACAGGTAGCCTTACGTTGGGAATTCTGCATTAGGAATAACTCCTTGAGATGTAGACCCAGTGGTGGAAAAAGCACTCGCACGTTTTACTGAAGTGCAGCAGAACTGCAGTGCAATATAGAAATGCTCTGTTACAAGTAAATGTCCGGAATTCAAACTGTACTTGAGTAAAAGTACGAAAGTATTGGCATGAAAATGTGGTTTGATTGATTGAATTACGGTACATTTCAAGCACAACTCAATACAAAACTGTTGTGTTAACTGTGGACGTAACACCATAGAGTATTACACTTAGGTCCCACAATAGGGCCCACCATGTTCAATTCATCATAACAATTAGAGACGTACAAATATACTCTATATAGCCAAACACAGGAAATCATAATAGAGGATGTAAAAAAGGGAAAAAAACAAACATATACAGTGAGGGGAAAAAAAGGTGTGGGTGGTGGATTCAGGTTTTACGGGGGCCAGTTTAGAATTGCAGCCGTCCGTAGGTGCCCTTTGAGAGCGGTTTTGAAGGAGTCAAGGGATTTGCATGTCTTAATTACATTTGGTAGGGCATTCCACATTTTGGTGGCATAGGAGCGAAATTAATTTAGTCCCTTGTTGTTTGTGCCGAATCTAGGTTGCACATGGTTTGTTGAGCTTGTAGGCTAACTTAAAGTACCAAAAGTAAAAGTACTCATGATGCAGAATCTCTCATTTCACAAGTTTTCAAATGTAATCTTTTGAAAATAGCAGCTCTACAAGCTCACGTTGCAACGCATTGTGAGCTTGTAGCTATTTTCAAATTACCGAAATGTCTAAAGGGCTGAAAATGTATGTTTTGTAATAATAATACAAATCTACAAAGTAACTTAAGTAACAAAAGTTTTCAAATACATGTAGTGGAGTAGAAGTAAACATATTGGGAATTGGAAATACTTAAGTAAAGCACAAATACCTAAAGGTTTTACTTATGTAAATGTACTTAGTTAATTTACACTGGATGTACCGCCAGGCTGTGAGGTACATTACATCATCAAAATCTCACCCCTTCATTCTTTCTCTTCTCTGTTACCGTTCCATCTCTCTCTTCTTTTTGAGGGGCGCTATATTCAGCTATTAGTGTATATTTTCGTCTTACACAAACATTAAATTTCCATTGACAATGAATGGAGAATTTACGACATATGTGTCTGAGAAAATCGACATTACATCATGATGATGATAAGAGCGCCCCTCAATTCACACGGGTGTGATTCTTTATTTATTTTTTATATCTGTCCAGTAATTGTCGTAGAATAGCTTTTGGTCACACTTGACCCATGGCTGGCCTTTGCCTGTTTCGCTGTCTGTTGGGGATTGGGAGCCATGATTCCCTCTGTGGCAGAGGGGATAGCAGTGGCAATACTCTATCTATACTGCTATCTATTACCTCAGATAAGTGCCCTTGGGTGACTGTTTGCGAAGCACTCGTGTCCTGGGTGTTATGTGGCTATTAGGGCCTATGTGACACCAAAAAACATTGCTAACATTGACACCCTGCACTACAATATTAGCTTGAGAATCGGTTACTGAAGTTAAGTGTCAGGCAGTAATGGCTTCTTTTCCTTAAGGCATTTTGGGCGGGAACCCCTTTTGGTGTTAGCATTATGTTATGCTTTAGCTATTGAAAAATAGCAGATCTACAAGCCACTCTGTGGCGCGCTACGAGCTTGTAGGTGTGCTATTTTTGAAATAAATCGAAGTATGACTGACATAGAAGCATATAGCTTTTTCAGAAAACTGTCAGGATGTAGAAGACATTTTTAGAATCTGAGCGCAGGTCAAAATAGATTAAGGCGGCATGGGACGGAAGAGATTTACCTCTGAGAACCCTTCCATCCCAGATTGCAGGCTTTGTCCGTCTCCCTTCAGAGACGTATTGGGTTCTCTCAGGATAAGCTACCTCTGTATCGCTTCACTACATCCACTCGTCTGGGGGGATTGGACAAGGTATTGGACAAGACGGGGGAGTAGCTTTGCGAGTGATTGTACTGTGGGCATTTCATTATAGCATTTTTGAAAAGTTGGATTGCTTGTTTCTCAAATTGGACATATTAGCATTATAGTCATCATGCAAGGAACTGTAATATCGAAGCATTTGTTCTCAAATGCGGTGGCTCAGGGGCGGCAGTGGCTCAGAGTGCCTGGATGGGAACCGCAAGGTTGCCAGTTCGAACCCGAGCTCCCACAGAGTTACTGTCGAAGTGTCCTTGAGCAAGACACTGAACCCCTAATTGCTCCCGATGTGCTAGTTGGTGCCTTGCATGGTTTCCGCTGCCATCGGTGTGTGAATGGGTGAAAGTAATGCACAATCTATATGTAAAGCGCCTTGGATAAAGGTGCTATATAAATGCACCATTTACCATTTACCAATGGTTTGCCAATGTTCACATTACCGCCACTAGAATAAATGGTGCGACGACCTGAAAGATAAATCCAGTCACTCATTCAAAGGTGCCTCGTGCCTCCACTTTCCAGAGAACATGCAGTCATTGAAATCCTGCGCCAGGATTGTGCACCTTATTACATCTACAATCAATTCAACTTTCTACAATCTATTTTAAGAGGGTCAGGTTGTTTGTGAATATAAGTGTGCGCGCGTGCGTGTCCGGACTCTCCGGAGCTAATCTCACAAACTGTTGCAACGACAGATTTATTGCACCAGTAGGCTAAAGAAGGATTTATTTGAACTAGGGCTGTCAAAGATTAAAATGTTTTAATCAGATTAATCACAGTTTAAAAAAAGTATTCATCATGACTAATGTAAAAAGAATAAGCCATGTTTTTCTGTATATTGTTGGGGATGGATAGATAAATGACGGAAGGGCAGGCGTATATGCTACATATAAACACATGTATGTATTATTCTTCATAACAAATCCAGTAGCCTTGCAGACCCGTAATTGATGTTCAAAATAAGAATTATTCTACATTCTCTAATTGTGTAGACTTCTTGTAAATTAACTTAAGTAATGGGTCCATTTAGTTCCATTTGTACACTCTGTGTTAAATTAACATTGATTTTACAATATAAATTGGGGTCGCAGGGACAGAAATGCCATTAAATTAATGCATATCAAACTGGGGGTCCTTGAAATGAAAAAAGTTGAAAATCACTGATAGAGCCGTATTTCTTATGGGGGTCCTCCTTGGCATATATTTTCAAATGGGGGTCCGCAGGCTAATGAGTGTCATTTTGGGGGTCCTTGACATGAAAAAGTTTGGGAACCACATATACAAACAGGAGCCATGACAGTTTGAGGTGGACACAGTATGAAGCTATATTCCCTAACGTGATTGTAGCCCCCAGCCAAGACCCAGCCCGCAACAGCCCCTGCCAATCGGGCTCAGCCCTATTGGCAGTTTTGGCACGGTACGTTGCGCGTTGGTCTGGTGAGTGGGAGCTTCTGCGGAATGCTACAATCTCATGTACACGTGCATGAGCCTCAACGCTCATACAAGAGAGAGAGAGAGAGAGAGAGAGAGAGAGAGAAAGAGAGAGTAGATTCTAATCAATGGTGTTCAAGGGCTCCATCCAAGACCCAAAGATTTGCATAATGTGATTTGGGATTTACATTGAAGTGTACTTAAGGCTTCCAGATGGTTTTTCACTCTGTTCTTCAATATGCATGCAGCCCACACTGTTTTCATCCGTCTGCCCTCAGGGCTGTTTGATAGGCTGATTCAATCTGATATAGTTCGATAAACTTCTGTATAGGCTACCAAAGAATGGCGGTTTTACGGTCGGGGAGATGAATACAGTGTGCTGTGAGATTAATATACACTTTTAATCTTCAAGACTTTTTTCCCCTGTCTGTGATCTCCTGAAGTGCACATTCAAGAAGATGTTTGGTGTGTGTGGTGCTGTAGCATCAACTGAGGGGGCAAAACTTGATATCATTTGCATCTGAACTGAAAAGCAGATCCTTTTGGGTGAAACAAACGGATCTCTGGACCCTTCCGTTAATTTCCTGGACCGAGTCCGTCCTCTTTTGTCTGTGGTATCAGAGCCACAGTGAAGCCACTGGAGCATGGCACGGCGGCAGCAATAATATGCATATTCAAAATGCCACTCAGGTCCTTTCTGTCTCATTATCTCCGCATTGTGATAATTAGAAAACAGCCCTCTCCGCCTCCTCCCTGTTCAATTAAATGCTTTGTGATTCCCCCCCCCGTTTTAATCTAGTTGCTGAGGTGGCTGTCACCGACTTGCTGCTTGAGGCAGGGGACAGAGACCCTTATCTCAAATAGCATTTAGCCGAGGAGAGAGAGAGAGAGAGACGTGTGCGACGATATGCGCTATCAACCTGCCCGACTTTTCTTTTTCTGCTGTGATCACAAAACATACGGCAGCTGGAGTGAAAGGCAACCATGCTTCAACAACATTATTATGGGGTGGGGGGATGGTGGGGGCAGCTCTAAAATGTCTGCAGGTGTGAGGGGCGAGGCTGGGTGCGGAGGGGAGAGGAGGAGTGGGTGGATATAAGGGAGAGGTGTGTGGTACTGTTGGGGACTGATAAGGCTAATCACTGAAGACGGCTTCCATTTCTTCTGTCAGGAATGCCTGAGCTGTCGTCATGGTCACAAACCAACGGGGGGGGGGGGGGTTGGGGGGTGGGCGGGGTAAGGGATGTTGCATTGTTTGTACGCGCACGCACGCACACACACACACACACACACACACACACACACACACACACACACACACACACACACACACACACACACACACACACACACACACACACACACACACACACACACACACACACACACACACACACACGTGTACATATGTACACGTGTGTGTGTACAGCTGTGTGTACAGCTCATAAATGTGCATGGGGTACACATTATATCGCTGCATGTAGCTGAATTTCCTTCCTTACTGTTTGGTTCCGTTTGATGATGCCAGGTAGGACATCATCAAACACACCCCCTTGTTTCAGAATCAGTCAGAATCATAACTTTATTGTCACACAATAAAGCCTAAAAGGGATAATGACTGACAGGTACATTCATCTCCATATATGGGAATATACCAATGACCATATATCCATATATGGGCATAAAAGGGACAAGGACTGACAGGTACAGAGATCTCCATGTATGGGTATCAGTCAGGTGTAGGTGCTGTAGGTGTGAGGGCCGTATAGCAGCCCAAACCTCTCTCGTACTTCTATACGTATAGTAGCATACATACTACCTACATGACTGCCTGCCTAAATATGTCCCAAACCGCCCCTAAGGTCTTCCACCGCCGGCCTGCTCGCTTTGCCTAAAAAAATGGCAACTAAAAAATACGGGGAAGCAGCTTTTTGCTTCTACGGGCCGTCGGCATGGAACAAGCTCCCACTGTACCTTCGTCAGGCAGCCTCTGTAGACATTTTTAAAGCTCAGCTCAAGACCCACTTCTACAACATTGCTTTTAATTGATCTTTTATTTTTTATTTTCTGTTATTCATGTCCTCACTGTATTGCATTACTGCTTGTTTTTTAATGTCGTTGCCTTGCTTTTCTTTTATTCTCCATTGTTCTGTAAAGCACTTTGAGCTGCATTTCATGTCATGAAAGGTGCTATACAAATAAAGTTTTATTATTATTATTATTATTACTACTAGGCTAAAAGATTCACTCATTGTGGGGAAGGGCTGTGCACAAACATTGATATATCTGAGTATCACATTTCACAATAATACATCATCCCCACTGGGATCCCCACGTCTAAACATTTTTCCAATATTTTGTATAGGAGTTAAGGTATGACAAGACATGTTGTTTGACTCTATTCTGCAGATAAATATTATAGTAGCCACTAATTATGCAGTTGTGTAGTCTACCGTTATACGCTATATACGTAGTAATATGTCGTGCTGAAGTTTTTTGCGGGGGAAAAGCGTATACCGTCTGCTAATCATTTCATCCATTGACAACGTGCGAGTGTATATAGCCTAAATGTGCACATGTCGCGCATCTGAAAGCACTGCTGCTATGTGTTATACAATGAATGAATAGACACATTTATTGACTATTAACTCAGAAGAAACCATCTGACACAGTTCCACGAGTTCACTTGCGCTGCTGCGCTGTCACTTATTCACACAGACACCAACTTCAGGGGCTGCTAAATGTCTCATTTGAGATGTCCCGTTGCCTCAAACAATCATGAAGCAAACACAGATAATCAGAGAAATTGCAACAATATAGCAGACAATATTACACTGGGCTTTGGATGTCACAAATGCTTGCCCCGTTGTCATATCCAATGCCTGTTACTTTAGGGCCATGAATATTGTAATATTGTCATACACATCGCCTTCATAAACTAGATTACATCTCTCTGTGATTCTCACTGCTGTTCCCTGCTTGCTCTTGTCTCACCTCTAGGTAACTAAGATGCTAGCCGTGGTGGTGATCCTGTTTGCGTTGTTATGGATGCCCTACCGGACTTTGGTTCTGATTAACTCCTTTGTGTCCACGCCCTACCTGGACTCCTGGTTCATCCTGTTTTGTCGGACTTGCATCTACGCAAATAGTGCCATCAACCCGGTGATATACAACGCCATGTCCCAGAAGTTCCGCTCGGCGTTCCGCGGCCTTTCCCGCTGCCAGAGACCAGAGGGACACCAGAGGACGTTGTCGTTAATCCATTCCAGCTATAGCACAGTGCGTGTCTCGCGTACCAGTACGCCCCCGCCTAACAGAAACGGAACGGACAAAAGGGCCCAAAGAGCTATCCTTAACACCACCACTGGCACAACTTCAGAATGGAAGGCCTCTAACGTGGTCGGTGGCGATGAAAAGACTGGGCCGTTTCCTCAAGCAACCGCAGCCAATGGGAGCCAAGACCAAGATCCCGTAGAAACCTCTGCGGATAAGATTTGTACGGATACAATTCCTCCAGCCGATGTTAGGAAGCATGTGCTTATAACTGATACCACCACAAACGATGTTAACGGTGTTGTTGCTATTGACCCCTTCGAAACAGGCCATGGGAAATGTGTGGCGTCCACAGAATGTACCTCAACCCATCTTGACGTATCCTCCTCCTTAAATGACGACGAAGCTAACATGGAACCCATGGAATCTTCATGCACAGAATCATGTCTAGTTAATGATGAAGGAGAGAAGTCAGAGAACCAACCCATAGACAACTTCTCATACAATGTCCAGAAAGCTGTCGACTCGGTGGAATCGTCTGTAGCCAACGATGGCAGATGTAAAGATCCCATCGACGACTCTGGTAAAGAGAAGGGAGATACAGAACCCTACCTTGAAGACAACAGAGATGAGACCATGTTACTCACTGGCCAAACACAGAGAGATGAGGAGGGTATGATTCATACTGTGATATAGAAACAAACAGCTGTAGTAGAAATGGCATGATTTGTCATCGTAATGATCTTCATCTACACTAGTATATTCCCCTGTTTTTTCTCCCTTGATTTTCTCAGGCACACAGTTTATCTTATGATCCCCTGTAGGCTGCAAGGCACATGCAGAGAGGATGTTAACCACCTCGTCAGCTTTAATGACTTAATAGATATGATAGGTTAATATTAATAGACATGATAGAGTAATAATAATAATTTTCTCCGCCTGAATCAAACGAGGTGGCCTCCCAGGTGCAAAACATAGCTTTGGCTAAATGTTTAATTTTTTTCCCTGTGTGTGTGTGTGTGTGTGTGTGTGTGAGGAAAAAGAAAACATTTAGAAAAAGCTAACACACGCACGCACGCACGCACGCACACACACACACAAATCAGTCGAATCAGTGTGAGCTTCAGTTCATAAAGGGAACTTCACCTACCATAATGCCAAATTTCGTGAAAAACGATAGCGTCGAACTGCCAAAACTGCTAAAATGGTGGAATTTTCACGGAAACAAAAGGGGTCTACGCCCTTTGGGCTTGACCCCTAATAATAAGAATAGTATCACGACCCTTTAACCTTTAACCTTTAACCATAGGTTATTATGAGAGTATAGATCATATAATCCATGTTTCCACTCCCAGGAATTGTAGGGTGCACACAATTTAGAAGTACTATCTATATCCTATAATATCGACCGGGTGCATACTTAGTTTAGACTAGTGATTGGTTAGACAAGTTTAGGTTTAGGTGTGCTGCCCCGTGGAAGGTTAGGGTTAAGGTTTGAGATAGGTTGTAGTTGTAGGACTAATGACTGGTCTAACCAATGACTAGTCTAAACCAAGTACTGTCTAAACTAAGTACTGCACATCAAGCATAAAAACATAGCATCTACAATAGAAACCAGTGCTATGTTTTTATGCCTGATGTATTCTGTTTTAACTTTTATCTTTTGTTGTGAAGCAATTTGGTCAACTCTGGTTCACTCTCATAACCACATAAAGATGAGTTATCAAATCAAATCAAATCAACCTTTATTTATATAGCACGTTATAACTCAACCAGAGTTGACCAAATTGCTTCACAACAAAAGATAAAAGTTAAAACAGAATACATCAAGCATAAAAACATAGCATATAGAAACCAGCGTGAGACATGGATATAGTACTGTAGGCCTACAGGAGTGCCTAAATAGGTTAAAATCTGTTCACATTGAAAGCCAGGGAAAGTGTGTTTTAAGGGAAAGTGCGTTTTAAGAAGGGATTTGAAAATGTCAATGGTTTGAGCAGCTCTAATATGAGGGGGGGGGTTGTTCCAAAGCTCAGGGGCTGCCACTGCAAAAGCACGGTCACCTCTTGTTCTGAGGGTTCGGGTCGTTGGCATGGTCAGTAGTGACTGGTCCGCAGACCTCAGAGCTCTGGTGGGGTTGTGGCTGTATGAGTTCGGCCATGGGGGGGCCAGGCCGTTGAGATATTTAAAGGTAAATAAAATAATCTTAAAATCGATTCTCTGTTTAATGGGGAGCCAATGGCGGGAGATTAAAACGGGTGTGATGTGGTCATACTTTTTGGTACCGGTGAGGAGGCGGGCAGCAGCATTTTGAACTAATTGGAGTCGAGAGTCGAGAGAGAATTGGGCGATACCATAGTATAGAGCATTACATATATATATATATATATATATCCTTGAGGAAATGAATGAATGGATGATGGTTTCGAATTGTTTGGGGGGGGAGGTAAGGTTTGATCTTGGCAAGTATAGGCGTAGGTGGTAGAAACTAGTTTTAACAACCGAGCTGATCTGTTTGTCGAAGTTGAAGTGGTTGTCGAAAATAACGCCAAGATTTATTTTGCACTGGTATGGATGTTGGATGTAAGGGGGCCAAGGTTGTTGACAGAAGGGATGGTTGTCTAAAGATGATGATTTCGGTTTTGTTGTCATTGAGATATAAGAAATGTGCGTCCATCCAGGTTTTAATGTCATCTGTGCAGTTAAGGGGTCAAGTGAATTATTGCTGGCAGATGTGAGTGGCATGTAGATTTGGACATCGTCAGCGTAACAGTGGAAGGAGATGGCATGTTTAGAGAGGATGGGTCCGAGGGTCAGCATGTATAATAAAAACAGTAGTGGGGCCAAAATCGACCCCTCACCCACAGGTGAGGGGGGCAGCCGCAGCGGGTGAGGAAAGTTCACCCAGCTGGACAGAGAAAGTCCTATCTGTCAGGTAAGATCTGAAGCAGGCCTAAGGCCGTCCCAGAGATGCCGACCTGCTGTTCCAGCCGCGTACACAGGATTCGGTGGTCGACCGTATCGAAGGCAGCGGAGAGGTCCAGCAAAACTAAAATGGCAGGGTCCACTGTTAAAATGAGGTTGTTAAAAACTTTTAGGATGGCTGTTTCCGTGCTGTGACCGGGTCTGAAACCAGATTGAAATTTCTCGTACAGTTAAAAACGATTGTAGTTATGTGTACTAGACTATTATCTCCAGGAGTTGGGAGATGGGCCTGAAGTTTGAGAGGATAGATGGGTCAAGGTTTTCCTTTTTAATTAGGGGGTGAACTACAGCATGTTTAAAGGGGGGACCTGTCCTGAGAGAAGGGATGTATATTTATTATTTAATAGTGAAACTAGGGTTGGGCCGACAGCGTAGAGAACGTCTTTGAGAAGGCGGGGGGGAATACTATCAGTGGGGCAGTTTGTAGGCCGGAGATGGGAAACTATGTCAAGGAGTCAGGGGAGAGATGTCGGAGTAAAGTGGTCAAACATAGCGGAGCAGGGGGAGATTGCAGGGGGAGGGGGGTGGGGGTATAGGTGTGCAGTGCCCTGAGGTCTGATATTCTTTCTATAAATAATCATTGGAAAGAGAGGAAGTGATGGTATGAGAGGGGCGGCATCACTGGGATTTATAAGGGAATTGAAAATGCTGAACAGTGCCTGGGGCTATTTTTAGATATACGGTGTTGGAAATGAAGGCCGATTTAGCAGCTTTTACAGCTCGTTGGCATGTAACCAGGCAGCCATTTAAAATCTCGCAGCATTGAACATAGTGGATGGGGGTTGTGTTCGTGGTAGTGGGCGCAGAAGCATTGGGTGGGGGTTGTGTTCGTGGTAGTGGGCGTGGCAGAAGCATTGAACATAGTGGATGGGGGTTGTGTTCGTGGTAGTGGGCGCAGAAGCATTGGACATTGAAATTGTGACGCAGTTGACTGGTTAATGGCGCGCGTGCGGCGCACAGGATCAGTAGGTTTGGGAGGTAAGCAGGGGATTGTTCGGGAAATGATCACAGAGACATGGAGCCCTTTTGATAGGATGAGGTCCAAAATGTGTCCTTTTTTACGGGTAGGATTTGTAACGGATCGAGTGAGGTTGAAGGATGTCAATAAGAGTAAGGAATTCTTTTGTGAGTGATGTGGCTACTGGTTATAGGTCCGAGCCCGATGGACTATAGGATTTGGAAATGAGGCGGAACTATAGTGGAGACTGGGACCGGGGGGGACGTCAATCAGTGACGGACGTATCCAGGCTGGACGCTATACCAGAGTAATCTAGTAAGAGAGTGGTGACACGCTTTGATCTCGCCGCAAAGCGGGTGCCTATGGGCGATAGCTGCACACTATGCGGTTAGGGATAGAGGAAGGGTTTGGGGTAGTGTCGGACTGATGCCGCCGAGAAACACTGTCGCCTGCCGCAGGTGTTCCACCAGTGGCGTGCACAGATAGACACTAGGGGGTGCTAGAGCACCCCCTGCCCTTTTGGCAATTTTGCTCTTAAAAAATAGTTTTTTTTTTTTTCTCAATTTGTAGTGTGTGGACCATGCGGTGACATTGATCAAATCTTGATAAAAAAACGCTTCTACTATATTATTTAGGCCCCCACAATCTAAAGCTATGTTTTTCTATGTCAAAAAAATAAATAGCAGACCTACAAGCTCATATAGCGCGCCACCGAGTGGCGCGCTATATGAGCTTGTAGGTCTGCTATTTATTTATTTTCAATAGCTAAAGCACCAAAATGGCGTTCCCGCCCCAAAATGCGCTGCACAAGGTGCCCTTTTTTTTCACTTGAGCACCTGCCCCTCTAAATGTCTGTGCACGCCACTGGGTTCCGCGGCTGATGTCGTTGCTGGAAAATGCAGTTGCTCTCTCTCTCTCTCATAAAAGAAACATCACACTTGTGTGAAGTGAGGGGCGCTAAACAAACATAAGAAAAATCCATAGACTTGGGTGCCATAGTGAAAAAGTCAATTACCTACATATACCAATACATTTATATTTATATTTAATATAGCTTTCTAAACAGGATACATGGAATATCGTTTAAATATTCTGTTCTACTATTCTGTACTTGAAAAAAAGAAAATCATCATATATGCTGAGAATAAAAATAAAAGGGGAAATATGAATATGCAAATATCAGTAAATAAAATATGAATATATAACTGCAAGTGGAAATTAACAGGGTTCAAACCAACATGGACTGTCTTTGAATATCTTTGAAGTTTTATTCTCTTTCAATTAAGTAAAAGTTTGTTGAGGAATCAACACCCCCTTATTGTTAAATTTCAAAGATATTTTTGGGACAGCTTGATTAAAATACGGGAATTCAAGTTTGACGATGACAAATTTGCAACAGGCTTGAGATGAGATGAGATTCAATTTATTGTCAATGTACAGTACAAGTACAGCACAGCGAAGAGTATTTTCGCATCTCACCAATGGTGCAAACTGCAAACATGTCAGTAAGGAGGATACATTATTTACAGTAGTACAGTAGTAGCAGTAGCAGTAGTCATTTAAATAAATAAATAAATAATGATATGAGAGCAGAAGAAAAACATGATCTGTCCATATTGCAAGTAGCCCTTATTGCACATGGCCCAGTGCACAGTGTGCTAAACTAAGGTCCAGAGACCAGTGGCATGCACAGATAGACACTAGGGGGTGCTAGAGCACCCCCTGCCCTTTTGGCAATTTTGCTCTTAAAAACGAAAAAAAAAAAACGAAAAAGAAAAAAAAGTTTTATGTGTGTGTGTGGACCATGCGGTGACATTGATCAAATCTTGATAAAAAACGCTTCTACTATATTATTTAGGCCCCCACAATCTAAAGCTATGTTTCTATGTCAGTGGTTCTTCGATTAAAAAAAAATAGCAGACCTACAAGCTCGTAGCGCGCCACTTGGTGGCGCGCTATGAGCTTGTAGATCTGATATTTTTCAATAGCTAAAGCACCAAAATGGGTTCCCGACTTCCCGCCCCAAAATGCGCTGCACAAGGTACCCTTTTTTCACTTGAGCACCTGCCCCTCTAAATGTCTGTGCACGCCACTGCCAGAGACCATGTTCCACAAGTCCAGTGGCCATATCACACGAGTCCACATAGTGTTTGTAGACTAGGATGTGTCCAGAATGCCCATGCAGGCACGTGTTTGGAACTTATGGCACCCCCTATTGGGCAATATTTTTGCACAGTGTTATGAGAGTTTTTGAATGACTGGACCAACACAATTTGTATTTATGAACAGATTAAGACATCCCATTTTTTCATTTATATCACCCCCTAGTGGTACATTTGACAAATACTTTCAGGGTGTGCCAGGTATTGAGAGACATCCTGCAAATCAATAGTCACAGACTATTATGTAACTCACTGCTTAGCTCCAAATCATACTGCATCTCTCTCTCTCTCTCTCTCTCTCTCTCTCGATGTGTACTGTAGAGACCATCACAGTGAAATGTCTGTTGGAAATAGTTTTGGTGCTAGCATTATGTTATGCTTTAGCTATTGAAAAATAGCAGATCTACAAGCTCATAGCGCGCCACCGAGTGGCGCGCTACGAGCTTGTAGGTCTGCTATTTTTTGAAAAATCGAAGAACCACTGACATAGAAACATTTTTCAGAAAACTGTCAGGATGTAGAAGACATTTTTAGAATCTGATCTCAGTTCAATTCCTTGCCTGTCATTTAACAAAATGTCAGCGTATGGGCTCTCTCAGAGAGACCATGCACAGCATGCAGTCTGTTACAGTATGTGCTCTCTGAGGGAGATGGCAACGCCACAGCATGCAGTGATAAATGTGTCTCATAAATGTGTCCAACTGTCCATATACACGTGGCAACTGGCAAGACACATTTTAGATGTTTTTTTTTGTTTTTGAGGGCCCCTCCTATATCCAGCTTTTAGCGTCCGTTTATAAAGCTTGTCCTACACAAACATTAAATTCCCATTGACAATAAAAAGGAAAGTTTTACGTCATAATATAGTGTCTGAGCAAATATGATAGTGTCTATTTTATGTCATAATGATGTACGATGTTAAGAGCGCCCCCTCGCTTCACACGCCACGGGTGTGATTTTTAGATAACTTTAAAATGTTCTTATTTTGATCATAATAAATAACGAATTACTGAATGTCAGTCTCCAGGTTTTCCATGTACAGTATGACTTACTGTACGACACAGTCCACCATAGGACAAGGGTTCTCTTCTCAAACCTATTCTTTTCAAGGACCCCATTACTCTGAGAGGGAACCAAATGGACCCGCAATAAGGGTCCATTCATTGCAAAAATATGTTGCCACATCATGCAGTCTTATGTTGTGCTATCTCTGAGAGCAAAGCACAGCATGCAATTTGATGTTATGTGCTCTGAGAGAGAGAGAGAGAGAGAGAGAGAGAGAGAGAGAGAGATAATGACATCATTCAGAGATAATTGCCATTGTATTATTGTAGAATCCATAATAAAATTGAGTTGTAAATGTTGCCCCAATATTTTGCAGTTTCAAGAAAGGAGTTGTAAGGGTAAAGATTCACAAATGGCAAAAGAAACGAGGGAAATATAAAAGTCAATTAACAAGAAAGAACAATGTCAACTATAAAATGTATTATATATACAACAATGTACATAAGGTGCATGGTCAAAATATAAATATGCTTCTTGTGCAACTGAAAACAATCAGCCTGAAAAAAATAAATGTATTTATTGAGTCTGTCAGATTTATGACAAATGTCTTCTAAGCAGTATTATGTTCGCTATTCTCATACGCAACAGGTTCCCAATGCTGATGCAAGGCTTTGAAATAAAGGAACAGTGATATTTCTTTGTTGTGCGTACGTACATCAGCTTCCAGTTGAATGTGGGAAAAAACTCTAGTCTCCGAAATGCCTTGTCAAAACAACAAAGAGATAATTGATGTTGCTATTCAAAAGATCTTGTTTGTGCATTGGTCCCTGCTAGCTGTCCTTTTCTTTTCTCGACAAGATTACTGGCTTTGTTTTATTTCAGTGCACCAAATACTATATATTGTTTCACATTGAAATGGAACACACATTACATTTTCAGTATGTTTCAGATAAACGTATCTTTTACTTTTACATTTTAACTTTAAATTTGATTGTTTTTCAACTGTCTATAGTAGAATGCTATAAGGTTTTATATGAATGGTCAGGGATTTAAATATACCCTACATTTACTGTAAATTCTGAATTGTATTGCTGAACAGTTAAATTATTATTACTAATTATTATTATGAGGCTATACATTATGTTTGGTGTCTGTTTGGTGTCTGTGTAAAAAAAGAAAGAAAGAAAATTGCACATTTACTTTCTTGGACAATGTGTATGAAATGATTCTGTGCGTGCCATATTTCCTTCACACCTGACGACACATGGTGTATTAAACTTGCCCCTTCCCATGGAGAACTGTTACGCCAATGACTTTGCGTCTGTGTTTATGTACAGTCAATGGTCTGTCAGGTCTATCAGTGGGCTAGACTGCAGAGGGTATGCACGTGACATCATCGTACCTGGAAGTTATGCGGGAACGCCCACTGAGTGGCAAAAAAATACTTTCTGGCCTTGACAGCCCATACATCCCAACAGAAAAGTCCTGTCTGATTGCATTAAACAATGTTAAACTCACCAACATTGCAGCTGTACGAAAAGCTTGAATTATCCTCTTTCTATCTGCAAAGTTTTGGTGAAGTGCTCGTTTTCAATAACACAACATTTTGCTGCCTCCTGCATTATGTGACATTTAGAAACAGGTGGTACGCATGATGGTTGAGTGATTTCCACTCCATGCTGCTCAATGTTTTGCCACTCAGTCTAGATGAGGCGGGCGTGTCGTGATGGGAAAACCATGCATGTGCAAAGTGAAAATCATTATGGGATTACAAAACCCAACAGTATATGTGTATTACTTCTACAATGCCATTGCCAGATTGATTGACAGAGTAATTATGGAATCCCTTTGCTCTTGGTATGCAAGAGTGTGTGACACTGATTGTGACTGTGTGTGTGTGTGTGTGTGTGTGTGTGTGTGTGTGTGTGTGTGTGTGTGTGTGTGTGTGTGTGTGTGTGTGTGTGTGTGTGTGTGTGTGTGTGTGTGTGTGTGTGTGCGTGCGTGCGTGCGTGCGTGCGTGCGTGCGTGCGTGCGTGCGTGCGTGCGTGCGTGCGCATAAATGACATGTTTCCTATATGCCTGCTTGCGTGCGCAAAACTGATCTTGACGATTTAATTGGCCCTGAGAGAGCTGCTTATTACTTGGTATATTGTCACTGTAGTTGTTGTATTCAGAGTTTCAAACTGTACACGTATTTCTATCTACAGTATACTGCTACACTTGTGTTTGGTTGTCACTGTGATATACTACTGTGTATAGTGGTGCGATTTCATAGTATTAGTATACTATACAGTACATGTGCAGTACATAAGCTTTAATATGTTGTATAGCACTGTTTCCCAAACTGTTTTCACGACTCAAGTAAAAATTAAATTTTCTTTTCCTACATTTAAACAAATATTTATATTTGAAAAGACAGTTTTTTCAATTAAAAAAAAGTTTATTATTTTATACATTTTAAAACACACAAACAGAAATGTAATAAAAAAATGTGACACAAAGCGATGTTTTGTGCGCTTGTAGATCTGATATTTTCAGTACTTCTCAATTAATTAATTTGTTTTAAACAACACACACACACACACACACACACACACACACACACACACTTTGTCCCAGTCCGGCAAATGTCGAATCTCTCTTTTGAATCTGAACCACTGTCAGGCTCATCTTTGTCATAGGGGATGTATAATATGTTAATAATTTGAACCAATGTTATGTTTTGCATGATTATTGATTTATCTTCAACCGGTGATCACTCGGTGTGCTGCCTCCCTAGTCCCTACCAGGATCAATAAAGCATCTAAACTCTAATCTAATCTCTTCTGATTTATTCCCTTTATTATGACCACTAAAACCCTGTGGTCAATTTAGAGAATTGAACATATAGTTGAGTGTCTTAAGTACCAGGTGGTACTTGAGACGGCGCCCCTCTGTCGTGCTCTAAAAATATAGGGTGAAAGTCCCTCCCATTGTGGTGGGCAGAAAACTGCATTTTTCTGTGAAACCCTTATGTTGAAGGTCCACCAGAACCCAAAACGTGAACCAGATGTAGAAAATAAACATGTGTTGTGACAGACTATATATCTTCTTTTATTTCACCCAGAAAATATATGTTGTAACCGCGACGATCGGTTCTTTAGTTGTGGGCTGTTGAATAAAGCTTGTTTTGACCGAAAACGCAATTTGGGAAAATAAATGTTCACTTGAGGTTCAGTTCTGGTTGTTCACTGTGCAGGAGGATGCTAAGCGCACACCAGTCTTGGTAGTGGTGCCAGCTCACGGCAGAAACACACACTGATAGCCAAAGTGCAGATTATTTATTTGGATGCAGAGTAGAATAGAAACCAACGTTTCGGCAGGTACAACTGCCTTCTTCAGGGTATCAGTTCTGGTCGTTATCAGCTGCTACCTAGAACCATTCATACGTTGGCGAAGACCACGATCTGTCATAAACCACTGAAAAGACCACATGACGAAGATCTCCGCCAACGCAGGGAATGGGTTAAGTGAAGATGTACAGGAAAGAGGGAGAGAGAAACGGAGTTACGGAGAGGGGGAGGCACGCAGCAAAGGTCATCGGGAAATGGGACTCGAACCCACCAGGCCACCACGTGCTGTCAGGCTACATTAGAGCCTTGTCTAGCGGCCCGGGCCAACGGGGCCATTAATCTAGTTTTATCGCAATAAGCCCTTCAAAAAAGGACAAATAAGGTTAGGATGTGGGATAAAGGCAGCAGATCCCCATCTGAGAAGATTTTGTGCCAGGGACCAACATACAATATTTGTCTAAATAGTCAATGTAGCCTATACATACTGTAAGGGTTAAAGTGGTTACATTGATCTTTATGCTACGGTATATTAACACATTTAGCTGGGAAGCCCCTCATATACCCCATGCAATTTGAGAACCACTAGTAAAAGTGAGTAATAGTAATAGGCTCTCGCATCTCAAGGAGTATACCCTATAAGAAAGACCCAATGATGACACCTCTTCTTTTGTACGGCATGGAACAAACGTCTGTCAGTGGGTTTTCTGATGGATGGCAGCATTTATCATTAGCTGATGGTTGAAATTAAGCTAAATGACAGCTACAGTACCATTTCCATATGCTAATTTGTCCTATCATTGTTAATAGACAAAATCTGAATTGCTAATCCTGTACCATGCATGCTCACTGTTTTTTTTGTTCGTTTTTATTCACAAGCCCGCACTTGATGTGGATAGATACAAAAGACCCCCTCAAGAGGGATTTCAATAATAATGAATCTTCATTATACATTTTTATAATTAATTAATTAGCCACTTAAACCCTATTCAAACATTGTCAAAATAGTGTGCGGTGTGTCGTGAGCTGGTAGGTCTGCTGCTTTTGAAAATTGTATAATAATTTATGCCAGGATGAACATGCAGGTTATAGTTTATTTTCTCTTTCTTCAGCTTCTATTCTTCCTTCGAGTTGGAGCTCATTTACTGTAAGGTATTATTGTTGTATAACTCATTGTTGCAAGCTGCGGCGCTGGCTTCCAAAAGGACCAGAGGTCAGACGAGTAGGTCAGACGGATAGGACAGTGCCGAGGGCAAAGCTAGCTGTCACACTACGTATACGTTTCCATAAAGCCTTTGCGAATAAAATCCTGAATGGAAACACGACCTGACAAAACCCTTATGTTTTATTGATTCGCTTTTTGAGGTGTTTCAAACAAAGGAAATACGCAAACGGGGTATGGAAAGTTGGAAACACTTGCGGAAAAGGTTTTTAATTGGAAAGCATTGAACTCGCATTATATTGCTTTTGAAAAGTTGGAAAAGAAAAGAAAAAAACGATGGGGAGGCAGTGGAGCTAAATGGACACTTCACCCTTTTTGCAAAAAAAATATATGTTAATGACGTTTAGAAGCTTTAGAACACTTTCCTGGGGGTCTTTATGTGTGTAATATGTGGTTTTAGATATTTTAGATTGTAGCAGTGAGCCTGGTGTCTCTGATGTCATGAACACTGGGCTCACTTCCTTCCTGGACTACATGTTGTCTCAGTAAGACAGCCCTCCCCCTATCCACAAGGAGGAGCAGTGCACCAAATAATTATGGGAATTGTAGTCCAGGAAGGTAGTGAGACCAGTGTCCATGACATCAGAGACACTGTGCTCACTGCTAAAAAAAAACTAAAAAACAACAACACACATTTACACACAAAGACCCCCAGGAAAGTGTTCTAAAGCTTCTAAACGTCATTAACATATATTTTTTTGCAAAAAGGGTGAAGTGTCCCTTTAACTGTGGGTGGGTGGCTAGGGAGGGAGGGAGGGATGTGGTCCCACTTCACTACCTGATAAATAATCGTCTAGTCTAGTGTGAGTGTTCAAAGATCCAACTCGCTCAGAGGTGTCAACGGTCTGTCACACAAGCATAAAGACTCCAGGTGGTGAATATAACCCCGCAGGCAGCGTGCAGAAGAAAGCGGTGCATGTTCTCCTGGTGAACCTGTCACACAAGACAAGACACAAATACATTCCTGCTTCTTCTGTATGTTCCGTTCTCTCACGTATAGCGCAGTGGTTCCCAAACGTTTAGCTCATGACCCAAAAGAGTCATTTGCCCGGGATCCAATCTAGTGAAAATAGCAGATCTACAAGCTCAAAACGCGTCGCTTCGTGCCGTGTTGTGCAGCTTTTATTCGTGGAATTTCTTTGATTAGTTCGTTTTAAAATGTATGACATTTTTATTTTTAAAATACAAATTTGCTAGAAGGTCCTGGGTTCGATTCCCGCTGGGGATACACAGCCTTGTGGGTGTGTTCTCTCCTCTGGGTCATCAGCGCCTTTTTGTTTGGAGGTTGCATGTTCTCCCCGTGTCCCCTAGGGTAGGTAGTAGGTACCCTCCCAAAAAACATGCAGTAATCCTGCTCTCTATACTGCCTCCCTGTGGCCAGCCATGGGCTTGGTCCAGTGTACTAAAGGCCTATTCATAGTCTGGATTTTCGGTGGTGAGGTGACCACCGCTCCGGTGGTGAGGTGACCACCGGAGCTGTAATAACGTGGAGCGGTGCTGAGTAAAAACAGAGAGAAGGGCTGGGTTGCCGGCTCAGCGACGTCATGTTGTAGTTCGGTGGTCACCTCACCACAGAAAATATTAGACTATGGAGTACTAGGGAGTATAGCGGGAGTGTAGTGCCCAGGTGCCCAGGATTACCTTAGACAATTTACACTGGGTGCTACAAAAAGGGTTACAAAAATCGTGGGCTAAAAAATTGGTAAAAATAAATAAAAGAAAATCGACCAATAACAATGTGGGTCCCGGCCCACTGTTTGGGAAACAGTAGACAGTAGAGGCCAAGGCCAGTGACAGGCGGTGGTCATGCCTCCAGTCCTTTCTGCAACATACACACGTCTAAATAAATATACCAGACAAGGGAATGAGGGCATGTGAGGGCAGAGTGTCTGGGGCAGAGTGTCTGGGCCCGTGGGAGGAGATAGGGATAAAAGGATATATCGTATGCTCCTCAAAATCCTAAATGTCAATTGTTAACTGTCTGTATTGGTATACTAGTATTCGTATGCTTTGTAGATTTTAATTATTATTATTACAAAACATACATTAACTCTGTTGTTGTTACCATTCTAAGTGCCCTTATTTTATTATACTGTATTTATATATGCATGTACTGTATGTTCTTGTTTTGTTTTGTTTGTTTTTCATTTTAAGTAATTGTATTGTATTGTCTGATGTATTATGTATTGTTTTGTTGTATTGTCTGTTTGTTAATTTTTTTTAAAATGCAATAAATATATTGTTAAAAAAGAAAAACATACATTAAACACTTACCTACCGTATATATACATTTTGGCCAATTGAAACTAGCCTATATTATATACAAGCTCACAGTGCGTTGCAATGCTTGTAGATTTGTTGCGACCAAAGGTCGCAGTTAACTATGAAACCTTGCGTTTTTGTCACGTCACGACACACTCAATTTTGTCACTCAATTTGTCCAATACCAATTTGTCCACTTAAACTCTAGACGGGCCTGCCCCAAAGTTATTTGTGCAGCCGCGCCCGGCAGCCGGTGAAAACCAGAGTTCTTAACAGGCCCGAAAATGTAGGCCCGGCCCTACCTGTGCCCTCATCAACACTACACTCAAGACACTGCCACCGCTGCCACCCTTATAGGTCTCCATATATGGAGCTGACCTGTGCTGACATTCCATATGTTGATCTGCCCTCATGAAACCACTCCACACGACCTCGCCCTTTAGGGCGAGGCCGCTTCTCGCCCCCCCAGGTGTTTTTATACAGTTCCTTAACTTCCTGTATACATTTGAAAACTTGTGAAATGGGACATTCTGCATATTGAGTACTTTCTACTTAGTAGTACTTTTTGACCCCAGTATTTTTGTACTTTTACTTGTGAATTCCAAACGTTTCACTTGTAACTTCTACATTGCAGTATTGATACTTTTACTTAAGTAGCAAACTGCATTTGCGGACAGCTAAGAGAACGCAATGAGAGTATAGGATTAGTGGGAGATGAGACAAGGACAGAGGGAGAGAGAGAACTAGATGGGGCACAGGTCTCCACCAGGGCAGGTCAGGTTGTGGCCTCCTGGTGGCGCTATAATAGGCCAATGTGAAAAGGGTGCCATTTCTTCTTACGCCTTGGATGGCAATTGGATGATTTGAGGCATTTTGTTCCAAAATGTGTTTTGCAAAAATCCACCTGTTGGTGGCGCTATAACAGGCCAATGTGAAAAGGGTGTGATATATTCCTCAGCCTAGTAGGAACGTCTGTGAAAGATTTCACGTAAATTGCACGCTGCGTTTATGATTTGAAGCTTTTTGTTTAAAACGGGCCAATCCTGCAAACTTTGAAAACCAATGTTAGCCAATTGGAATATGAAATATTGGACAGATCCGTCTTGAACACATGAGATACGCTGTAACGATTGCAGGATTATTGGACAGAATCTGGAGGAGTAATATCAAAAAAGGTGTTTTACAAAAGTCGGCTTCCTGGTGGCGCTATAACAGGAGGTTCATCGTAGGCATCCAGTGCAAAATTTGGCATTGACCGGCTTAACGGTGCCGGAGATTAGCTGGTAACAGACGGACGGACGCACAGACACACGGACGGATGGACGGACGGACTCACACACACACGGACAGTGCAAAACATACTCTCTCCCCATGCCTTCGGCCTGGTGGAGACAATGAGAGAGAGAGAGAGAGAGATAGGGCCGTCTCCATGTGGCTCACAGTAATGCATGGTGTACCCTTCTGCTCCGTGAGGCATGATCCAACTTCTCAACAGCAGGGCCTTACCCACTCATTGTAACCACCTGTCACTCAATCCCATAGCTGGAAACACTTGGCCCTGATTAAGACATTTCAACGGGCCGCAAGTGATTTTCACCAATTTCAGCGGGCTAATGAAATAAAATTCCATCAATTTGACCTGAGATGAGATTCTAAAAATCCTGACAGTTTTCTGAAAAAGCTATGTTTCTATGTCAGTGGTTCTTTGATTTTTCTAAAATAGCAGACCTACAAGCTCGTAGCGCGCCACTCTGTGAGCTTGTAGATCTGCTATTTTTCAATAGCTAAAGCATAACATAATGCCAACACCAAAAGGGGTTCCCGCCCAAAATGGGTTAAAAAAAAAGATTTTTTAATAAATAGTGAAAATATCACTGTTACGTTCATTATATGTTCTGCTTCGAGGGTTGACCAAGCCATGTTGTGTGTTGCTTATCTGTGTGCGTTTGTCTGGTCTGTTTTTGCTGCCCTGAAATCCTGAATAAACTAAACAAAACTTTGGGGGGGAAAAAATAAATTGTGAAAATATTGATTGATTGATTGATTGAAATATTTATTAACAGTTTGTAGAATTTACAGTACATTTTAAGCACAAACTCAATACAAAGACTGTTAACTGTGAGTGGACGACCCGATTAAGCATTACACTTGTTTACAACAGGGTCCACATTGTTCAATTCATCAAAACATTTAGAGACATACAAACATTTAGAGACATACAAATAGACATTTCTATGTAGCTAAAGAACAGAACAGGAGGGACTACGTTTAGTACGTTGTACGTCTGCATTTGATGCATCAATTTCATCGCACTCACATGCTGGGAAAACACTGCTACATTCTATAAAGTGCATCACAAGTCAGCAGAGACTAGAGAGAGAAACGCAATGCACATAAGCATGTTTAAAGGACAACTTTTTGTTTTAGTTTTTTTAAGGTTCATGCTTTAGGTTGTTGTTGACACTCACTAACATTTTGCACCTTAATCCCATGTACAACGCACTGACTTTCTTTTGTGTTTTTCTAGCTCCTTACTCTTTCAGCGCCACCTGGTGGTCACCAGTTTTGGCTTTGGTTGCCAATTAGCCCATTATAAAAAAAGAAAGACATTTTAATTATATTATGCATTTAATGTGCATGTCATCACCTGTACACCAGATTAGAGGAATTTTCAAAATATGGATTAAAAAAAAAAGAATATATTTCAATAATATAAAAAAAAAAAAAATTGTCTTATCGTCCATGGCAATCAGTGCATAATTGGATTCAACTCGTCTTAACGTTTCTGGCACTTTAACTAACGTCCATGATGCACAGTATACATCTGCTGCTATATGCTCACGCAACTTTAGCCTATATCTTATCTCGGGTATGTGTAAATATATATATTTTTTGTTACTTCTTCTTCCCTTTCTGTTTTTCTATGGAAATAATACGATGGGAACTATGCACAAAACCGAATTTCACCCACTAATTGTGGGTGATCTGATCATCTGACAATATAGCGGATTCCGATTCTAAAAAGGTGAATAAGAACTCCAGCTGCAGCAAGGGGACAGGCAGAGAATGTCAATTGGGCAAACAAAGTGCACAAAACACCAGCATCAATTTGGTTAAAAGGATGGTCTGATCATGATGCTGTATTGTGACATTTGCAACAAATGCACCTGGGACTGCATTCCCCTGCCCTGCACCAATAACAATTGCTCTTCATTGTGCCCATGACTTTTTTCCCCCCAACTCAAAATAACGTTTCGGTTTGAGGTACAGTCAGCACTATGTCATACTGACATACTGTAGCATGGTAACGGGCTTTTGGTATTCTCCAGACTGGAGAGATGGCTTGGATTTGGCTCATTGTTGTCAATAGGTGTGTTGGAGGTGGATTCAATGGCCAATCAATGACCACGTTGTCATCGTGACCTTTAAGAGCAGGGCCCTCTGCCACAGTGACATCAGGCACGGATAAAAAAAATGGTAAATGGTGCATTCTTATAGCGCCTTCATCCAAGGCGCTTTACATAGATTGTGCATTGCATTCACCCATTCACCCATTCACACACTGATGGTAGAGGAAACCATACAAGGCACCAACCTGCACATCGGGAGCAATTAGGGGTTCAGAGTCTTGCTCAAGGACACTTCGACACTAACTCTGGGGGAGCCGGGGTTCGAACTGGGAACCTTGCGGTTCCCATCCGGTCACTCTACCCGAGCCACTGCCGCCCCATTATTTATGGCTTGTGCCAGCAAAGTGTGCACGTCCACAGTGGCCCTGGGGTTGGGTTGGGTTCAGACCCCTCCCATCCAACATGCTTTGAACTGAGCAGATTGGACTTTTGACCATTGTTGCCCGTTTTTTGAGGGGCACTATAGCCTCGCGATGATTTGATTGGCTGAGCACGGAATGTGAGGATAAGAATCACACCTGTGTGAAGTGAGGGGCGCTCTTATCATCGTACATCATCCATTCATTGTCAATGGGAATTTGTCCTTTGTGTGGGACGAAAATAGCCGATTTGCTCGTCTACATATGACGTAAATTCTCCATTCATTGTCAATGGGAATTGAATGTTTTTGACGTAGCTGAAAAGCGCCCCTCAAAAAGTGTGGACAGAAAAGTGAGGACTGTAGAGGACATCTTGAAAAAACAAGAGGGTGACCGCACACACCAATAGCCAGAGTGCCAATATTTTATGAGGACAGCAGGTAAGATCGAAATGAATCCAGCGGTTAAGCCTTCATCAGGGAACCATTCCCTGATGAAGGCTTAACCGCCGAAACACTGCTGCATCCTTCAATTTCCATCTGCCTTACCATCATTGGTGAGAGGGAGCCTTATTTGCACTTTTGTGCACAGGGCCTATATTTCACTTTAATCTGTCCATGAGAGGCATACTGGTCATTTCCACCGTGCCTTTGGTAATGCCATATTTGATTCATTTCGCTCCTATATGCCACAAAAATATGGAACGGCCTACCAACAGTCATAAAGGAATGTGAATCCCTTCAAAACCGCTCTCAAAGAGCACTTTAACAGGTGGCTGCCGATTAGAAATCTGGCCCTAGTAAAAAAGTAAAAGTCCCCCCTCCCCCTTACACTATTCGTCACTGGGTAAAGTAATAATATTACAGTAATGTATTAGTAACGTGTTACTTCCCAACATAGTCTCTCTCTCACTCCCTCTCTCTCACATACACCGTCTGAAGAAGTGATAGTTCTGATAGTCCGAGGTCGCCCTTCAGAAAAGTCTCCGCTTCCAAAGATTACACAAATCTCCTGACAAAGCGTCCCTGCAAGTGGGAGCCGTGATCCCCTTCTATAGATTACGGTAACAAGCGCCCGGCCAACCAACTACTGAGCAGATGAGAGTAGTCCAATCTCATGAACATCAGGAAGAGAGCAGGGAAAAAGACGGGAAAAGGAAACTGGGAGAGGGAAGTGGGGGATTTGAGAAGCGTCCCTCATTTCTCCTCTCCGTGTGATATCAGACAGTTGGCAGAAAGGGCTTAGAGAATGAAACTGTATAGAGGCCCTGAGAGATAAATATCTATAGTATGGTGTTAATATGCAATGTTGTATTTAGACGGCTCCCATGGAGAGGATGAATGGAAACTCAGGAGCTGCAGTTCAAGGGGCGGAAAGTAATAATAATAAAACTTTATTTGTAGGCCTATAGCACCTTTCACGACATGAACAAAAAGCAAGGCATAAAACATAAAAAATAATAGCAGTAATGCAATGCAGTGAGAACATGAATAACAAAAAATGTAAATGATCAATTAAAAGTGTAAGAGTGTAGAAGTGGGTCTTGAGCTGTGCTTTAAAAAGGTCTACAGACTAGGCTGCCTGTCGAAGGTACGGTGGGAGTTTGTTCCACGCCGTCGGCCCACCGTATAGTCAATAACGCCTAAAGGCTCATACATAGTCTGCATACTAATTCCTCTATTGTTTTCACCTTTCACCGTTTCAAAATATGAGAAGCTATGAATGAGCCTTGACAATATCATTTGGCATTATATAAACGTTTGTTTGGTATAAACGTTTGTTATTCTCTATTTTGTGAAATTAAATTAATTGTAATTATCTATGCTCTGCGCAGTACAAAATAAATGTAATCATAGTAATTATGTACTGTAGTTATATATGCTGCAGCGATCACAGTGTGCATAAAGGAAACACTGACAATAAGTTAACTCAATTCATGTTGTGAAAGAACACAATTCTTCACCATGTAACTATGACAACAAGCGTTCCATCCAAGAGAAATGAAGTTACTGTAAGTACAGTAATTCTATTTCAGTGGTTGTCAAAGTGTGGTCACTGTCCATATATACATAAAATACATAATATAAATCATACTTCATATGTTTCATAAGCAATAGTCAGACCCACTGAGATTAGGTGTCCTGTTAAGTGACATTCATTGATTATCTCTCCTGCCTGTGAGTTTAGTGAGGTTCTACATGTGTGGCCAGCTGTTCGGCCCCTAGCTCTGCCTCCAATCAAATATGACAACTCCAGTCATAACAATGTCTTCATCTCAGGCCACTCATTAAACATCTCATTCACAGTGTTTTCACAGTCGGGCATTTTAATGACAACTAAGATCACATCACTCGCATACTGTGAAGGCCCGCCGCTGGGTTCATTCTGTCCTCAGTGTGGTATTGAAAAAAATTATCAACGACGTAAGAAGCAGTTTTTACCAGCTCAGAACCATAGCCAAATTAAAACCTATTTGAACTCACACAGACCTAGTCACAGTAAAGCGCGCATGCATTGCAATTCTTTATATTTGGGTCTGCCTCAGTCCACCATCTCACGCCTACAGAGGGTTCAAAAGGATAAATGCAAGAAAGCCAACAGCTTATTTCCATTGCAGTCCCTTAGTTGAAAATGAAACACAACAATGAATGAGTATGAGTGTATGAGTGAGCATGTCCATGTGAGCGTTTTAGGAATGTGTTGTATAATAATTATGATGTTATTATTATTTTGTGTGTGTGTTTTTCGTGTGAGTGCGTGTGAGTGCGTATGTGTGCGTGTGCCTATATGTATGTGTACACAAGAGACAATGGGTACATGACGCACATCAGGGGGATATGCAATAGTAAAAGGATACGGCATTCAATGTACAATCATTTCAAGTAATAGTAGAGATGAAACAAAAAGACATTTACACTGAGATTGTAGAGGCAGTGTATGTGTGATGGTTTGATTGCATGGTTGGTAGCAGCCCTTGATGTGTGTGGCATTGCAGGAGGTGCCTCCGAGTGACAGCATTATTGACTCAGTTAGCTCACCTTACTCAATCAATAGGAACTGTGCATGTCGTTGAGTTATATATAAGGGCGGATTGCCCCGCTCAATAGAAGTTGCTCACTTGTGCGACCGACCAATCAACCCAACCAACCAACCACGCCCACATCCACACTTTAACAATTGATTTATGTCCACACAGAGGAAGTTGCATACAAGGACATAAATTGTTCAGGTACAGCAAAGTGACATCCACAAAATCAAGGAATATGTCCTCAGTCACGCTAAAACAAGAATGTCATCCAGTATGTCTCAGGCTGGACCACCAGAGGAAACAATTTCCCAGTCCACTCCTGCATTGCCGCCCAGTGTCATATCATTCTCCATAGTGTAGCTGATCCCATGGGCCCAAAATCCACCCACTGTTGTTCCGACAGTGGATGAACACACCGCTAGAAGGCCAAGTCCAACGCTTCTCCTCCCGGCGGTAGCTGCTCATGGGAAGGGACACCAGGCCATACCGGATATTTCACTTTCGACACTCTTCTGAATGGAATAATTGGTGCACCTGTCCTGCAAATGAGAAACATGACTCAAACGTCACAGAGAGTCTATCTCAAGCCTCAAGTGTGGGCTAATGAGCTGACCTGGGAAAAGGTCTGTACCGACTCACGGACTAGACTGAGGCCCCATAGAGAGAAGGATGCTCTGCTGTCTATAATCAAGCTTAACATTAAGCTGTACTTAATAGGAATTCCTATTGTAGCAAAACTCATAAGCACCAAGTCAGATGCCTAAAGATATGCCATATAGGCTAACTACCTTTTTTTATTTCTCATTATTTATTGTTGGCATTTTATGCTTTATTTCAGACAGAGACAGGCTGAAAGGCGGATGGGAGAGGGGGGAGAGGGAGGGAGGGAGATGAGCCTTGAATCGGGGCCTTACTTGGTGATCCTGTACTGGAGCGTCATATGATTAAAGGGCCACTTTAAGATCTTATATAAGGCCTATAATACTGTAACTGTACAACTGCTGTGCAATGTCCACACTGACATGACCCATTATACACATCTATAAGAGTTATAGGTAGTGCTCACCCAGAGGGACGGCAAGGAACTGCTGTGACTTTTTCTTTGTCATGACTTATTCATTGTGTTGTTGGTATCAGGGCAAGTTCCTGCCTATATTTATTGAGCAGTTTACGGATCCCATCCCTTTACTCCGTAGAGGAATTCACAATGTCGTAACAATCCAATGTAGATTTACCACTATAGGCTCCGTCCTGGTTGTAAAAGGATGCTATATGCTCCTGTGGAAGCCACACGTCTGTCTGTCTGTGTGCAAGCAATCATCTTTAAGAAAAACATCGTTTAATTTGCAATGTCACAGAGAAATACTTCACAAAACAGTATCCATGAGAATAGATTTTTGCCCTTATAGGGGTTATATTTGGCGTGCAATAAAATACTTGACTCCCAGTGCTGTCCTTCTCATTTGAATGCATATTCCCCAAGTAAGACAGTTTATGTGTCATAAGCTAGACTGTATATTCCCATCCTTATGGTACATTTTAATGGCCAATTTGTTGCAGAAAACCAAGCACCAGCTTGCTATTTGAATGGCGATCTGACCACACAAACAGTTATAGGTAGTTCTCACAAAGACTCCCCCATGCCATCATAAACAGAATGTGTCCATTTTACACATCGTAGACGGGTATCAGAGGATATGAGCATTGTTTGATTTGAACTGAAGCATACGATACGGGACTTTTAGTACACCCCATAAAATGACTTATTTTCTATCATTTACAGTACACACCCCCATGAAGCCTCGCATTCACGGAGATTTTGTTTTTGTCGCATTCCTAACATTTTATTATTATACATTTCAATTATATTATTGAAATGTATTCTATAGGCCTGTAGTGTATTCTATATGCCTGTAGTGTATATATTCTATAGGCCTGTAGTGTATTCTATATGCCTGTAGTGTATATATTCTATAGGCCTGTAGTGTATTCCATAGGCCTGTAGTGTATATATTCTATAGGCCTGTAGTGTATATATTCTATAGGCCTGTAGTGTATTCTATATGCCTGTAGTGTATATATTCTATAGGCCTGTAGTGTATTCCATAGGCCTGTAGTGTATATATTCTATAGGCCTGTAGTGTATTCTATATGCCTGTAGTGTATATATTCTATATGCCTGTAGTGTATATATTCTATAGGCCTGTAGTGTATTCTATATGCCTGTAGTGTATATATTCTATAGGCCTGTAGTGTATTCTATATGCCTGTAGTGTATATATTCTATAGGCCTGTAGTGTATATATTCCATAGGCCTGTAGTGTATATATTCTATAGGCCTGTAGTGTATATATTCCATAGGCCTGTAGTGTATATATTCCATAGGCCTGTAGTGTATATATTCTATAGGCCTGTAGTGTATATATTCCATAGGCCTGTAGTGTATATATTCCATAGGCCTGTAGTGTATATATTCTATAGGCCTGTAGTGTATATATTCTATAGGCCTGTAGTGTATTCCATAGGCCTGTAGTGTATATATTCTATAGGCCTGTAGTGTATATATTCTATAGGCCTGTAGTGTATATATTCCATAGGCCTGTAGTGTATATATTCCATAGGCCTGTAGTGTATTCTATAGGCCTGTAGTGTATATATTCTATAGGCCTGTAGTGTATTCCATAGGCCTGTAGTGTATATATTCTATAGGCCTGTAGTGTATTCCATAGGCCTGTAGTGTATTCTATATGCCTGTAGTGTATATATTCTATAGGCCTGTAGTGTATATATTCTATAGGCCTGTAGTGTATATATTCTATAGGCCTGTAGTGTATTCCATAGGCCTGTAGTGTATATATTCTATATGCCTGTAGTGTATATATTCTATAGGCCTGTAGTGTATTCTATATGCCTGTAGTGTATATATTCTATATGCCTGTAGTGTATATATTCTATAGGCCTGTAGTGTATTCTATATGCCTGTAGTGTATATATTCTATAGGCCTGTAGTGTATATATTCTATAGGCCTGTAGTGTATATATTCCATAGGCCTGTAGTGTATATATTCTATAGGCCTGTAGTGTATATATTCCATAGGCCTGTAGTGTATATATTCCATAGGCCTGTAGTGTATATATTCTATAGGCCTGTAGTGTATATATTCCATAGGCCTGTAGTGTATTCCATAGGCCTGTAGTGTATATATTCTATAGGCCTGTAGTGTATTCCATAGGCCTGTAGTGTATATATTCTATAGGCCTGTAGTGTATTCCATAGGCCTGTAGTGTATATATTCTATAGGCCTGTAGTGTATTCCATAGGCCTGTAGTGTATATATTCTATAGGCCTGTAGTGTATATATTCTATAGGCCTGTAGTGTATTCCATAGGCCTGTAGTGTATTCTATAGGCCTGTAGTGTATTCTATAGGCCTGTAGTGTATATATTCTATAGGCCTGTAGTGTATTCTATATGCCTGTAGTGTATATATTCTATAGGCCTGTAGTGTATATATTCTATAGGCCTGTAGTGTATATATTCTATAGGCCTGTAGTGTATATATTCTATAGGCCTGTAGTGTATATATTCTATAGGCCTGTAGTGTATATATTCTATAGGCCTGTAGTGTATATATTCTATAGGCCTGTAGTGTATTCCATAGGCCTGTAGTGTATATATTCTATAGGCCTGTAGTGTATTCCATAGGCCTGTAGTGTATATATTCTATAGGCCTGTAGTGTATTCCATAGGCCTGTAGTGTATATATTCTATAGGCCTGTAGTGTATTCTATATGCCTGTAGTGTATATATTCTATAGGCCTGTAGTGTATATATTCTATAGGCCTGTAGTGTATATATTCTATATGCCTGTAGTGTATATATTCTATAGGCCTGTAGTGTATTCTATATGCCTGTAGTGTATATATTCTATATGCCTGTAGTGTATATATTCTATAGGCCTGTAGTGTATTCTATATGCCTGTAGTGTATATATTCTATAGGCCTGTAGTGTATTCCATAGGCCTGTAGTGTATATATTCTATAGGCCTGTAGTGTATTCCATAGGCCTGTAGTGTATATATTCTATAGGCCTGTAGTGTATATATTCTATATGCCTGTAGTGTATATATTCTATAGGCCTGTAGTGTATATATTCTATAGGCCTGTAGTGTATTCTATATGCCTGTAGTGTATATATTCTATAGGCCTGTAGTGTATTCTATATGCCTGTAGTGTATATATTCTATAGGCCTGTAGTGTATTCCATAGGCCTGTAGTGTATATATTCTATAGGCCTGTAGTGTATTCTATATGCCTGTAGTGTATATATTCTATAGGCCTGTAGTGTATTCCATAGGCCTGTAGTGTATATATTCTATAGGCCTGTAGTGTATTCTATATGCCTGTAGTGTATATATTCTATAGGCCTGTAGTGTATTCCATAGGCCTGTAGTGTATATATTCTATAGGCCTGTAGTGTATTCTATATGCCTGTAGTGTATATATTCTATAGGCCTGTAGTGTATTCTATATGCCTGTAGTGTATATATTCTATAGGCCTGTAGTGTATTCTATATGCCTGTAGTGTATATATTCTATAGGCCTGTAGTGTATTCTATATGCCTGTAGTGTATATATTCTATAGGCCTGTAGTGTATTCTATAGGCCTGTAGTGTATATATTCTATAGGCCTGTAGTGTATTCTATATGCCTGTAGTGTATATATTCTATATGCCTGTAGTGTATATATTCTATAGGCCTGTAGTGTATTCTATATGCCTGTAGTGTATATATTCTATAGGCCTGTAGTGTATATATTCTATAGGCCTGTAGTGTATATATTCTATATGCCTGTAGTGTATATATTCTATAGGCCTGTAGTGTATATATTCTATATGCCTGTAGTGTATATATTCTATAGGCCTGTAGTGTATATATTCTATATGCCTGTAGTGTATATATTCTATAGGCCTGTAGTGTATATATTCTATAGGCCTGTAGTGTATTCTATATGCCTGTAGTGTATATATTCTATAGGCCTGTAGTGTATTCTATATGCCTGTAGTGTATATATTCTATATGCCTGTAGTGTATATATTCTATAGGCCTGTAGTGTATATATTCTATAGGCCTGTAGTGTATATATTCTATATGCCTGTAGTGTATTCTATATGCCTGTAGTGTATATATTCTATAGGCCTGTAGTGTATTCTATATGCCTGTAGTGTATATATTCTATAGGCCTGTAGTGTATTCCATAGGCCTGTAGTGTATGAAATTCAACTTTGTTGCAAGAGTTGGACGCCGATCAAATTATCATAGTTAGCCAATTAATGGCAAATAAACCGTAACTTCTAGTTCTGAAAAAAATGCTCTTAGGACACCAGTTGGAAATGTGTTGTATCCAATGACCGAAAACCACCTCTAGGGGGCTAGGGGGACTTGAGCCCCTGCCCTTTTGCAGAAAGTGCTCTTTCCCTCAAAAAAAAAGAAAAGGTTTATTTATTTATTTTTTATTTTTTGAGGGGAAGGGCAAATCAAAGTTTTCTTTTTTCCCCCTTTTTTGCCACTTAAGGACATTTGGGCCAATACGAGCTTATGTTGGGGGCCAATAAGGGCTTGTGGGGGGCCAATAAGGGCTTATGTGGGGGGGCAATAAGGGCTTGTGGGGGGCCAATAAGTGCTTATGTGGGGGGGCAAGAAGGGCTTGTGGGGGGCCAATAAGTGCTTATGTGGGGGGGCAATAAGGGCTTGTGGGGGGGCAATAAGGGCTTGTGTGTGCGGGGCAAACAAGGGCTTATTTGGGGGGCAAATAAGGGCTTATATGGTGGGCCAATAAGGGCTTATATGGGGGGCCAATAAGGGCTTATATGGGGGGCAAATAAGGGCTTATATGGGGGGGCCAATAAGGGCTTATATGGGGGGCAAATAAGGGCTTATTTGGGGGGCAAATAAGGGCTTATATGGGGGGCCAATAAGGGCTTATATGGGGGGCAAATAAGGGCTTGTATGGGGGGCCAATAAGGGCGTATGTGGGGGGCAAATAAGGGCTTGTATGGGGGGCCAATAAGGGCTTATGTGGGGGGCCAATAAGGGCTTATGTGGGGGGGCAATAAGGGCTTATATGGGGGGCCAATAAGGGCTTATATGGGGGGCCAATAAGGGCTTATGTGGGGGGGCAATAAGGGCTTATATGGGGGGGGGGGCAATAAGGGTATTCAATATCGATCCTTGTAACTCTGTAAACATTTTGACAAAAGTACAAGTAAAGACTTTTTCAACTTTGAGTGAGGTTTAATGTCCATTCTAGGCACATTGAGGCGTAACAGTTGTATGTCAATTACATCCTGCACACAATTCTACATTCATTAAAACTCTTAACTCTGACTGGCTTTGTGAATGGATGTACAAATGGACAATATGTTAACAATAAAAAAGGTTTAGACTTCGATCATTTCTCACCCCCGCCCAGGGGCTGCCAGACTAAATTACTTGTTATATAAAGCTTATACAATTAGTATACAAAGTCAAATAGACAGTGCTCAAGGGAAATAAGAGAAATTCCTCAGAGAAATGTAATGCACGGAAAAAGCAAATTAATTAAATTAACTCCAGATTGAAGTAGTGCAGTGAAAAACACTCAATGTAAAAATGTGTTTACCTACCAAGTAGGCTACCATATATATATCTCCAGCCATCAAACACAAAATTCAATTTCTTTTTTATTATTATTTAATTAAATATAAATTATCCCACGATTTTACAACCCAATTTTTTCACCCAGTGTCAATTATCGAATGTAATCCTGGGCGCTATACACTCCCTCTGTCAACCTGGGGAGCGCAACGGACTGACCCCATGCTTCCTTCTATGCATGAGGAGTCCAAGCCGCTTCTTTTCACCTGACAGGGGGGGGAGTTTCCCCGGGTTGGACGGTTCGACTGTGTGGAATTATTACTTAGATCTTAGAAGATGCACACAAACAGATGCCCCCACAATGAAAAGGGAAATAAAAGTATTCCACTGAAGAGAACACTGGACGTGTCATCAGCAATGAGCAGAGAACACAGACCGCCGTAGCAATAGGCGCTGCGGGGCATCCCACACACCCTCATATGAATTATGCATCAAAGTGGTATATATATCTATAGTACACAAAGGTAGCTTCATCCCCGCTGAGGATAAGGATGCCTGCTGCTGACAGGGGGGGCTGAGGGAGGAAAAGGAGAGCTTTAGAGCAGTAGGGGATTTCAACTGGTGGTCCATTAACCTATTTTGACTTGAGATCAGATTCTAAAAAATGTCTTCTACATCCTGACAGTTTTCTGAAAAAGCTATGTTTCCATGTTAGTCGTTCTTCGATTTTTCAAAAATAGCAGACCTACAAGCTCGTAGCGTGCCACTCGTTGGCGCGCTATGAGCTTGTAGATCTGCTATTTTTCAATAGCTAAAGCATAACATAATGCTAACACCAAAAGGGGTTCCCCTCCAAAATGGATTAAGTTATTGCCAGCTATTGCATATGGTACCAAACTTGACTTGTCGGTATGAGAATAGCTACAATATCTCTGAGTGTTCTACACTGTGTGGGCAATATATGCATCGCAAAGGCAGATGAAGGCTGGCTGCGCCACTGCTTAAAGGCTATAGAGGTTACGTGTCCACCACCACTGAAAATGTCTTTGTTTTAATATAGCTGTATTAAAAATGTTCCATTTTAATGAAGCAATTTATTGACATTAAACGAAAATATACTTTGAAATTTGTACTTTTGAATACATATTTATGTATTTATAAGTATTGTACTATTGATTTATCATGAAATAAACATGTTACAATAACATGGCCTAATCAAAAGGATAATGCAAAAATAGCTTACAGCTTGTTTGTTTCCATGGCGATCCTGAGGTGTGTATGAAGTAATGTACTGTAGTGTGCAAGTACACTATGATTAATGTGTATGCACATTGCAACCGTCTTGAAATGAAGTGCCATGTTTTTATTTTCTAGATAGTCAGTGTGCCATGTAAACATTAATTTTAATGACACATCAACATTTCCAACATATTTTGATTGTCCACGAATATAACCTTTTCCCATCCTGTTAAATATTTTCTTTCATATTGTTATAATGAGCATTAGACTAACCTATCTCCCTCCCATACTCACTCGCCAGTCAGAGTTCAGAGTTTTAATGAATGTAGAATTGTGTGCAGGATGTAATTGACATACAGTACAACTGTTACGCCCCAATGTGTCTATGGATAATGGGTACGCATAACATATAGAATGGACAGGAAACCTCACTCAAAGTTGAAAAAGTCTTCACTTGTACTTTAGTCAAAAAGTTTACAGAGTTTACAGAGAGAGACTTTCAAGTATATTGGCAATCATTTATAATAGCGGATAACTAGCAGACAATGTTATGAATAGGGTAATATATATGAGTGGTTGGGTTTCCCCGAAAAGAAAATGGAGAAGACAAAAACAATAAACTCACCTAACCAAAACCTAACCATCAACAAGGAGTAAACTATAACTTAACCTACATACGACTCCTTCCCGAAGGGAGCTAAACATAAAACAAAAGAAGAAACCAACAGAATGATAGCGAACAGCTAGAGCTAAGTTAGCGATGTCATCTCAACGAATGCCAGGCATTGTGTGGTACGTGCTTTTATAATGGACGGACCGAGGCCAATCAGGACGATCAAAACCTCACGCGGCTTCCACCGGGTTCTCGCGAGAGATGGCGAGCATCGGCATTGGAAAAGCAAAACAATAATAACAGCCAGCCGTACTGGCCACAGTGGCACAGCGTAAACAAAGCTGCTGACAGTCCTGATGTAAGCTTAGCTCCATAACTGTATAAAGAATGAACTATTGGTCAATATAAATATATATATGGAAATAGGAATAGGTACATATATATATTTAACGAACCATAACCAAAAAATAACAACACCAGAAATAACAATAATAGGCCTGGGGCGTGGCTCAGCGGTCCAGGCACCTTGGCTGGCAATCCAGCCTGGCAGTGTTCTGCGGGTTCGACTCCTGACGGCCGACTTCCCGACGGTTCGACTTCCCGACGGCCTTTCCCCCATGTCTCCCAAAATATAAAATATAGGCAAAAGTATATACATATTGAAATGTACAGTAGAAAATATTGCCTTGTATAGGTTATCAATGGTGGCCATATGGATTGGACATCTGGATTCGCCACTGTGGCGACCCAGAAAGTCGCCGGCTCTATAGCTAAAACATTAGAGCATGCACTGGGCTACATCTGTGCAAAAGTTGGCGCTTTTAGACAAATTAGCACGAAATCACCATTCTCTCTCCCTATGCTCGTCTACTACAGGTCAATACAAAAACTGTTAAGAGCATAAAACCAGAAAAAGCACTAAGACTTGTTTGCACAGGCCCTCCATTTTGTATTCATCAAAACATTTAAGATGTTGATATTCATTTTGTATTCATCCTTAGGACCCCAAATCACACCTTGTGTGTCTATTTCAAACCAGGTGTTTTTTGACTGGGGGGTCATATTTTGACAGGAGGAATTGCCTGTCATAATTAGACCCCCCTGTAATAGGATGTTGATATTCATTCATCAGCCAACACTCCCCACTGACAGGTAGTTACCCCCCCTTTTGATTTACATCAAAATGGCATGTGAACTCAAACCGCAAACACAGTCAAGTGATGTCCAACATCTCAGATTTGTTTCCATGTGAGAGGTCTCAACTGCATGTTAAGTATACTGTGTGTGTGTGTGTGTGTGTGTGTGTGTGTGTGTGTGTGTGTGTGTGTGTGTGTGTGTGTGTGTGTGTGTGTGCGCGCTGGAACGGGAAATGGCTAAATGACAATTATCCACAGGGGCCGATTGATTGGGTCAGGCGAGCTAAACTAAGTCTGTCTAATCCCACCTCCTCCAATGCCACACACATCAAGGGTTGCTGTCTGCTAACATGCAATCAAACCATTGTACAGTACACTGCCTGTCTCTCTCCTGCTTCTCTCTCTGCCTGAAAGGAATGTGACAAATGGTAAATGGTGCATTTATATATAGTGCTTTTATCCAAAGCGCTTTACATACAGTATAGACAAATTCAGAAACGGGTCTCATGGTCGGTTAAACCCTCACCAGGCGCACCTCTTCTACTACAGTGAACGGTAGAGTGACTGATGTTAGTCTGCCTCAAACTTTACTCTTTTACCTGCTTTTTACTAACACTAAGGTGACCTTCACACCAGAAAGCTTTACTGCCTATTAAAACGAATCCTGCTAAACATTGTCCGAAAGTGCGCTTCGTTTGGCAGGTGTGAATTAATTAAGGCTCATTCGAATCCTAATGCGCATCAAAGAACCGCATTCTACTCCGCCAAAACACGGGGGTTTCGCTTTGCTTCAAATTGCACTTGATTTCGATTCGGTGCAGGTGGCAAATAAAGGAAATGAAGCAAACTATGTGGTGGATAAGGAGCACACACACACACACACACAATCCGTTACCCTCACTTTACGTCAAAAGTCCTAACTATTAATCAAAGTATATTTTTTAACACCATAGCTTTCACGGTGTATTTTATGAATTGAACACATTGATAAAATTCCCTGCTTCGTTTCCTTGATGCGCTTGACACAGCAGTGTGAAGGCAAACTGCAGCAAATTAAATATGCAAGAATCGCAACTTCTCCGCCCATTCGCATCGAGTCTACCGAAGTATTAGGTGAGAATGTGACCTAACATTACAAAGATGCCCAGAACATTGAGATGAACCTGTGTAGTTTATGGCTGCTCCAACAGTAGTGGCAACATAATACAATTAAAATAAAAACGGAATGTCAAAATATCCACCGCGGTGGCTGAGACCAGAGCCATTGAGTAATGGTTGAGACGAAGCAGTGAAAGGTCCTGAAAGATACATAACGTCAGTCTTACCCAATACCCAATCTTTCTGTTTCATGAACACAAGGCTACTTTATACCTCTATACTAAAGCATTTAAAGTATGAGGAAATACATAAGCTGCGACCATGAGACCTGTTTCTGAAGGTGTGAAGTCAACTTGGAGAAAAGGATAGCAAAGGGTTCAAATCTGGACTGACACTCATTGCCACTGAGACTCAGCTGATTGTCACTCAATCACTCACCAATAGAGCGTCGCAGTCCCTCCCCCTTTCAGAACAACGAGTGGCCCAGGAAATGAATCGCAATGCATTTGTCCCAATTACAAAGAAGAAAAACAACAAAAAAGGGTTGTAACCTGCCGTTTTTTTCTACTTTCTAATTCTTTGTTTGGCCAGAAATATTTTGTGTGTTGTCATGATTTGTCACGACAAGAGTTGGCTTCGTACGACGCTTAAAAGGTCTTTAAATAAATAAAGCACGAAATGCCTATGGGACAAATGCATTGCGATTCATTTCCTGGGCCACTCGTTGTTCTGAAAGGGGGAGGGACTGCGACGCTCTATTGCCTGACTAATCAGTGTCAGTGCATTCACTGCACCTTCACTGCAAAGAGTAGGTGTTGACCAAACACAGGAAGAGGAAAGAGTAATCCTACACAAACCTCCATGAGAAACGCTTGCATGGTTTTATCTTCGGCTTCGGGTTCTTGGAAACGCCCCCCAGCCACTGTTATTTTTACTGAGGTTATAGGTTTAGGTATAGTTTACTGAGGTTAGGTTTAGGTATAGTTTTACTGAGGTTAGGGTTAGGGTTAGGTTTAGGTATAGTTTTACTGAGGTTAAGGTTAGGGTTAGGTTTAGGTATAGTTTTACTGAGGTTAAGGTTAGGTTTAGGTGTAGGCTGTCAATCACAGCGACTGGCCTGCAGTCACAGCGCACCCTCTACTTCACTCTGTACTCAACCCGAAGATAAAACCATGGTCGCATGAGAAACAGCAGTGCGCATCCAAACAGGAGCAACACAAACATCAGAGCAGAACGGTGCAGCCATATAAAAGCTGGAGAGACGTACACCCGGTGAGAGAGAACTGTTTGTTTGTTCATGGACATAGTTTGTTGTTAAACAGATATGCAAAGGTTTTTAAGGTTTTTCACCTTGCCTTACCTACTTGCAATGCTTACTCATATGCCCATGCCTGTACAACTCAACTACAAACAAAGTAAAGAAGAGTAAAAAGAAGGAAACCGTGTGGTCATTGTTTTCATGAGTGAAACCACAACAAACTGGGCTGTCAATCTCGCATTAGGGCCCGTGGGACATTCCCTCCGCCAGTGCCTCGATCCTGCAGTCCTATGCTGGCCCCCACAAAAGCCTCTTTTGTAAGCTCTGCTGCTAGTGTTCAATTCAACAAAGCAAATGTACATCTCTGACAACACTACAGAACTATACAACTCCATAGCACTAGCTGTACACTCCATACACAGATGTAAACCGGTTGCCGGAGGCATACAACCACAATGCAGTATTTCTAGTTGTAGTCTATGCACCTGGCAAAAACGCTGCCATATTCTCTTATGGCTCACGATACTCCGGTATCGCTTGCCAGGTCGAGGGTATGACAGTGGTTCTTGCAGGTTAAGGCTGTATATATATATATATAAATACATAAATGACCCAAATAAGGTAGGCATTATTTATTTGTGGATCATCTGATCCATCGGTTCTCCCTGGAAGTAAAAGTATTATTTCCCCCCAGGATTGGAAAATACTTTCCTGTTTTTCTTTAGCAGGGAGAAATACAAATGAGGTATCAAAATCAATACAAACACAGATATGCATTGCAGATAGACATCTCACCGGCCTGTGCCGAGTTTAATTGCTCTGTACTCACATTAAGCATCATGTCAGAACAGGTCAGCTCCATATATGGAGATATAAGGGTGGCAGTGTCTTGATTGTACAGGGTTTGATGAGGGCCCTGCAGGTAGGGCCAGCTGGCCTTAATTTTCGGGCCTGTTGAGAATCCGGGCGCGGCTGCACTAATAACTTTGAGGCATGCCCGTCTAGAGTTTAAATGGACAGGTATCAGTCAAAGAGACATCGAAGAGGAAGGATGGATGGAGAGGGATCAACATAATGGAATGTCATATATGGAGATCTAAGGGGTTGAGGTTTAAGTGAGATGTAGAGTTGCTGGCCAATACTGATGACATCAGGGATCTCCATACTACCCAGAACCCACTTTTTCCATTACTTGCAAGTCCGTGATTTTGTTCGCCAAAAATGTACTAGTTTCCCGACTATTCCACCTAATTCACCTATAGACATAATTATAGCGTCAGCTCCTCTTAGTCTTAAGGGAAAGATATCGTCACTCTATACCTCATTATTTGACCTTCAACCTTCAACCACTGCCTATAAGAATATTTGGGCCCAGGACCTGGAGGAAGAAATTTCTGATGAAACCTGGGAGGCCATTATGGGTCGTGTTCATTCTTCATCAATATGTGCTAAACATGGGGTGTTGCAATGTACATTTCTCCACCGGGTGTACTGGACCAAGGTTCGGTTAGCCAGGATTTATGATAGTGTTGATCCAACGTGCGATAGATGCCACCAGGCTCCAGCTAATCTTCTTCATATGTTTTGGACCTGTCCAGCCTTACAGTCTTTTTGGTCAGCTATATTTGATACTATTTCAGATGTGTTACAGTTTCCCATAGAGCCATCCCCTATTATTTCCCTATTTGGCGTCCTTCCTGATACTATCCCCCTGCCTAAATATCAATCTGACCTTGTCGCTTTTGTGACGCTTCTGGCAAGACGTCTTATTCTCATGTATTGGAAAAAAACATACCCTCCTTCACATTCCCGTTGGATATCTGACATACTGTATTTTTTTAAATTGGAAAAAATTAAATATACATTGCGTGGCTCAATCTCCAAATTCAGTAAAGCATGGCAGCCTTTTCTGTCTCATGTTGACCGCCTTACACTTGTGCCCCCGATTGAACCTGATTGAACCTGATTGACTGTCGCCTGACTGGCCAACCTGTCTTGTCTGGATGATGTTTGTGACCGAGATCTGCTTTGTATATTGACTAAATTGTGCCTTTTCTATCTCATGTTGACCGCCTTAAACTTGTGCCCCCGATTGAACCTGAATAACTGTCGCCTGACTGGCCAACCTGTCTTGTCTGGATGATGTTTGTGACCATGATCTGCTATGTATATTGACTATATTGGAGTTAGATTTTTATTTTTTATATATATATTTTATATATTGTTTTTATTGTTTTGTCGTGTTTTGAATGTTCGTTGGTTGTCTTGATTTGGGGTTTGTGTTTTGTTGTGTGTGTTTTAGTTTTGTATTTGTCACTGTTTTTATTTCTCAATTTACGTCTATATTTGTAAAAAAACAAAAAATGAATAAACAGAACATAAAAAAGGGATCTCCATATATGGGCTTAATATTGATGACATGACAAGGCATGACCATACAGTATATAGAGCGTCGCAGTCCCTCCACCTTTCACAACAACGAACGGCCCAGGAAATGAAAATGCAATGCATTTCCCGATATAGGCAGTTCTTATTTAATTTATTTAAAGACCTTTTAGGCGTCGTACGAAGCCAACTCTTGTCGTGACAAATCATGACAACACACAGAATTTTTCGGGCCAAACAAAGAATTAGAAAGTAGAAAAAAAACGGCAGGTTACAACACTTTCTTTGTTTTTCTTCTTTGTAATTATTTGTTTGGTCCAAAATATTGTGTGTGTTGTCATGATTTGTCACGACAAGAGTTGGCTTCGTACGACGCTTAAAAGGTCTTTAAATAAATTAAATAAGAACTGCCTATGGGGGAAATGCATTGCGTTTTCATTTCCTGGGCCGTTCGTTGTTCTGAAAGGGGGAGGGACTGCGCCGGTCTATAGGGTGTGACTGACTGACTGACAGGAAATGCACGATTTCATAGTTAACTGTGACCTACAGTCGCAACAATAGTCATTAATTTTGTTCACTCATTGAACTGCCATCGTCACAGATTGGACAGCTTAATAAGGGGTTGTCATGCCCTTGGCTGACAGTAATGAGTATGACCAATTTGCATGCGTGTGCGGACAGCGCAGATAGTGATGCCACACGGACCGTCGCCAGGGTGACGGTCAGTGTGGCAGTGACATCAGGTCACATGTATATCCCATTCTGAACGGGCACCCATTTTGGTGTCAGCATCATGTTATGCTTTAGCTATTGAAAAATAGCAGATCTACAAGCTCATATCGCGCCACCGAGTGGCGCGATACGAGCTTGTAGGTCTGCTATTTTTGAAAAATCGAAGAGCGACTGACATTTTTAGAATCTGATCTCAGGTCAGAATGGGTTCATCAGACCAGTGTGTGTCCGGCGGAAACCTCGTATGAATCTGATCTCAGGTCAGAATGGGATATATAAGGGCTTGGGTGGGGCAGCAGAGCCCTTTGTGGGATGTGAATTATCGATTAATAGTTAACCGATATGTTTTGATAAGCTCACCGATCGATAAACCGGTTAGTTGATAAGCAGTGTTTTTATTTCATTCATCCGATTATCTTAATTCCGCTTAATGTCCAACAAAAATCTACATTTTGCTAATAATATGCAGAAAGAATACAAAAGTCATATTATATCCATCACATTTATTTTACCATTTTGTGATACAGTGCCAAGCAATGGCAATATGGCATGTTTGTACATGAGGAATAAAATTACCCCATTCTGAACGGGCACCCATTTTGGTGTCAGCATCATGTCATGCTTTAGCTATTGAAAAATAGCAGATCTACAAGCTCATATCGCGCCACCGAGTGGCGCGATACGAGCTTGTAGGTCTGCTATTTTTGAAAAATCAAAGAGCGACTGACATTTCTAGAATCTGATCTCAGGTCAGAATGGGTTGATCAGACCAGTGTGTGTCCAGTGGAAACCCTCGTATGAATCTGATCTTAGGTCAGAATGGGTTAAATGAAAATTGCTTTGTCACATCACAAGCAAAACCATTAGCAGCAACCAGCAGCATTTATCCCTCATCCCTATGTGGACTTTAAGTGAGCTGACCCAGGACAGGACCTGGGCCCTGAAACGTACGGAGCCAGAAGCCTCAAGTCATATAGATAGTAGATACACGTTGAGCCCTGGTGTATTTCTAGCCCTTCTCGCAGGAGAATTCAGTCCTCCTAGAGAAGCTTATATAGAAGGTGCTCTAGTGACAGCTGAGCTCAATCAGAGAGCCCTGCACCGTTACAGTCAGCATGGCATGATGTTTCGGCAATCCTTAGATATACTCTGAAGCCAGGCATCTTACAGAAGAGTTACGCACAAGACGTTCATTCATTAAAACATTTAAAAAAAAGGTGTGTGTCAATATGACCACATATCAGCCTGATCAGTGCTCCATTGAATTCCATGACAGCTGTTAAGTAAGCCTATACCGGTATTTTGAAAAATGTGAAACAAAATAGGGAGGTACCTCTAGCCTTGGTCCACACACACACACACACACACACACACACGAGGCCTTTGCTATGTTTCACCAGTTTCAATTGAAACAGGCCTCCACCCTCAGGAGGGCCTCCGAGCTCCGACGGACCGTCAGACGTCATTCGACCGCCCCACCACCCTTGGCCCTCTCTCTCGTTGCCTTGTTCTCTCTCCCACGCTGTTAAAGTTACACCTATTTCCTGTCAATGACCTGGGTTAAATGTGCAGCATTGGGAGGTAAAGGGGAGACACTTTATTGTGAAGGGACGACAGGAGGAGGAGAGGTGTTGTTGCTGCGTAATTGTCGAGAGTAATGGCTGTGAGCGATATTGAACGGTCAAAACTATGTGTCAATAAGCCTGTATCAACAGAATAATTATGTCATATAGGTATATATGGGGGCCTCATTTGGTCATGAAACGGGCCTCCAGATTCCTAAGGCCGCCCCTGACTCACACACACACACACACACACACACACACACACACACACACACACACACACACACACACACACACACACACACACACACACACACACACACACACACACACACACACACACACACACACACACACACACACACACACACACACACACACACACACACACACACACACACACACACACACACACACACACAATTAGAATTCAGGTCAGTGGTCCAGTCAGTGGTCCTTCCTTACCCCCACTAATCAGACATCAGTGTGTTACTTATTTCCCACATAACCCCCTTCTGTGGCACAGCTATACTTCACCAACAGCATGCATAAGTGTCCAGCATGCGGTCAGGAAGAAATAGGTCAGCGCGCCTCCAATAGGACGGCCGACTGCTGATGTTTGTATTGATTACAGTGCTTGTCATCTGTCCATCTCCATTTGAGTAGCATTTATTAAGTAAAACTAGCGCCATTCAGATTTTTGTTGAAAAATCGAAGATCTACAAGCTCGTAGCGCGCCACCGAGTGGCGCGCTAAGAGCTTGTAGGTCTGCTTTTTTTTTTAAATCGAAGAACGACTGACATCGAAACATAGCTTTTTCAGAAAACTGTCAGGATGTAGAAGAGATTTTTTTTTATCTGATCTCAGGTCAAAATGGATTAATAACCAAAACAATGTCAGCTCCAATTTAACTCAGTTCTGCTTCATTTTCAAGTATGATTACAACTACAGGCACATGGGGGAGATGCACTGTCATAGCTGCAGAACCCAAATGATTACATAGACCAGCCAAATTGATGGGTAATGATGAGGATGGATGGACAAAGAAAACAGTGAACTATGCGAGTTCTGCCTGCATCCAGGATACAATGTAGTATAGACTACACAAAGCGATGCAAAAATTAAATAAATGGTAATTGGGTTCAGTCTCTTTTGTATCTCTCTTTATCCCTCTCTTGCTGATGATTGGTTATATGCCTATCCCCTAAAAAATATGAATACAATAAAATAAAATACAATAAACGGAAAAAGTTATTGAAAAAGCATGGTGGTGCCCTTGCACATATTAGGAAGGCAGTATGAGTCACCAGAAAGAATCATGGTTAAAATGGAGTTGGCGGTTACAATATATCAAATACAAATATCTATATAGTGAATTGAGCAACTTAAAAACTGTCTGGGGTGTTCACAAAAGCTTGCATGAGTAGATAAAATGACCCATAACGTTTTTGACAGTGAAATATCCCTTTAACTGATATATTACTTTGGTTAAGTCATATTAACATTAATTGATGATTAAGCCAATTTAGAATCTAAATCGTTTTAAAATTGCCGGGTGGGTGGGTTAACCGTTGACATCACAAAGGTAACCTCCTGCCTTGCAGTGGAGGAAAAAAGTACTCAATTGTTTTACTTAAGTAAAAGTACCAATACTGCAATTTAGAACTACTTCGTTACAAGTAAAAGTACAGAATTGAAAATGGTACAAAAAAAAAGAAAAAATGCTAAAAGTAAAAGTACTCATATTGCAGTTAAAAATGTGTAGAAAATATATTGAAAAAAATGCTGGTGTGAGTTATATCACAATGTATTAATTAACGCTGGCGAAGTAACTTTTAACAGAGTTTATTATACACATGCATGCAATACACATAATATCACATTATTGACCAGCCATAGCTCTATAGGCGAGATGCTGGCGCTAGTAAAGAACATAATAACAAACAAGAAAAGAAAAGAAAGGAAGAAAAACAGCTCAGGGACAACACTATTGTAAATAAAAACATGGGATATACAAAGACATGGCAAGAACAATGAACCATAATGACAATAAGTAGCTTTTTATAGACTCCCATTCAGGAATACAGTATATATACTGTATATATATAAAAAGACAGACAATACAGTCATCATAGGCACCACATCATTACAGTGAGAGTAGACCCATGCATACTCCACTTCGAGGCGGCAACTGCCAGTCATCAACATTTCATCATCATTTCTACAAGCTCACAATGCGTTGCAAGGACAGTAGCCTATACCTATAAATATAAAATCTTGACGGCTTAAGAAAAGGGGTCAACACATTGGTAAAAAAATAAAATAAACCGTGTCTCAGAAAAGGGTTTTGATTGACATAGCAATTCTCGCTCAGAATGTAATTCTATTTTACTGCTCAAGTAGAGAATTAACCCCCCCTCCTTTTGAAAGTCAGTAATATCTCAAACCTATAACCTGCCAGTGAGAACAACTCTGGACCTTGTATAAAGCTGAGAAATGTTCCACTCCAAGTTCAAGGTTTATATCTACACGGTTTACCTCCAGAGGTGTAGTCTACTATAGTCAGGTCAAAGTAATGGACATACAGTAGGCTACTGTTAATGTACAGTATCACATTGAATGGAGGACGGGGAGAGGGTTCTTTTTCCCTGATCCTTTTCAATGTAGTCACTGCCCTAAGACCTCGCTATAATGTAGTCACTGCCCTAAGACCTCGCTATAATGTAGTCACTGCCCTAAGACCTCGCTATAATGTAGTCACTGCCCTAAGACCTCGCTTTAATGTAGTCACTGTCCTAAGACCTCGCTATAATGTAGTCACTGTCCTAAGACCTCGCTATAATGTAGTCACTGCCCTAAGACCTCGCTATAATGTAGTCACTGCCCTAAGACCTCGCTATAATGTAGTCACTGCCCTAAGACCTCGCTATAATGTAGTCACTGCCCTAAGACCTCGCTATAATGTAGTCACTGCCCTAAGACCTCGCTTTAATGTAGTCACTGTCCTAAGACCTCGCTATAATGTAGTCACTGCCCTAAGACCTCGCTACAATGTAGTCACTGCCCTAAGACCTCGCTATAATGTAGTCACTGCCCTAAGACCTCGCTATAATGTAGTCACTGCCCTAAGACCTCGCTATAATGTAGTCACTGCCCTAAGACCTCGCTATAATGTAGTCACTGCCCTAAGACCTCGCTATAATGTAGTCACTGCCCTAAGACCTCGCTATAATGTAGTCACTGCCCTAAGACCTCGCTACAATGTAGTCACTGCCCTAAGACCTCGCTATAATGTAGTCACTGCCCTAAGACCTCGCTATAATGTAGTCACTGCCCTAAGACCTCGCTACAATGTAGTCACTGCCCTAAGACCTCGCTATAATGTAGTCACTGCCCTAAGACCTCGCTATAATGTAGTCACTGCCCTAAGACCTCGCTACAATGTAGTCACTGCCCTAAGACCTCGCTATAATGTAGTCACTGCCCTAAGACCTCGCTACAATGTAGTCACTGCCCTAAGACCTCGCTATAATGTAGTCACTGCCCTAAGACCTCGCTATAATGTAGTCACTGCCCTAAGACCTCGCTATAAAGAATAACCTTGCCCCATTTCTGAAACCAGCTCCTCGACACTCGCCTCGATATGCGCGTTCACGCGAGGCTGCGCCATATTAGGTGTGTTGCCTTCCAGGCTAGTGTTGGTGCAGGCTTAGCCTGACCTAAGCAGAGACATTTCTGGCCTAGATGGGAGGGCCGCGCCTCAGAAAAGCGCGCACCCTGATTGGATCTCATCGATCTGTCCGTCACCCCCGGCCCCTCCTCTCCCCCCTAGTGCAGCGCTACGTCACATAATTTAGAGCGACGCCCACCCGGAAGGGTTGACTCCCACTTTTAGACTGGTTCAGCCCACGGCTTTTTCCAGGCTTTCATCTTTCGCGCAGACGAAATGAAAGCCTGGGTATCGAGGCTAGTGCAGGCTTTATTTTCTGTAGTATTAATGTGTGCCTATTAAGCAACCCTAGGTTAAAGTGACCCACGCCTGCTTGATTGTACCTGATTGATTGTCACTTGTGCTGCATTGAGGGGTAATCAGTACAATGAGACTCCATGTGAGTGAGGGAGAGCAGGCAGAACAATGTTTGCTGTGAAGAGAGAGGTTAGCTGTGCTGTTTGAGACTACAGAAAGAGCATTGTTTGTAAGTTTAATGTTTATTTCCATTTAATGCAAGGAATGTAACACGTATTTGGATTTAGACAGGATTGTTATGATTTTGGTTTGATTATTTAAATGCCAATTGTTTAACTGCTTTTTGATGACTTACATGCTGTAGAGTTTTGTAGCAGTTCGAAACAGTTTTTTATACCCAGCACCCTAATCACACACACACACACGGCGGAAACCATGCAAGGCACCAACCAGCACATCAGGAGTAATTAGGGGTTCAGAGTCTTGCTCAAGGACGCTTTGACACTAAATGTGGGGGAGCCGGGGTTCGAACTGGCAACCTTGCGGTTTCCAAACGGCCACTCTACCCCTGTGGGGACAGCTGGAGAGAATGGCCCAGGACCGGGATGCCTGGAGAGCTCATGTTCGTGGCCTATGCCCAAGGTTGGGCGATAGGCGTAAGTATAAGTAAGTACTCTACCCTTGACTCTGAGCCACCGCCGCCCGTTTGTATCAAGATACTTTCATATCGGGGCGCCCGCTGGCCTAGCGGTCCAGGCGCATGCCACATATAGGCTCTGGCCTGACGAGTAGAGTCCAGTTCATGACGGCTTTTGCTGCATGTCTCTCCCCTTCTCTCTCTCCTGTCTGTCTTCACTAATAACTATCAATTAAGGCAGAAAGCCAAAAACAAATCTTTAAAGAAAATAGAAAGAAAAACTCATATATTTCATATTATGTCATTTTAATTTACTCAAATTGACAATGGTGTAAAAATTTACACAGCAGTATACACTGTGGAATAAATAAATAACTTGTAAAGTGTGCTCTTTGGAGCCAGCCTGGGTTGCCCATACCGCAGTGCCTGAAAACATAGTCACATGGGATGGGATCTTTGAAAACAATCTATACCGATACATCTTGATCACATTAGCGGTTTGTGTGAGATTTTGACAATATGAATAGTAGCACAAAGTGTGTTTTGGAGAAAAATGGAGGAAAGTATAATATGGCCATGGCCTACAGTATATGGATGGAGAGAGAATCCAAGGAATCCAGGGAAAAATATCAAGTTATTGGCCAAAACTTTAAGTGGGCTGTTTAAGTAGTGCCGCTATGACGTCGATGTGAAAGGTTTGGACGTTCTTTGGCAGACTGTGAGTGTGTGTGCAACGTTTCACAGCAATGAGGAGCTGCATTTGTGATATGTGGCAAACAGTGGCATTTTTGTACAAAATTTGCCCCTCCTGTAAACTTTGAAAGTCAATAGGAATTGAATGACAAATACATCTTGATCACATGACTACAGAGATATGGTGTACCAATTTGGGGTTGAGGTTTGGACAAAATTGGTATAGGAGTAGTAGCAAAAAGTGTGTTTTGCAAAAAATAAATAAGAAAATCATGGCGGAAAACTTTCAGGTGGAAATTGGTGAAACAGTACCTACACTATACACTACAGCAGGGGTTCTCAACGTTTTGGGCCGGGGACCCCCGGAAATGCTTTGGCAATGTCTCGGGACCCCCGCCCTGCCCGACCCCCAATATAAATTGACTGCTACAATAACCTTAACCCATTCTGAACGGGCACCCATTTTGGTGTCAGCATCATGTTATGCTTTAGCTATTTAAAAATAGCAGATCTACAAGCTCATATCGCGCCACCGAGTGGCGCGATACGAGCTTGTAGGTCTGCCATTTTTGAAAAACCGAAGAGCGACTGACATTTCTAGAATCTGATCTCAGGTCAGAATGGGTTAATCAGACCAGTGTGTGTCCAGTGGAAACCTCGTATGAATCTGATCTCAGGTCAGAATGAATTAATAATAGAGACAATACACCATAAATAAATAGTGAAACCAGATATAATGATTAGGGAAGGTGTATGCATGTACTGTGTGTACTACATGTAAACTCTTCATTTCCATTTTCCAGCCATTCAGTTGCAAAACCTTTTTCATTGAAAATAATTTGGGGACCCACCAAAATAATACGGCGACCCCCCCCCCCCCCCCCCCCCGAGGGGTCGCAACCCACGGGTTGAGAACCCCTGCACTACACTACACTACACTACTCTACACTACACTACACTAGACAATTATGCTATCTACTTAATAAAGTTCAAGTGCAGCCTCTTTATTCACCATGTCCATGGAAACAACAAGATGTTTTTTTGCGCCTACTATTTGATCATTTGCTAATGACATGTTCTGTATATCGCAGTTCAGAGATATTGCCAAGTTTCTCTAAATTTCATCATTTGGTAATCAATTAATTAATTTATTAATCACAAATAAATTCAAATTTGTGTATTGTGAATACATTTGACAGTATAGGCCTATTTGTATCAATCAAAGTACCTTTCAATGTATTTTCACCCATCTGTGGCCATGACAGATTATCAGCAACCCTCACTAGAAAAGTGTTGTGACCGTTTATGTGAAAAGAGTGTGTACTGTGTACACTAGCTATAAAACATTTCCAGATTATCTGGCTAGATGGGTTACAATAATATCAAGAGCATTGGCTAGATGGGTTGCATTTTTTATTATGAAGGTTCAACTCCTATGAAAAGAATATTGTATAAAAGACAATATACATTTGGATTGCTTGGAATAGCACACAGTGCTAAAACCTAAATGGTTGTGCAGGTAAATAGTTGTTGGTTGCACTTGTAGGAGCCAAATGGATGAGACATGGTAATGTATTTATGTAACCTTATGTGGTGGGCGCTGGGGTATATAAAAGTGTCAGGTTCACTAGCTTGGGTGGGAGGATTGATCCGGAAGGGGTAATGGCTTTTGACTGCAAGTTACTGCTGGCTGGGCTATATTTGCATTCATCAGATTATGGAACGAGAAAGATACCATTTTGCATGGTGAAGTAAATACATCTATTTTTATACATAAAGAAATGCCTGCATCGCATGCTTTGAAGACTAAACATAACATCAGGCCCAACCGCGGGTTCAACGACCCCTCTATTTTGTAGTGCGGTTTGGAAGCTTTACACCGCTCCAGGGTTGAGGGTTTTACTGAAGAACGTTGAGTTGTACAGAAAGCATGCGTGTGAGGTTCTGCAGACACACAAAAGACACAAACATAAAATTACAATAATTTCCATCAACAAAATACAACTGGCTAAACATACAAACATCACCTGCCTAAAACATGGACACATTTCCAAACACTTTTACAACAGCACATAAAGGAATCAGTACTCACAACAAGGAGACGCACACGCTGCTGTGGTCTGTACAGAATGAGCAGAAAACCAGGCTTGAGAACTTGAGTATATTTGAGCTGGCCTTTTCCACACCCTCAGTAGCTCCGTAATATGGGAGATCCTTTAATAGTCGTCATTAATTATACTAAGTAACACTGTGATGCCTCGTTCCTTGCTGTGGTGTTAAATTAAACATAATTCTGCAGCATTGCCGCAGTGACATTTCAAAGCTTCAGTGAGTTTGGCAGACCATTTCTGTCTCTCCAGGGAACATTGCTCTAGGTCCTAGGATGATTATGATGTTACGTTGGCTCATAAACGGGGAGAAGAAAAAAAGGAAAAAAAAAATAGAAGTAGAAAAGTAGAAATCAATGTCTCAGTTCTTTATAGAAACTTGATCATTTCTACCATAGCAACCAAAGCGGAGAGGACAGAGTGGTGGACGTTGGATGGTGAGGGCTGGATGGCTATTTCTGTAGGGCTTCTGTAGGGGGTAAGCTACAGTCGATACTGTGGCCTTGTTCGTGATTGAAAAATTAGGCTCTAAAACACTCCTCCGTTTTCAGCAAAGGAAAAAGTGACAGAAACAATGAAAGATAAAACGACTATTGAAAGGTCTAAAGAAAAGAAAAAAAGCTGTTTTATTAACACTAGGAAGGCTGAAAAAAAATCACTCCTACTCAGTCTGACTATATCGGCCCATTCGACCGCTCTCCCCCTTTATCCCCCCACCCCCGCACCACTCGTTCACACCTCTTCAGCTGGAGAAGTCATTGTTGCCTACACGCACTCACTTTTATTTATTTTTTCTTCCCTCTCTTATGAATACATTATTATACACCCAATGAAAATGTACACTTCACGGATTATATAGGCCATTTGGAATTAGAACAATCGGTAGAAAATTGGCCGAGAATAGCACAATAGCACATTAATTATTGCCTAAATGTAGGCTACGGACTTTTCTGAAAATGGTTAATCTGCAAGCTGCCCGACATTTCAACTTGATATGTTTCGTAGAGAGGGCATAGGCCTACACAAGCCAGAATTCCGTAGTTTACATGGTATTTTGAATTTTTTAAAATGAGCAAAAAATAAGCGAGTTATGTAAAGAGGGGTGGAGGGGAAAAGGCGATTATTTGGCACAATCAATCAAATATATATTAATTACATCGCGTAGCCTATAATGTTTCCCCCTCTATATAAAAATGACAATATATAACTCTAATGTCGTATTTCGTCGGGAGTCGTGTTAATATTTATTTACTCGTCATTGTCATGTTCACTCCAAATAAGCAAGTATTATGTAATAAATAAATTAATTTCGTGGCTTTTTGTTCTCTTTTCTCCAGGCGCATACCCGCATCGAGATGAGCTCTGCGACAGCCGTGCTGTGCTGTTTTCAATTAAATTACTTGCAGTATAATATTAATAAATACTACATCCTATATACATTGCTTGTCTGTCTAATCATTCAAATGTTTTTCTATATGCATATTGCATAGTTTATGTAAGCCTGAATTAAAGTCTGATTACTGAGGCTTTTTCCCCCGTCTCTCTCACAAACAACGAAGCCTATAAATATTGTCACCTTTATGCAAGTTCGTTTGATATTGTTTAATTCGATAACGATAGCGAATATGCAGCTATCCGTATAGGTGCCCTTTGTGTCAGTGTGCGCCTGCCCAACCCCTGGCCTCTGTAGAACCTGAATCCCCCCCCCCACCTCATTTCCCCTCACTGTATTTTACATTCCTGCTGTTGTCACCACGCGGTAAATAATGAATACTTTGTGTTAATTCAACCATGTTTATTTTTTCTTATTGTTCACAATATCAGAAAGCATGAAAGAAAGTAAATATAAAGCGAAATAAAATCAGGGAAAACACAAATCCAGTTTCTGTTGCTATACTTAGAGACACTTGACACATGTCATTGTAATTGTTCCCGTACATGTGCCACATGCCCGTTTGCCACATTTGTGGCAGCTGGATAGCGTCTTGTTTCCACATCTGTCAAGCTGACACTGCCGTCGCTTCTTGGGCGTGTCTGGTGTCTGTGGACCATCCTGTCTCCTCTTGGCAGTTTGCTGGTTCTGTGGTGTGGTAGGCAGCGGCTGCAGTGCGCTGCGCTGCTGGCGCCGAGGGGTGCGTGGTGGCATGACTGAGTCCTTTTCACCCATGTGTTCCTCGCGGAGCTGTAGTGCCAAGTCCTGTAGGAACTCTCTCCTGGTGAGCTGCGGTTTGTTCAAGCACTGTTTGTACAACACATAGGCATTGATGGCAGCCAGGTCCAGAATGTTGTAAAAGACAGCCATTGGCCAACGCCTGGTGCCAAGTCTGACGCTGTAGTTTCGTGCCATCTGATCCAAAATGTCCACTCCCCATTTCGTGTCATTATAGTCCGTTACAGACTCTGGTTTCGCTTTGGGGTCTTTACCAATCACGATCGAACGGTGCATGGTGCTTAGAATGCAAACGTTTTTGTTTGCTTTGCTTTGGTAAATCGTCAGTGTGGCACCATCACTTGTCATCAGTTGTGTGTGGAACAGCTGTTCTTTTCCACGTGCGGATGGAGGCAACTCTCGCCTCTGTCTGTTCACAGTTCCAAGTATCGTTGTGTTGTTTGCTAGGAGAGACTGCCCCAACTTCATCGAAGTGAAAAAGTTATCCATTGTGATGTTTCGGCCTCTGTCGAGGAATGGTGCTACCAGCCTCTGGACCACGTCTTGAGAGAGCGGCACGCCATCACTATATATACAAATGACAGGGAGAAGGTGTAATGGTTATTACAACGAATTAAACAATATCAAACGAACTTGCATAAAGGTGACAATATTTATAGGCTTCGTTGTTTGTGAGAGAGACGGGGGAAAAAGCCTCAGTAATCAGACTTTAATTCAGGCTTACATAAACTATGCAATATGCATATAGAAAAACATTTGAATGATTAGACAGACAAGCAATGTATATAGGATGTAGTATTTATTAATATTATACTGCAAGTAATTTAATTGAAAACAGCACAGCACGGCTGTCGCAGAGCTCATCTCGATGCGGGTATGCGCCTGGAGAAAAGAGAACAAAAAGCCACGAAATTAATTTATTTATTACATAATACTTGCTTATTTGGAGTGAACATGACAATGACGAGTAAATAAATATTAACACGACTCCCGACGAAATACGACATTAGAGTTATATATTGTCATTTTTATATAGAGGGGGAAACATTATAGGCTACGCGATGTAATTAATATATATTTGATTGATTGTGCCAAATAATCGCCTTTTCCCCTCCACCCCTCTTTACATAACTCGCTTATTTTTTGCTCATTTTAAAAAATTCAAAATACCATGTAAACTACGGAATTCTGGCTTGTGTAGGCCTATGCCCTCTCTACGAAACATATCAAGTTGAAATGTCGGGCAGCTTGCAGATTAACCATTTTCAGAAAAGTCCGTAGCCTACATTTAGGCAATAATTAATGTGCTATTGTGCTATTCTCGGCCAATTTTCTACCGATTGTTCTAATTCCAAATGGCCTATATAATCCGTGAAGTGTACATTTTCATTGGGTGTATAATAATGTATTCATAAGAGAGGGAAGAAAAAATAAATAAAAGTGAGTGCGTGTAGGCAACAATGACGTCTCCAGCTGAAGAGGTGTGAACGAGTGGTGCGGGGGTGGGGGGATAAAGGGGGAGAGCGGTCGAATGGGCCGATATAGTCAGACTGAGTAAGAGATATATGCCTAAAATCATATTTAGAAAAAGTTTCAAATGGGGAAAAAAACAGAGATGATTTCAATCGAATATTTAGACAAAGTCATGAAAGGGGAACTTTCTCTGGACTCCATGGGCTGAGAAAATAAACATTGAAATCTCAAATTCGGTCAGAACGGCTGCTCAGACTTCCTAGTGTTAATGATTCTTATGGCCTTTTTTTGTAGCATATAAATTGGTTGTATTATTGTTTTGTATGTGTTCCCCCATACCTCCACACAGTACACAGTAGGTTATTGCGAACGCAGTGAGCCACTTACTATGACAGCAAGGGCTGAATGTCTGTGTGTGTGTGTGTGTGTGTGTGTGTGTGTGTCACGCTGTTACACCACCGGCCCGCCACCAGAGGGCGCAGCTGTAGCACACACACACACACACACACACACACACACACACACACACACACACACACACACACAGGGCGCAGCTGTAGCACACACACACACACACACACACGAGCTGCGTTCGCTTCACGCGTTTGCGCGTCTTACTTGTATATATGAGGGAGAACAGTAGAGTGTATATAGAGTCCTTGTTTACAAGGTCTCCTATTTTATATAATATAGCTATTGTTTTAGAAATCTTTGACTTTATATGCACTACGTGTGGTTTCCAATTTAGTTTGCTATCTATTATTACACCCAGGAATTTGTTTTCATATACTCGTTCAATTTCTATATCATTAATTGTTAATTTAACTGAATTATCTATTGTTTTGTTGCTAAAGATCATATATTTCGTCTTACTAAGGTTCAAGGATAATTTGTTGATATCGAACCACATTTTTAGAGTTTCCAGATCCCTTTTTACTGTATGAGCTGTGTTAGGTCTTTTCCTGAGCTGTATAGACTGGTGTCGTCTGCAAATAGTACGCACTTGAGCGATGTCTGTACTGCACATATGTCATTTATATATAGTATAAATAGTTTGGGGCCAAGCACAGAACCTTGGGGCACTCCATGGGTAATTCTTTTGGGTATTTGAATCTACATTTTTAAAGTGAACGTATTGTTTTCTTTCTTGCATGTATGTTTTAAGCCACTCATTTGCTACTCCTCTTATGCCATATCTTTCCATTTTTTGGAGAAGTATTCCATGGTTGATTGTGTCGAAAGCTTTTTTTTAGGTCTATGAAGACTCCCACAGCATATTCCCTTTTATCTATGCCACTCGAAATGGCCTCCACTACCTCCATCACTGCCATCGAGGTGGACCTATTTGTTCTGAATCCATACTGGTGGTTGCTTAATAAATTATGTTTATCGATGAAGCCATCTAATCTAGTTACAAATAATTTTCCTATTATTTTGGAAAATTGTGAGAGCAGGGAGATGGGTCTGTAGTTTGTGAATTGATGTCTATCACCGGTTTTGTGAATGGGAATGATTTTGGCGGTTTTCATCTAGAAATGATGAATTACAGATGTGGGTAAATGGTTTAACTATTGTGTCTATTATGCTTTTTATTATTGCCATGTCCAGGTTTGTATTGTCGGTGGATTTCTTGTTTTTGAATTTATTGACAATATTGATGATCTCTGTTTCATTAACACTGCTTACGAAGATAGAGTGCGGGTTCTGTTTGATATAGTGTTGTCCCCCATGTCCTGTTTACCCCTGTGGTCTGGTATCTCGTTTGCAAGGCTAGGTCCTACATTAACAAAAAAGTTATTGAATTCATTTGCTATTGACTTTGTCGTATTTATAACTGTATTATCTTTGTTAAAGTAGTTTGGAATAATCGTAGTAGTTTCATATAATCGGTTCAGGAATATAATAGAAGTCACATCACAGGTTGATTTCTAATAAATTGCTTTTCGATGTGCACAGTAAAGCATATTGGGAGGCCCAATATTTTATTTGAGATTTGGTTGTCAGACAGGAAATGGACAGTCTTGCGATACTTGGCATGTTCAGAAACGTACTTTGTGCTCTTTGCCTCTATAACATTTTAGAGTGCACACATAAAAGCAACCCAGCAGACAATAAAGTGTTATAACTTATAACACATTGACATGTCATTTATATTACCGGTATTTTCCAGAAGCGATTCTTTTACAATGGTCTCAATCATTCAGAAATAGTGTTCATACTATGCTTGTCCACTCGGCTCCATTGACTCAGCAGTTTGCCAAATTGCCACCCAGTGACACAAATCTGCCGGTGTTTTTGTCTTGCAACACGATCCTTAATGTAGAATAACTGTGCCTTTTAGGGTGGATCGTTGCTGCAGTGTAACGTCACCCTACATCTTTTAGCTGGAGGTATAGTGTTCACTGGAGAGAGAAAGAAGCTCAGAAGTTAAGCGTGGGCGAAGTGTGAACTGGACGTTGGCGGTGACTAACTCCAAAGGGTAATGAGGGTTATTTGATTGAATGATGTGTGCTACAGAACCGTATGAGAGTTGCCATGGTGACACTCTGTTCTGAACAAAGAAAGTATGCACAGTCTTTTAATACTACTAGAATGTAATGACAAATTAGGATCTAGTTCACGCCAGCATTTTTTCCAGTTGAGCTCTTATTTTGAAAAGCCAAATTTCCAGATTTCCGGAAGTATACTTATCCTAGTAAGTTTAACGGGTCTCGTTCAACTGTTGTTTACAATAGGATCTATGCTGGGGCACTGGAGGGCTCCTCATCGCCGGCTCTGTGCCATCAAAGAAATGCTGTTTTGACCAAAAATGCCATCTGGGACAAGGAATAGGAGATACAGGCGATTGAAAGAAACAGATAGAATGGATTATTATGGTGCCGATGATCTAAGATGGGCGACGGAGTCTTGTGACAACAGCTACCCGATGCTAACGTAAGTAGTATTATGGCTTGAACAATCGAATGCACTATAAAAGCGCAATTGCCATTGATCTACGGCAATGGTGTTAAGCGTACGCGTAGTATCAAAAAATAGGCTTCAATTGCCATTGATCAACGTCAATGGCGTGGAACCCGTTTTAAGAGGATGTATTTAGTGCATACAATGTCTGGCACATGTGTGTTTACATCACTGATTGAGCAGGACAACATATTGAAAGAGAAAAGATAATTGATATCCAAACGTAGCCCATGCGTATCGATACGTCTTGTAAGGGAGAGATGCACACCCCTAGAAGCTGAGTTTATTTAGAGATGATTTTGGGTTTTTTTTCTCAGATCTACAAGCTCATAACACGTTGCATAACAGTACAGTACAGTACAGTACAGTAGGAGGGGGGAGTACTACCTGTCAGTGGGGAGTGTTGGCTGATGAATGAATACCAGCATCCTAATACATCCGAATACTGGGGGGTCAAATTATGACAGGCAATTCCTGCTGTCAAAATATGACCCCCCAGTCAAAAAACACTTAGTTTGAAATAGACACTCATGCTTTCCAAGGTGTGATAGGGGGGGTACTACCCGTCAGTGGGGAGTGTTGGCCCTATACGTCCTGTATAGTACAGTACAGTACAGTATAGTACAGTACTACAAAGTACAGTACAGTATACAGTAAGTACTACATACAGTACAGTACTATGAAAAGCACAGAACAGCTACAGTACTACGAAGTACAGTAAAGCACTACAAAGTAGGCAAGGCAAGGCAATTTTATTTATATAGCACCTTTCATACTCAAGGCAATTCAAAGTGCTTTACAGAATAAAAACAAATACAGAGTGCAACAGTGCACTTTAAAATGAATACAGATTATAATAGATACAATTACATTACATTACAACACCTTTAATATAAACACAGTTAAGTACAGTAAAGTACTACGAAGTACAGTACAGTAAAGTACTACGAAGTACAGTACAGTACTACGAAGTACAGTACAGTACTTCAAAGTTTTTACTTCCTAGCTGATCTTCCATTAACCTCCCCCCTCTCACTTAACTAAATAAATATTTTCGGGGCGTGTCATAGGACCTTTAAGTTAACATCCCATTAAGTTTTAATTTATAACAACTGCTTACAATACTACTAAAGTGATCCTTTGTCATTTGTGACCTTAAGTGAATAATTTTTAGTTTTTAGATGAATCATAAACCACACGGCCATTCGAAGGGCTTTTCAGTGGATCTGTTACATTCCAGGAGGTTCAAAGTGCTTTATTATTTGTCTCCCGAGGAGGACATTTGTCTTAGACAAAGGGCCCGCATGCAAGCGTAGCCCTTATGTCCATATCGCCACAGTGCAGCACCAGAATCAATACAAGTTCTGCTGTGTAGCCCATAAAAGGCAGTCATAGCTAATTGTCTAAGAGTCTGAGAATCGTAAGGTTCCCACAGGGTTATGCCATAATCTGTCCACTGGACAGGGCCGCCGATGCAAGGGGCGCCGCAAGGGACGGATTGTATAAAGTTATGAGTGGGAGAATCGCTAGAATTGTTTACGCACAACATAAACCATGGTATATTTTTCAAGAGGTAGAGATCCCAGTAAACATCCATTCTAAACCTCCTTCTTCCTGCTGTGAACACTCTTACATTGCAACTAATGAGCGGTTGGTTTCTTTTGGTCCCGGCCTGTCTGCATATTGGGAAAACAGAACTTGAAAACGAGAACGGCGCCGCCGAGTGGTCGACGCGAGGTCAGCGGGGGGAAAAAAGAGGGTAAGCGTGATTTAAGGCGAGTCACCCATACGGTTCTTATCAGTGTGACGTTGTCTGTCTGTAAATGTGTCTATAGTGCTGAAGTCGTGTCTTGTTTGGAGTCTTTTTCATGAATGTACCACTCTGATCACTGAGAAAATGGGGGTGGACTTTTCCTGGCAGGCACATCTGCATTGCCGAATAAAGTCTCCAAACCGCCCCCTCATGGGGCGGTTTGGAGTTGGCATGGCCATTTTGTTGTAACATTCACACATGGTGAAAGGGAGGAGAAACTGATCCATGGGTCAGGAGGTAGAGCCTGTCGTCCAATGATCCATGGGTCACCCGGCTCCTTGTGTCCGTGTGTGGATGTGGGAAGTGAGGACACTGGCGTCGACTATTCGCCGCTTCACTTCCCAATGTATGAATGAATGGACCATTGTACGCGCAACTATAAATAATGAAGTAGTGAAAATAGCCGATCTACAAGCTCGTAAGAGGGGCTTGAACTTGTAGATCTGCTATTTTGATGGGTTCCGGCCGGGCAAACGTCTAATCTCTCTTTTGGGTTTCAACCCGAAAAGTTTGAAAACCATCTAGTGTCCAGTCCACTGCTTCCTACAGTACCTCAACATCTCTAAAAGGCTAAGCGACACCATTATTAATATTCTATTTGGGTCTCCCGTCTGCCTATATTCATAATCTCATGCCGTGCAAACAGGAGCTAGAAAGAATGAGATTAACCATCTTTTAGCCTGAGCTAACGTGTTAGGTTTCTGGTCTAGAGGGGCGGGTCGCGGCTGAGATTTGCGCACGCCCTGATTGGATCTCATCGATCTGTCCGTCACCCCCGGCCCCTCCTCTCCCCCCTAGTGCAGCGCTACGTCACATCATTTGGAGCGACGCCCACCCGGAAGGGTTGACTCCCACTTTTAGTGGACACTTCGACACCAACTGGGGAACCCGGTACCCGGGATCGGAACCCGGGATCGAAACCCCAGCGGCTGCTCTGTACCTCCTGATCTCCTGACCTCCTGACCTGAGCCACTGCTGCATTAATCTGAACTTTTCCCCACAAACCCTGAAGGTTAAACCAGCCATGAGGACATCTTCCTAAAGAATCTGAATTAAAGCAGTCTCCAGTGCTCAATGAAGTATGACACATAGATCCCTACAGAACAATTAAAGACTCAAAAGATTCATATTAAAAAAGGTACTTCAGATTTAAAAAAAGGCCATAACTACCACTAGACAATGATAGAGATTCCTCCCGTCTCGTCCATTCTCATTCCATTCTGCAGGCATCCAGTAAAAGACGCATTAATTAGGGTACAATCATTTGCTACCATCTCCAGCTCTGCCACTTCCTCCTGAACATTAGGCAGGACATATCCTCAGCCTGCCTATATGGTGCATCTCTAATTAGCCTGGCAGAGGGGAGAGGGTGTAGATAAAAACCCCTTTTTATTAAGTGCTCCACGTAGGCCAAGAAAGAAGAAAATGACGTGGGCGTGAGGGGAGCCGTGAGGGGAGCCCGGGTGACCGTGAGGTGAATTCACTCGTGTTCATGAAGAGTCATTCAGACCTATATATGCAATGCATGCATGCACCAGATCTGTTGTGTTGACTGACTCACGCAATTTCCAAATGCGTTGAAGGCTTGACTCACACACAAATGGAAGGCAACTGTCAGTTTTTTCACCCAGTGCCAATTATCTAATGTAATCCTGGGCGCTACACTTCCTCTGCCAACCTGAGGGGGGGAAGCGGACTGACCTCATGCCTCCTTCTATGCATGAGGAGTCCAAGCTGCTTCTTTTCACCTGACAGGGGGGAATTTCCCTGGACGGACGTAGCGCGTGGAAGGAACACGTTATTGGGCAACTGTCATGTTGGTTTGTTTACTGTTGTACATTAAGCTATGTACATTAATGTACATTAAGCTATAATCATGTGGGATTGACTGTAGGTTGAGAACCACTAGCTATATAGAGCGTCGCAGTCCCGCCACCTCGTGAGACCCGGAAAAGAAATCCCTGTTCATTTTCCTCAGACTTTTCAGAAAGTATATATTTAAGGACGTTTACGCCGCGGACAAGGCCAACACTTGTCGTGACAAATCATGACAATAAACACAATGTTTTGGGCCAAACAAAGACTTAGAAAGTAGAAAAAACGGCAGGTTACAACACTTTTTGTTGTTGTTTTTCTTCTTTGTAAGTATTTGTTTGGTCCAAAATATTGTGTTTTTTCAACTTTTTTGTCATGATTTGTCACGACTCGAGTTGGCTTCATACGACGCTTAAAAGGTCTTTAAATAAATACTTTATGAAATGTCTATGAGAAAAATGCATTGGGATTCATTTCCGGGGCTTGGCGTCGTCATGAAAGGGGGCAGGACTGCGACGCTCTGTAGCAGGAGTCTTCATCGGGTTTTCAGGACCTCTTAACCCATTTTGGACTTTGGAAGTCGATTAAAAAAAAAAAGGCTTCCAAATCCACATGTTTCCAAATGTTTCTATGTCAACGTTTTTTATGTCAAAGACCCCCATAATTATATGCATTTGGCTGCGGACCCTCATCTTAAAATATGTTGTTCCAGGGACCTCCCAGAAGCAAATATTTGAGTTAAAAAAACGTTTGCTCTGAAATAAAATATATTCAAAGATTTGTGTCACATTTTCACGATTTTTCAAAAATAGCAGATCTACAGTGCCGCACTACGAGCTTGTAGATCTGCTATTTTTCAATAGCAAATGTACATATAACATAATGCTTAAACACCCTAAATGGTTTCACAGAGAGATGAAGCCCACTATTGGATTCATGTCAACGACTTAAACCCTCAACACTTCGTAAACTTGACCTTTGGCTCAGTACTTGGTCTGCTTGGTCTTATTGACTTAGTTTCTCCCTAATAAAGTTGTTCTCTCTTTTATTTTTACCCTCTCCCGTAAACCCCCCCCCCCCCAGCCTCCCCCAGCTCAAAGTGCTTTACAGAGCAATAGAGGAAAAGAGAAAGAAAAGCAAAGGCATAAAAACATTAAAATAACAGCAGTAATGCAATACGGTGAGGACGTGAGCAACAAGGATTTTAAAAGCTCAACTAAAGAGTAAATAAATGTCAGGTATCATTATTGTTACGTTGTCTGAGGAAGTACAAGCTGACATGAGAGCTCTCGGTGATTAGCTGCCATCACACACACACACACACACACACACACACACACACACACACACACACACACACACACACACACACACACACACACAAGATAACCATTGGCTTCATGCCCAGCATCTGCCACACTTTACCACTGACTGTTGTCATCACTGTCATTGGCTAAATTCTATGATAGGCCTATTATTATATGTCACACAGTCGCAGTAAAATCATTCAGTGTTTAAGGGGAATTCCACTCATTTTCAACATTGAACTATGTCATCATAATCATAATATAACTTTAGAGGTAATAAAAAGTCTCCCCCCCCCCCCCTTAGGTTTAGCCTAGAACTGGAGGTCTAGAACCTGGAGTCATGTGATCAGTGACATCACGTCTGTGTACTTTTATTATTATTGAGAAGAAACAGTTCTGGTAAAAATGTAGAAAAAAGTATACAGAAAAAACAATACAATACAATGACAGTGTACTCCTTGGCCTGCAGTGTACACTGACGTACTGTCACTGATCACATGAGTGATCATGAGATAGGTACAGTAGAGAGGTACATTTAGTAGTAGAGATAGCTGTGCCAAACAGTGAGACGGAGCAGAGATGGAGGCCCTATATCCACTTATACAAACGTTCCAACAAGTATGTATAGCTATGGGTGTGTGGTTAGAAGTGCTACAGTGGGTCTAATTACTAATTCTGGGATGTCAGATTGCAGTCCCCCTCTGGGTGTCAACACAAGTTGCATATATTTAGGCAAGCTTTAATATCTGGGGCTCACCTTCACCACCAACAGCCTGAAGTGGGACAAGAGCATCACATCACAGGAAGCACATCTCACAGCCCAGCCCCCCATCCATGAGTGTATATAGTCCGTTCTGTTGAGAAGAGTTACCAACAATCAGTGACCAGTGTCTATTGCAAGGCCAAAGATGATAATTGGCAAGATTGCAACAGAGCCCAGCAATCGATGGATCACCTCTTCATCAAACCGTCATCTTGGAGGCGATAACAGGCAGGTAAGTTGAAGAAGTAATCATGCTTGCCTGGAAAAGGTAGTTACAACGTAGCCACAATTTGCAACTCTAGATTTCTTTTTATAATGGGATGAATCTAGAGTTGCAATGCCCTCCATTGACTCCCCATTCATCCAATTTGTGTTTGCGATCTGCTTGTATTAAACAAAGTTAAACTCGCCAACATTGCGGCTCTAGGCCAAGCTTGAATTATCCTCTTTCAATCTGCCTAGCTCTTGTTTCATAAAAATCCACCGTAGACATGCTACTTTCTGTCAAGAAATTCTGTGCAGGTGATTCTTTTTTGAAGTGTTGGAGGTTGGAAGCACTTGATCGTCGAAGTCACTGAACGGCCCTGCGTATCAACTCGGATTTGCACATAATGCAGGAGGTAGCAGCGCGACCCGGCCGTTAATAAAAACAAGTACTTCCAAGAAAAGGAATCACCTGCACATAATTTCTTGACAAGAAAGTAGCTCATAACATGTCTACGGTAGATTTTTATGAAACAAAAGCTTGGCAGATTTAAAGAGGATAATTCAAGCTTGGCCTAGAGCCGCAATGTAGGTTAGTTTAACGTCGTATACAAGCAGAACGCCAAAGCAAATTGGATGAATGGGGAGTCAAATGGAGGGTATTGCAACTCTAGATTCAAAATTACGGTTAGGTGTAGCACCGCTCGGAACCCTACATAAAGCTTCTGACATTTGGATGTCCGACAGATAGGACGGGACCCTACGTGGGTTCCGAGCGGGGCTAGGTTAGGTGAAGAGGTGTCCAGGTGGTTAATAAGACAAAGAGCAGTGACCACCACGGCTTGACGTCATGTAGTTTTCGGTGGTCACCTCTTCACCGAAAACTGGACTATGAATTGGCCTTCACTGTCCCAACTCCTCTGATTTCAATTTCACTTGATGACAACTCCCTCATCATGTCACAAATTATGAAGATACATGCCTATCAATGCACCATATACCTAATTACCTATCAATGGTAAGGTAAGGTAATTTTATTTATTGAGCGTCTTTCAAAACAACCGTTACAAGGTGCTGTACAAAGTAAAATAATAAAATAAAACAAGAAAACACAATCAACAGCAAAACAGCAATAACTAAGAAACAAAGCAACAGAAAATGGTGCATATCAATGTCACCAATGTGACAGTGTTTCCAAGTCCTGTTCTTCACATGCCTATTCATTGAACAAACTATAAACTTTAAGGTTCTTTTAAAACAACAAACTAATCAGCTCGCTCACCGTTGCTCTGCTCAAGGATCAAACAATCAAAATGGGTTCCAGGACTTTAAATAGGTTAAGGAAGCACACCTGAAACCACTGATTGGGGCCAATTTGGGCCAAACCAACTCCTTGTCTGTTGACAAGACGTTTGTGTCAGAGAGGGACTCTGCATGGACTTTGAAAAGATTTAGAAAAAGCTAGATCTACAAGCCTTGATGTACAGTAGGCCTATATGTAATGTATTTTGTGCCGACAGTCACGACATGTTGTGGATAATATTATGCTGATCCCCTATTATTTGGTTCTGTCTAGTGCGATAGGGGCCATGGGTATAGTAGCCTATGCCTTAATTGCCATCCTTGATGTAAATGTCGAGTCATACTAAAGGAAAGGTCACATTCTCACCTAATACTTCGGTAGACACGATGCGAAGGAGAAGTTGGGATGCTTGCATATTTAATTTGCTGCGGTTTGCCTTCACACTGCGCTGTCATCCGCAGCAATTGGAAACGCAGCAGGGGGGACCTTTATGTTTATGGAGATGAAAGTCCCTATACTCCCCGCAGTCCCCACACAGTGACAGCACTCCATGTTTACTTAATGTGTTTAGCTGTGTTAAACTGTGTTCATAGCTTGAGATGCTGCCCCTCCATCACGATCTAAAACTGTACTTTATCCCTCCTAGTAGGAGTTTACTCAAACAGAAGGAGATTCCATGCTTGCATATTAGACCATTCAGGAATGATGGGTTGGGAACAATGCAAGTTGTGAATGCGTGATTCGCACGGCAGCCATGTTGGCATTTTGCATCGAAAAAGAAGAGTAGCAATGGGGTGGCATTTCATAAATCTTTCATTGCCAATGAAAACTGTGGATGTTTTTTTTTTATAAGCCCATATACCACCAAAGACGACTTAGTACTAGATGGCCCTTTGCTAACCTCTTAATTAGTCACCGTTTGAGTCTCTGTGACACACACACACACACACACACACACACACACACACACACACACACACACACACACACACACACTCTAAAAGGCCTATTCCAGTGAAGAGGTGACCACCGAAACGGTGGTCAGTATTAGTAACCACTCACACAACACAAAGTTAAAAATCACACCCTTGTGAAGTGAGGGGCGCTAATATATTAAAGTCTAACTCATGTTGAACGGTGCCAACGCAAACAAACCAAAACAATAAAGAGACAATATGACGTAATTAGGGACAATATGACGTACATTTTCCCTCTAAAAACAGACAGATGTGTTGTGTGAGCGGTGACCACCGCGGCTTGAGTTTGACGTCATTGTAGTTTTCGGTGGTCACCTATAGCTCTTCACCAAAAAGTGGACTATGAATAGGCCTTAAAGAGATTGGACAGAGGTGGGAGGTCTTTCTGCATGGTACAAAGCCCCATCTGATTGGATTCATCTTTCTCTATCTCTTAAATCTATTCAGGGTCAGGTTAGGTCAGTGAGGTCAGGTCAGGTCAGTTGCTTCAGGACTTCTCCATATTCACATCTTTAGGTCAGTTGACTTCTCCACATTCACATCTTGCATCAACTTGTTCATGCTTCTAAACTGACAGTAATGACATACAGTATACACTGATTTATTTGCTCTGTGCCCTTCGTTCCTGACCTGAGATCAGATTAAAAAAATGTCTTCTAAATCCTGACAGTTTTCTGAAAAAGCTATGTTTATGTCAGTCGTTCTTCGATTTCTCAAAAATAGCAGATCTACAAGCTCATAGCGCGCCACCGAGTGGCGCGCTATGAGCTTGTAGATCTGCTATTTTTCAATAGCTATAGCATAATACTAACACCAAAATTGCATTGCATAGTGCATAGTGGTTAATATAAAGCCTTGAGCTGAGGCATAAAAGTATTTCTTTATCGGCTTTCAATTATTCATTCACCAATGCTGAATTTAAACTCTGGCGTATAGCACATCGAATACAGCCGATCTATAAGCTATTAACAATAGGAAAGGTTAATGATTCATTCAGTCACACTGCTCCATGAATCAACAGTTGACTAAACTGTGATTTTTAACCCATTCTGACCGGGCACCCATTTTGGTGTCAGCATCATGTTATGCTTTAGCTATTTAAAAATAGCAGATCTACAAGCTCATATCGCGCCACCGAGTGGCGCGATACGAGCTTGTAGGTCTGCTATTTTTGAAAAATCGAAGAGCGACTGACATTTTTAGAATCTGATCTCAGGTCAGAATGGGTTCATCAGACCCAGTGTTTGTCCGGCGGAAACCTCGTATGAATCTGATCTCAGGTCAGAATGGTTAATTAAAGTGAACGATTCCCACTAATAAGGCTCATCGTGGGTGTCTGTGTGGGTGTAATGTTTGACTCATTGGGCAAAAGAACAAAGCCACATGCACACAAATAAGAGTGTCAATCTTCTTCAGTGTCTCTCAGGACATTTTATTTCCCATGCATAGTTTGGACAAGAGTGTAGTGGAACTTGAGATTTGAAATGAAACTATATATAAAAAAAAAGAAACAAGAAGAAATAAAATAAACTCAAATCTTGACATTCATTAGAAATTTCTCCATTTGTGACTCATTGGAATCTTTCACAAAGTGTGTTTTCACAACTTTAAGTTTTACTTAAGAGGATTTAAATCTTTTAGAAAGTCCTTCAGCATAGAATGATGTGTTTTGGATTAGGAAAAGTGCTGTATAAACATAAATATATTACAAAAAAAAGACCTTAAAACTAAAACATTCAGCACATTATTTTTATACAACACAGTGCAATATAAAGGGGGGAATTCAAACGTGTTCAGCACTGAATTCCTCAATTTGTGACTAGCTGACATCACTCTCTTTCTCAGAGTCCAATATAATTGTAAACACTCAAGGACCTTGAACAGAACTGCCCAAAATCATGACAATGTCCTCAACAATGCTTCTTCACTCGGAGAGAGAAAAATAAAAACCCTCCACTGGGTTCCAGTTCTTGGGGAGTAGACAGCCAGCCAGCCAGCATTACAGTATGAGTGTCTATTGGATTTACTCACACAGAGGATAACATGGGAAAACCATGGGAGTAACATCCAGATTCAGACAGACAGGCAGATAATCAGGGACGGAGAATAACAGATTACATGTAACAGAATTACAGTAATCTGATTACAAAAACGTAACTGTAATCCACTACAGAAAACAAAACAAATCATACGTTTGTTATCTTTCTTTTGCTTTTGTCATGACTGGTGGCAGGTGGATTGAAGCAAATAGCTTTTTCAAATTGTGAAATTGTGAACACAAACAGAATTGTCCAACTTTTGCAAGGATTTTTGATACGGACAGCGATAAGAGCACATTTCAACATAAGAGACTGTAAACCAGAGAGAATAAGGGTGAAAAGAAAAACGACAGATCGAGTGAAGAGACTTAATAAGGAGTTTCTGGTACAACTGTTGTAGCTCAATGCTTCATCTTTGAGACTATACAGATTAATACGGTTTCAGACCTTACCTGCCCGGGTGGTTGCTCACATAATATCCTCTAATCGCAGTGATTCCCATGCACTGGGTCGTGACCCAATTGTGGGTCGTGGACCGTTTTTAGTTTTAGTTTTTAATTATTTCAAAACATTCCTGAAAAGGCATTTTCATGAATTAAAAACAAAATGTTTTCTGTAATTTCATGAAGAAATAAGTATCTAAGCAAATTGGATGACATATGTGTGAGAAGTATAGTGAAAATAGCCAATCTACAAGCTCACAACGTGGCGTGAAGCGACGCGTTGTACACTTGTAGATCTGCTATTTTCACAGTGGGAACCACTGCTCTAATGCAGTGATTCTCAACCTGTGGGCTGGGGCCTTTCCAAATAATTGGCAAAACAGACATTAATATTTAAAATGAATGTTAAAAAAATAAAAAATAAAATAAAGATGAATAGTATTTTGTCTTTGGAAACTTTGGAAATTATTTGTAATTGTGACATTCACGGATGAATGGGACTTAAAGTATAGAAGCCTGACGTCAATATCGCTATTCCGCGGGTTCGTCTTAAATTTTTGCTAAAAACAGACTGTATTAAATATGAGTGACTGACGATACAGAGACAACTCCCGACAATATCGCAGACAGTTTGATAATTTTTGGACGCCAATTCTTATATGAGACGATTTTAAGATGACCCAATGTTATTCTGCATAGAGAAATTACCTCCGCAAACCAGGGGATGAGCGAGTGACATCAGGACTTCGACACTCTCTATACTATGTTAGTTCCATTGATCCGATCGACTGATTGATGCTCTGAAAATGCACGCGGACCACCCATATGGCCACTCAACACAGCTGCCTGTGTTAAGTGGCCAGATGGGTGGCTGAGAACCACTGCTCTATTGAGTATAGGCTTACATGATCTACTGTGAATAAGTCTGTCACTGTGTTGGAGCAAACATTGCATATGCTGCGGTCACTAAAACTGTACTGTCAGATAATGATTCTGAACATAACGTGGACAAGCTGTGTGAATATGCGCACACACATACACACCAGAGAGAGAGAGACACACACACACACACAGTGACATTTTTACACATCACAGCTTCGTTAATCTACTGTGTTTGTTGTGGAATCATCACACTTCTTTCTTTTTGCCTTCATTGCCGGAAAACTGAAAACGAACATAAAAACTGAAATCACACCTTCTGAGTTCTTGTGACAAACAAAAACAAAATAACAAGTGGCATGTTTGGGTCAGATAACCTTGTAATGAATCAGACACTTAATTATGGCTATCTATGATTAAAGTGTAGACCTGTGAGTGCTTACAAGTTCACACGCTTTGTGGGAAGCTGATAATATTGTTTTATCTGATGCAAGGAAGAGACGGCTGTTTCAGAGAAATAGCAAACCTTAAATATATCAGAGTCCTCCTAGCCCTACTAAAAAACAATGCAATGTAGGTTTAAGTAACAATATTAGTTAGTTTCAATATGTAAGCGTCATAAATTGTGTTTAAATGACAACCCAACACTTATCTTTTGTTTTAGGTAGGTTTCGGAGGATTGGGTTGGTTTACTATTAAAGCAGATACGAAAAAGAACCAGTATTCAAAACCGGGGTCCAAGACAACACCTTTTTCCATCCAAACAAAGCACCGGTGTCCGATGAGTGCACGTCAAATTTGAGCACTGGGAACGTAGTGGTATGTGGGGTTAAGTTAATTATGCAGCTTATTAGTTGTGTGTACTGGAGGCGATCAAAATAAACACAGTGTTGTGTTCTTGAGTGGTGCAACCACTCCAAGGAACAGCAATGTCCGTGTTCACCTATGTGTTGGTTCACCGATGTGTGTGTTCATGAGCAACGCTGTTGTGCCAGAGAGAGAGAGAGAGAGATAGTATTAGTGCTGCACTGTTGCCTGCTAATGAGAGAGAGAGAGAGAGGGAGAGAGAGAGAGAGAGAGGGAGAGAGAGGGGAGTTGCACCACTCAGTTCACACGGGTGTGATTTTTTTTTTTAAACCTCAACATCAATTAGAGTCTACATTAAAGAAGGAATTCTAACATGATAACACGATTCAGTGGGACCCCAGTGATCCTTACGGTGAGAGATATTACATATCTACACTTAAAAAATACACTTCAACACACCCAGATCCAAACAGTTCCTTTTGAACAGTATGAAAAATATACAAATAAAAAATACAAATATTCTCAGACACTAAGTAGGTAGTTTTCTGTTGACATGAAATCAGTGAGGACTCAAAGATAAATATTTCACATTTTCTTTCTCTCCCTTGTATCTTAAAAGAGAAAATAAAAATCTGTGGCTATGAAAGAAAAAAAGAACTGTCCATTTGGAAATATTATCCTTCGGTAGTCTGGTAACATTGTGATTACCACATAATGTGTTTTCAGCGAAAAAACACTTTAGCTAAAAAAACAAAACAAAAGAAAAAGAGCCAGTGTTGAAACCAAAGCATTATAGAATTCTTTTTTTGAGACATCATACACTATGCACAGATAATAAAAACATAAACTGTGATCAAAGTCTTTTCCACACAGAATAATTCCTCCATTATAAAGTCAGAGGCATCAATAGCCCAGGAAAAGACTCAGCATCCTAATACACATCTTCATTATCCTCACCAGCCTGAAATGCGTCCGACAATCCGAATCAAATTACTGTCATTATAAACATTTTATTTTAATAGATAGAGAGGGTTCATGACAGATCGTTTTTAATGTCCCCATTAAAGCAAACATTTTTTGCAAAGATGTGTGGGAACGCCATTTTAGGAAGCCGGGGGGGATGAGAGTGAAATAATCTAGGGACAAGAGCAAACGTGTGTGTGTGCAGTAGTAGGAAGCCTACTAGCTGGATAGCCAAGAAGCTACCGTACGTGAACAGCTACAGTATAGCTGGGAAGTCAACTCCCGCGTCCATCGTAGCTCTTTAGTGTAATACGAACTTTGACCCATTAGGAGGAGCAATGTAGTTAGCGGGTGTATAGTAAACACCTGCTGTAATTCGTCCCGGCCATGTTGAGTAACAGTCACAATTTCATACATGGTGGTGTGCCAGCCAAATGCCGTCTTAATAGGCCCACATACAGGACAGGAGGCTGGCAGCAGAGGCTGAGACGTTCACAGTCAAATCCCATTTATCACTTAGCAACTCCAAGGATTTCACTGTGCAAAATGAGCTTTGAGGGAAGCAAAACCAGTGCTGTGCGGGGAGAGAGATAAAAGCATGGACGAGGAGGAAGGGGGGGGGGGGGGGGGGGGGGGGAGAGTCTCCGTGCCTCACTTGACGTGTTCGGCACTATGCGAGGAGCAGTAGTATTTTTTATGTGCTATGAAGGTGGACAGGCTGCTGAACTTGATGTTACACAGCCGACAGAAGCGCGAGTTACCGTTCTGCACGACGGGAGACACCAGCGAGGTCTTAATAGGACCGGCGGGGCCGAGCAGAGCCGGAGGAGGAGGAGCGGGGAGAGGGTGGGAGGCCAAGGCCAGGGCGGCCTTCTCCGGGAGGAGAGAGGCCACCACGGTCTCCCTCAGGGCATCGGGCTGCGGGCGACGCAGTCATAGAGAGGGCCCGGGAGGGGGACACGGCCAGGGGGGAGCTGGTCGGAGGGGACGCTCCCCCCCCGCCGCCCAGGGGGCTACCATTCATCAGAGGGGAGGAGGGGGAGGCGGGCTCTCTCTTCACCCGGCCGTTGATGCTGTCTCGGTGGAGTCGGGAGCCCGGCCTGGGCAGGCCGAGGGGCGGCGTGGAGGTGGCGGCCCGCGCTGCACTGTCCCTGGGGCTGACGCTGGGGCTGGGGCTGAGCTTGCCGCCGGCCGGAGGCTGCTGCTGGGCCTCGTGGGGCAGCTGCACGGAGAGGATCAGGCCATGGACGCTCTTGAAATGCTCCACCAGGTCACAGGCGATGGGCCTGTCGGGGCAATAGGGACAGGTCACGTGGGGCGAGCCGCCGCCCAGGCCCCGGGCCCCGGTCACCGCGGGGGTGGTCGTGTGTTGAGGGGACGCGGCCTCGGAGCCGGGCAAGGCGGAGGAGGGGCGAGGGCTGGGCGTGGAGGTGCCCCGGGCGTGCGACGACGCCCAGTCGGCGGGCAGCGTCTTGGCCTCCAGGGGGTGGAGGACGTCGGGCCTGTTGGTGGGGGAGGTGGAGGCGGGCCTCTTCAGCCTGTGGAGCTGCTCCAGGGTGTGCGGCTGCAGGGTGGTGGCGGGGCAGTAGTAGGTCTTGTGCGCCAGGTAGTTCTCGATGCTGTTGAAGCTGATGCTGCACGCCGTGCACTTGTGGTAGTCGGTGAGAGGCAGCGCGGGGAGAATGCCGCCGCCGCCCCGAGGCGTCTCCTGGAGCCGCGGTCTCTTGCTCAGGTCGATGGGGCCGTCTCCTTCGGGGCTGGACCTGCCCGCCGCGCCCGGCGACACCTCCCGCTTGACGGTCAGACCGGGGTTCGTGGGCGACGGGGCCGTGCCCCGGCCCGCGGCCGCGGCGGCTTTAGCCAGAGCCTCGTTCCTGGCCATGTGGATCTCGTACATCTTCTTCCTCTTGCGCGTGCGGAAGGGCTGCGGCGTGAAGGCGTTGGCGTTGGCGGCGGCGGCGCTGGCCTTGGCCAGGTGGTTGGCCCGGTGGTTGGACGGGTCGTGGCGCGAGGCGCAGTAGAAGCGCTTGTGCACGGTGTAGTTCTCGTGGCGGCTGAAGCGGATGTTGCAGGCCTGGCAGAAAGTCCTGGTGGGGTCCTCCTCCTGGTCCTCGGCCGAGCCGCTCGCCGGGCTCTGGCTGCCCTCGCTCGCTCTTCCTCCTCCTCCTCCTCCTCCTCCCCCTGTCGCGCTCCCCCCGCCTCCTCCCTCTCCCTCGGAGGAGGAGGACACTCCCTCTTTTGTTGTCCCCGGAGCTTCCATCTTCACCTCCGCCAGGAGCCTCCGGTTCTCCGTCGGTCTGCCTCCCGCCGCCGCGTTGTCCGAGTCGGTCGGGGAAGCCGACGCCGCTCGGCTGGCCGCGCCGCTCGCCGCTCCGCCTTGAGGAGAACTGGACAGACGGTGTGCGCTGGAAGGCGGAGCCGCGTCTCTGAGGACCCCCGGGCCGGACCCCGGGCCGGACCCCGGGGCCGGCATGTCCGCCTGGTGTCTGCTGGAGCAGTACAGCCTCTTGTGCACGTAGAAGTTGTTGATGTTGTTGAAAGTGATGTCGCACTCGAAGCACGTCGCTCCTTTGTGGGGAGCGGCCACGGCCACGGCGACGGCCGCCGCCGCCCCGGCGGGGTAGAAGGCGGCCGCCGGGCCGGCCTGGGGAACGGCCTGGTCCTGCTTGAGACGGCTGTGGACCATCTCCGACATCTTGGCCAGGATCTCCGAGGCCTGCGGCAAGATGGCCGCCTCGGGGCTAAACATGTACTGGGGGAGGAAGACCGCTCCGCCCGGCAACACCGACCCCAGACCGCCCACGTGGGCGGGACTCGACCCGGGAGTGGGGCTCGTCGGCTCCGCCTTCACCACGACGGCAGACGGACTCCTGGGAGAGGTCGAGGCCTGAGAGGAGACGGCGGCGGCGGCGGCGCGCCCCGTGCTGCTCTTCATCAGCGACTCTCGGTCGCCATCTTCTCTGGCCTCCTCCTCCTCCTCCTCCTCCCCGTCTCCGACCATGTCCGTCGCTGCTCGCCCCTCTAACTCCGAGTCCGAGTCGGGCTCCACTTTGATCCTCAGGTAAGCGCTCGTCGCGTCGGGAGGACTGCAGCCTCGCGGCGTGGCCGAGCCGCCGTTCGCCCCGGGGCTGGAGGAGTCCGGGCGGGGAACGCAGGCCGGGGGCTCCCTGTCCTGGGGGTGCGGCGGGTGCAGCTGGGCGCGGTCGGCGGAGGACGGGGTGCTCTGGCGAGGGGTGGGACTCCTCTCGGCCGGGACCCGGACCTCCAGGTGGGTGCGCACGTGCTGCTGGAGCTGCGCGGGAGAGTCACAGTTGTGGCCGCACACCTGACACTTCAGCACCACGCCGGAGTCTCCTGGACTCAGCCCTGTGAGGAGCAGAGGCACAAAGAACAGGGTCAGTGGATCGCAGCGGGAAATATAAAAAAAGCACAGGACAGAATTAACGTCATTTAACCCTTTTTGACCTGAGATCAGATTCTAAAAATGTCTTCTACATCCTGACAGCTTTCTGAAAAAGCCATGTTTCTATGTCAGTCGTTCTTCGATATTTCAAAAATAGCAGACCTACAAGCTCGTAGCGCGCCACTCGGTGGCGCGCTATGAGCTTGTAGATCTGCTATTTTTCAATAGCTAAAGCATAACATGATGCTAACACCAAAAAGGGAAAACCCAGTTTTTCCTTTCCATGTTGGATGTAAAAAAAGGTCTAAACCTATTCAGTCACGTCCTTTAGACAGTCATGTTATAAGTGTTGAGTAAAAGCATCTGGTACTGTATACAGTAGGCACCATGCTTTGTTCAGGATAGCTTGCATAAAATGTTGATGCACTCAATTTTAGACCATGAAACCCAATCCAAGCCAGACAAACGTTGCTTTACGATGGGAATGGGGTTGTCCGTTAAAAGGAAATACTGTAGACACAACCCCAAGCACTATACCAAGTTGTTAGTAGATAAAAAAAAAAAAAAAACGATCTGAATAATTTCGACACATTGTAGTGATTAACACATTGAGACCTATACCTGGCTGGAACTCATCTGTGTCACCTTAGCTTTTAACCACTTTAGCCATTATTTTTTTAAACTTGTAAACGCTTTTAACTCAAATCTTTGCCTCTGGGGGCATAGCTGGTACAAAATATTTTCAGAATGGTTGTCGAAAATGTTTGAGCACCACTGATACAGAAACATCAGTTTTTCCCAGAAAACTCTTCTAGGATTTAGAAGACATTTGTAGAATCTGGCCTCAGATCTTATAATGCAGTGGTTCCCAAACTTTTTCACGTCAAGGACCCCCAAATTGACACCAATCAGCCCGCGGACCCCCCCATTTGAAAAACATATGCCAAGAACCCCCCATAAGAGAAAGGTTTTTCTCTAGGACCCCCACTTTTTTATTGTAAAATCAATGTAATTTTAACTCTGAGAGTGTACAAATGAAACCAAATGGACCCGTTAGGGTCCATTTAGTTCCATTTGTACACCCTCAGAGTTACAGACCCATAAAGGGTACATTTGGTTACAAACTATCATTTAGCTGGGGGACCCCCCTGGAACTCCCTCACGTACCCCTGGGGGTCCCCGGGAACCACTGTTATAATGGGTTAACCCATTTTGGGCAGGAACCCCTTTTGGTGTTAGCATTACGTTATGCTTTAGCTATTGAAAAACAGCAGATCTACAAGCTCATAGCGCGCCACCGAGTGGTGCGCTACGAGCTTGTAGGTCTGCTATTTTTTCAAAACACAACATATAGCTTTTTCAGAAAACTGTCAGGATCTAGAAGACATTTAAAAAAAAATCTGATCTCAGGTCTGATCTCATGGCTTAAGCAGCAGAAAATGCAGTGTTTTTTTTTTTATACCTATGGCCAGAGGCAGCTTAGGCAGACCCGGCCCGGGGGAATAGACCTCGCTGCGCGAGCCGGGCTGACAGACCATGTGGGAGGTGACCAGGTGGCTGTACAGGATGTCTCTGGTGGTGGAGATGAAGCCACAGCCGTGGCACACGCCGTTCAGCGTGTCCGTGTGCACCTTCAGGTGGCGCTCGCAGTTGGCCTTGGTGGTGAACGCCGACAGGCAGATGAGACAGACGAACGGACGCTCGCCTATAGACACAGAGGGACGATTGTTAGTAATAATAGTCATACATTTCATTTATAAGGCGCCTTTCAGGGCGCTCAAGGTCGCCGTGCAACAAGTTAAAAGCAGTCGATTACAAAACACAGTTTCAAAGCAACAGGAAAAAGAATATGCTACAGCTTGCGGCAGAAGACACAGATAAGCCTGCCTAAACCGGTGAGGTTTGAGGTGGGTTTGAAATGAGGTGATTGAGTCCATGTTTCTTATATCAGGGGGGAGGGAGTTCCAGAGGTGAGGGGCAGAGCGGCTGAAAGCTCTTGACCCCATGGTGGACAGACGGGCTGGGAGGACTTTCAGTTTGATGGAGGAGGCAGACCTAATGTCCACGTGAAGAAGGTCAGTCAGGTATGGGGCAGCGAGGTTATGGATGGCCTTTAATAAAATGAAGGAGTATGTATCTTATATTCAATGTGGTATTTCAATTGTTTTCAACCAGTGCGCACGCCAGAAAAATAAAAACATATATTTATTTTTAACACGGAGCCCGCCAAAAGCGGCGAAAACGTAGCCAACAGCATTGGATTGTGGGACAAAATCTTAGCCAACGATAACAAAATATTCTTCAGTTTTGGGTCTGTGAGGCTAAATCTCATCAAATGGTGGTCCGTGGCTCAAATACCGAGTAAATAATGGGCCTTGATATGAAAAGGGTTGACTAGAGCACCGAAGTCCTGATGTCACTGTCAGTAGAGGGCGTCAGTCCCCAGGTTCGTGTACCTTTTATTTGCATTGTAATCTCCATAGGCTCATGGCCTCTGTGTTTGAAAAATAAACCGATCACCCCGGCCTTTTCACTCATATGGATATGAAGCCTCGGCCGAAGGTGGAAATGTACAAATATACCCAAAGAGTAACAAAATAAGCGTTAGAAACGAGTCAAATAACCCAGAGACTACATTTCCGGGTAGGCTGAATCTGACCGTCGCACAACAGAAACTGAATGTTAATTACGTTTATTTTCATTTTAAATGTATTGATATTTAATGTTTCGTGGTTAGTACGAGTCGAGTCACCACCAGCTGAGCTTACGTCAACGAGGAATCTCAGGAACGCAATGTGTTGACGGCTGGGCGTGACGTATATTAGCAGCGACATTGCCTTCATATGTAGTTCAAGGCTTTTGCGGCCACATTAATTCCATTTTCTCCAGAAACTGGCTGTATCAAATATGGACATCATTAACGACGCACAGCCACCCCCCTGACAGAAAGACCGGGGTGGTCGGTTTATTTTTCAAACACAGTTCTTATATGAAGCGACCTAAAATCGCCCTATGGAGATTTCAATGCAAATACAAAAAGACATGAACCTGTGTATTGGTGCCCTCTACTGAAAGTGACGTCAGACTTCGGTGCTCTGTTTGATGGGAAGCCAGTGGAGTTGGTGTAAAACAGGTGTGGTGATGTGACTGATGAGATGGCAGGGGGGAGGAGAGAGAGGAGGAGGCAGGGGGGAGGAGAGAGAGGAGGAGGCAGGGGAGAGGAGAGAGAAGAGGAGGCAGGGGAGAGGAGAGAGAAGAGGAGACAAAGTAAGTCAATGTGTGACTTAGAGAGGAGGGTTTTTGATAGGAAACCCAATAAATTGACTAACAAAAAAAACATTTAAGAGTTCCAGAGCAGTTGTTCCATGACCATAAGTTAAATGATTACAGGGCGGCCATACGTTGGAATTGCAGCAGTGGTGGGAAAAGTACTCAAATGTTTTACTTAAGTAAATGTATAAATACTGCAATGTAGAAATACTCAGTTACAAGTAAAAGCCCGGAATTCAAAATTTACTTGAGTAAAAATACAAAAGTATTGGTGTCAAAAAGTACTTAAAGTACCAAAAGTAAAAGTACACATTTTGCAGCATGTTTTGTAATAATAATCAAAATCTACAAAATAAGTAACTAGTAGTAACTAAAGTTTTAAAATAAATGTAGTGCAGTAAATGTACAATAGACGTATAGTGGAGTAGAAGTAAAAGTGTACTGGCAACTGGCAATAAGTAAATGTCCTTATAGTTACTTTCCATTCCACCACTGTCTGTCAGTTTAGTCTACTGCGGGAACCCCTTTTGGTGTTTTAAACATTATGTTATAATTTAGCTATTGAAAAACAGCAGATCTACAAGCTCGTAGCGCGCCACCGAGTGGCGCTACGAGCTTGTAGGTCTGCTATTTTTGAAAAACCCGAAGAACGACTGACACGGAAACATAGGCTTTTTCAGAAAACTGTCAGAATCTGATCTCAGGTCAGAAGGGGACGCCGTCTCACCACTGTGGGTGCGCATGTGAATCTCCAGGGAGCTGGCGCTGGGGCAGCTCTTGTTGCACTGCGGGAAGGGGCAGACGCGCTCGTTGGGGTAGGAGTCCTTGGGCTTGCTGTTGTCCTGCGGCGGAGGCGAGGCGGCGGCCGGCGGCTGCTTCTGGCGGCTGGCGCAGTAGTACATGAGGTGGGCCTGCAGGTTCCGCTCGCTGCGGTACCAGATCCCACAGTCCTTACACGGGAAGATGTCCTCTGGTGGGGGAGACAGTCACACAAAGGATTAAGTACGTTGTCACATTTCTAAGCTCAACATAGGAACACCGGTGAGGCCGCTTTTTGGGTCTATGGCCCCAAGTTGTGGAACACACTATACCACTGCACCTTAACCCATTCTGAGAGATCAGATTCTAAAAACGTCTTCTACATCCTGACAGTTTTCTGATAAAGCTATGTTTCTATGTCAGTCGTTCTTCGATTTTTCAAAAATAGCAGACCTACAAGCTCGTATATGAGCTTGTAGATCTGCTATTTTTAAATAGCTAAAGTATAACATGATGCCGACACCAAAACGGGTTCCCGTTCAGAATGGGTTAAAAGGGGCGACCTGCCTTGATGTTTTTAAGAGCGAGCTGAAAACTTGTTTCAACTTGGCATTTGTTTAGATTTATCTTGTCTTCATATTCTATGTTCTGATACAGATTTCCTTACCATTTAATTTTTTTTTAGTTTTGTATTGCTATTTTTATTTGCTAATTTGTATATATTGTGTCTTGTATTGACCTGCTTTTTTTTCCGGCATTCCGCTGCTTGTTATTTTTTCTGTGAAGCACTTTGGGTTGCATTTTATGCATGAAAATGTGCTATATAAATAAAGTTTATTATTATTATTATTATTATTATTTGTCCGATCGGAAAATGAGCACCGAGCAATTATTTGATGGACTCCCTCTTTACCACTTGAACCCCAGTGTCCCTATCCCTTTTCTTTTCTTCTTCAATTTTAAGATTTTGCAACCCATTTTTCAATGTCAATGTCAATTATCTAATAGTAATCCTGGAGGAGGTAGTTTAGTGTCCCTATTCTGGGCATGTCAAAATAGGTAAAAAAAAAGGCCAACTTTGATGAAAATAGCCAATATATAAGTTCACAATGTGTCATAATGGGGTGCAGTACTTAGTTTAGACAGTTTTTGGTCATTGGTTAGACCAGTCATTAGTCCTACAACCTATCTCAAACCCTCACCCTAAACCTAACCCCACACGGGGCAGCACACCTAAACCTAACCTTAACCCATGTCTAACCAATCACTAGTCTAAACTAAGTATGCACCCCTCATAAGGCTGATGCCATAATAATCTACGGGGGTCTGTGGGTTTTCCGTTATTATGATGCATGACATACAGTATGACAACATCTACCTCTCATAGCCTGCCTTCAGTCTGCCTTTGCGATGCATATTGCCCCAGGCACCCACAAAGTGATATTAGTATGGCTATACGCGAGGCTATATAACATCAGCATCTCCACTTATATAAACCCTTGTGATACGTTATTAATTACAGTATATAAAGTGAGGTAAAATGTATGACAAGACGCTAATTGCATCATTCTAGTTTATTTAGTAATTGGACAGTAACAGTTTGTTTGCACATGGAAAAAAAAAACTACATGCGGTCCACACTTACGTACGTGACATTCCTATGCACATACAGTGCGTATGCAGTACATACATGTGCAGATGGCACATAACGCTCAACCACAAACAAACACCTTTCTCGTCCATCGAAGGAGCTCTGACAACAGCTGTGATGAGCACTTTGTAATCACATTACTTCACAGGTTACTACGGCAACAGGACTCTAAAGGTTATCGCGGAGCGGAGTTGTGCGAGAGAGAGAGAGAGAGAGAGAGAGAGAGAGTGACATGCCGCGGGGGGAATCAAACTAATCTGGTGTCGTATCGTGTGTTAATCCATTCTGGGCAGGAACCCCTATTGGTGTTTGAATAATTATGTTATACTTTAGCTATTGAAAAATAGCAGATCTACAAGCTCATAGCGCGGCACCGAGTGCCGCGCTATGAGCTTGCAGGTCTGCTATTTTTGAAAAATTGTGAAAATGTGGCATAATATGTGTATATCTTTTCAGAACGAATATTTTTGACTCAAATCTTTGCTTCTGAGGGGTCCCTGGAACAACATATTTTCTGATGGAGGTCGGTGGGCAATTGCATATTATATTTTGGGGTCCTTGACATGAAATATTGAGCACCACTGATATAGAAACATAGGTATTTCAGAAAACTGTCAGGATTTATAAGACATACATTTTGATGTCAGGCCAAAATGGGTTAACGGGGCTATTTATGATAACGCCCCATAATTAAGCGGCTCTTCAGAATGACTACGGTGTTAACGACAAGGGCAGGAAGGAGCAGTGGAGATGTCTCATCATGTTGAAACTCTCGCGCTTGATCTGCGGTGATTAATCACAGTGACAGTTCACTGTGTCTGTGTGTGTGTGTGTGTGTGTGTGTGTGTGTGTGTGTCACAGTGTGTGTCACAGTGTGTGTGCGTGTCTGACATCAGTGCAGCGCAGAACCAATGGGTAACTTTACCTGGAAGCCATGTGAGGAGACAAATCGCTATGCATTGTTGTGACACCGGTCACCAGTTTGTTGTTAAAGAGTAGCAACACTGCCATCGTGTGGTTTAAACGGTGCATTGGATATTTCATGTGAGTTTAACATGGGATGGAGAACCAATGCACGCTGATTAAAAGTGATGCAGTGATAATTAGGGGTGTAACTAACAGGTAATAAAAACTAATTTATTTAATTGATTATTTAAAAAAATATAAATAACAACACATAATGTATTAGAATAAAATAATCGATTTAGAAAGGATTTCATATTATATATATATTTATTTACAATAGCAGGAATTGCACATCTACAAGCTCACAATGCTTAGTATGCTTGTCGATTGGCAATTTCTGTGTGACACCGTGGTATGTCAAAGTATAATTTAGGGCAATATAAATACGTTGTTCATCGGGTATAATCCGTATTTAGTTCCATTGGAGTGTTTTTGTGTCAATTTGTTGAAAAAAAAAGCTTGATTATTTGATTAATCGAAATAAGTAATCGATAGAATAATCGACAGTTGCAGCCCTACTGAAAATCCCCAAATCACTCACTGTTGACGACGGCCGTGGCTAAGATGGCCGCCATGCCAGCCTGCTGCGGAAGCAGCTGGATCTCCGCCCGCAGTGCTGGCGAGTACACCGTGGACTCCTCCTTCACTGAGGGCTTCTGGGTAACGAGGCTCAACGGGGGGGACATGTGATCCACGGCGGAGGAGGAGGAGCCGCCACATGGAGGCGACAGGGAGGCGAGGAGGCGGTCCCCCGCCACAATCTCACTGGTCACCTTACAATACACCTCCTCATCTGAAACACATATACAGGGACATCTTCAAGGTCTGATCGGACCCTACAACCCGCCCTGCATGCTCAGATCGGCCAACACAGGGAGGCTGGCAGAACATTCACTAAAACAGCCGGGACAACGCTCCACACATACCAGACTCTTCTCCCTTCTGGCTCCAAAACTATGGAATGAACTTTCCAATTGCAATCACAACTGCAGACTCACTCCCAATCTTCCCCCGTAGTCCGACAGTGACAACTCACCTCTTCAGACTCCATCTTAGGCCTGACTCACACCTTCACAACAGATTGATGTATAGCTGATGCAGGAGACTTGTTTACTGATGCAAGCTCGCAATGCATTTCCAATGGGAGTCACATGGTTTGACACAACATTTGTGTTGTATGAGGGGGAGGGGGGGCAGTCGAAACACAGCCGAAAGCCGTACAACCAAAATGTTGTGTCAAACCATGTGACTTCCATTGGAAATGCATTGGGGCAAGATGTAAACAAAGGGTTTGTTTACATCTAGCATCCAACAATGTTGTATGCTACATGCGAAGCCTAGCCTCGACTACCTTACAGGCGCATGCAAAGGCTCAACTTAAGTCATTTAGATAGCAAACTAATCTGTCTGTCATCATACAGGACAAACACCCATCCTGGTCAGTTATTGTTTGTCTGTCTGTAATAATTGTATAAATGTTTAATGGTATAGCAGTATCCGAGTGTACTTTTGCTATATAAAAAGTTACCTTTGCTGTAGATGGTACAGTTGGCAGCTGCAGTATCAGAGTTCAACGTAACACGACTGAGCCAACAGTCTGCATCGCCACAAACCAGAGTTAGCCTCCAGCTCTGCAAAGGAAGAGAGGAGAGACAAGTGGACATTTTATTAAAAAAGCATTTTAAGGGAATAGCTGCAAACAATTCATGAGGAACCCATTTAGGGTGGGAACCCCTTTTGGTGTATTGAAAAATAGCAGATCTGAAAATGAGTGCAAATCTTTGAATATGTTTTCTTTCACACAAACGTTTTAACCCAAATCTTTGCTTCTGGGGGGTCCCTGGAACAACATATTTTCAGATGGGTCAGCGGCCAATTACAGATAATTCTGGGGGTCCTTGATGTGAAAAACGTTGAGCACCACTGACATATAAAGAGGGTTTTTCAGAAAACTTTTAGCATTTAGAGGACTTTTTTTTTTTGGAATCGGCCTCGGTCCTAAATGGGTTAAGAATAAAACAGTTTACAGAGATAAAGTGAGTGTATAGGAATACAAGGGAATCATAGAATGGAAGAATTAACACATGACTTTTGCTTTGTAACAGTTACCAATAGTTATTAGACTTTCATGTAACAAAGTTATTCTATAAGAGAATAGATACTGTAACACAATGCATGTAAATTGTTAGGGTTAGTGTGTGTAATTCTAAGACCATATGATACTTTATGTCAAACACATCAGATAAATCCCAAACACCAAAACACAAAGTGCCGCCAATTGAAATACACAGAACTTGGGCAGTGTCCACCGCATGCCGAGAGGCAAACGCCGGTCTGCAAAAGGCAGAGTGAAATTATGGACAGTCAAGTAGGAAATGAGAAATGAGGGTCGAACAAAGACACTCAGAAAAGCAGATATTAGTCATAAAAGAAAGCAACGGAGATTGGGAGAAATTAGAAAAAGAGAGGGAGGGGAAGATTGGGGGGGGGGGGGGGGGGGAGGGGGAGAAAGAGAGACAGAGACCTCAGGAGAGAGAGGAGAAGAAAAGACCCGAAAGAAGACCTGATGAGGTCGGCATGCTCCCATTCAGCCTGTCACCATAATAAGATCCCTGTGGATACACCACACAAAGACTGGGAAGTCAACATGGTCTCTCTCTCTGTGTGCGTGTGAGAGAGAGAGGACACATACATCCCACACACACACACACACACACACACACACACACACACACACACACACACACACACACACACACACACACACACACACACACACACACACACACACACACACACACACACACACACACACACACACACACACACACACACACACACACACACACACACACACACACACACACACACACACACACACCTGTGCATCCTCAGTTCAGTTCAGTACAATCTTGTCTTTGTTCAAATGAGGCCCCAAACATTCCCTCTCACAATCACTCCCAAGCCACATAACAGGCTTAACCCATTCTGACCTGAGATCAGATTCTAAAAATGTCTTCTACATCCTGACAGTTTTCCATTCTGACCTGAGATCAGATTCTAAAAATGTCTTCTACGTCAGTCGTTCTTCGATTTTTCAAAAATAGCAGACCTACAATTCACAGTATGATAAGAATCTGGAAACAAATCAAAACATATTTTAGGAACAACTCACTATCTTTTCTGCTCCCTATAGCTGATAACCCCTCATTTCTACCATCCCAACTGGATGATACGTTTGCGCAGTGGAAGGGTTTGGGTATACGCACAATTGGAGACTTATATATGGGTGGAACTTTTGCCTCATTTGCTCAACTGCAGGAAAAATATAGACTCCCTAGGAGTAACCTTTTTAGGTTTCTACAGGTTAGGAACTACATCCGTAACTTTTCTCCCACTTTTGAGAGAGCTACACCTTCATCCCTAGATGGGTTCCTTCTTAACAATACAGTACCAGACGTGAGGGTGTCACATCTTTATGAATCATTTCAAGTGGCAAAGCTACCTACTACATCAGCTATTAAACTGGCATGGGAAAATGAGCTGGGGACTTCAATTTCAGACGAGCTCTGGGAAGACAGCCTTGAAGAAATTAATGCAATTCCAGACATTGCCTTATCCAGTTTCGAGTCATGCATAGACTCCAATATTCCAAATTAAAATTACATAACATATACCCAGATATTTCTTCGCATTGTGACAAATGTAATACAATAAATGCAAATCTTCTTCATAGCTTCGCCCTTTGCCCTCGGATACAAAGATATTGGATTAAGATATTTGAGACGCTCTCTGATATTTTGAGGATTCATATTGACCCCGATCCTGTACTGATAATTTTGGGTTTGTCAGACTCCATGCCTATGTTGACGAGAGCGCAGAAACAACTCTTCTCATATGGTCTGATTACAGCGAAAAAACTAATTCTGACACACTGGAAGAAGGAGGAGGCTCCTGCATTTAAGCACTGGTTAAATGAAATGACTAGTACACTTCATCTTGAGAGAATAAGGTATTTCCTGAGAAACAGGGAGAGCCAGTTTGATAAGGTTTGGCTGCCCCTTGTCCATTACCTGAGTAGAAACGATTAATAGACAGGATACCATTGATATGGTTGACTGTACGCCATTTTATTTTCAGATGTTTTCCATGAGCTTTCTATCATCTTATTATATAGTATGCAGTTATCACTGAGCAGTATGGGTGGGAGGGTTAAGGGATTTATTTCTCTTTTTTGTCTTGTTTATTTTTTCTTTCATTTTGTTTAATAAAAAAAGTATTTCATATCATAATGTTTGTAATAATTTATAAATCTGTTCAATAAAAACATATTTGACAACAAAAAAAATAGCAGACCTACAAGCTCGTAGCGCGCCACTCGGTGGTCCAAGCTAACAGTTTGTGTATTGAGTTGTGCTTTCGTTTGAAACGTACCCATTCTGCATACTGTTAATAAATACTTCAATACTTCAATCAATCAATCAATCAATCAATCAATCCACTGCTCTCTAGTCTCTAGTCGCAGATGGGAGAATGAATGAAGCAGTGTGATGCAGTACAGGGTAGTCTACACCAGGTGGCAGCATTCGACCAGCACTGGAACTTTATGAATCCTTAGATCAACTGGAGTGGAGACCTTTGCCCCACAGGGCCTGATGAAGAGTGAAGTTATTTTGCAAGTGGACTATTTCGCTTGTTTCTTGTGTTATTTACCTCTCTAGTGTTATATACTGGGTTGGTTATGCATGCCTTTTTCCCCTCCATATGTTATGTATGTTAACAAGGACCATGTTGCTTTGCAATGTATCACTTTTATCTTCCTCGTTTCTCTAAAGAAGTAAAATATGTTGCGGTTCAGTTTTTTAACCTTGTGTGCTTACCCTCTGTTGCTAACCTCTCCCTGGGTATTGTAGTTTTATCTCTATACAAATCGGGGGCCGCTATAACAACCCAATTTCTCTGCAGAGATCCATTATGTTTTATCTTTATCTTATCGCATCTTATCTCCGTGACATTTCTCTGCCCTTGGAGAGAAAGAAAATGTAAACTCCAATGATGAAAGAGGAGGAAGGAAAAGTTTCTGAGAGACTGCCTAGTACCTTTAGAGGAACAAGAGGTAGAGAGTGAGTCATAAAAGGCTACAAGTGGGCCGAGGACAGGCTGTGTACACAGGATTTACTTTTACAGTCGGGGGTTGCCCAGGGTTTACGTTAGAAAAACCTTCTTTCATGGTTGAGGTGAAGTGCCCTGTGTTGTATTTGTACCAGAATATGATGACCTGTCTACTTCTCGTTTCTCCTCATCCGCCAACCAGTGGAGTATCTACAACAAGGCGAGGACAGCAGGCGTCCGCCCATTTTCTGCCTGGCCAAAATGAGGACAAAAAATGCCCAAAATGTAATTCTTGCCTGCCCAAAATGTAATTCTTGCCTGCCCAAAATGTAATTCTTGCCTGCCCAAAATGTAATTCTTGCCTGCCCAAAATGTAATTCTTGCCTGCCCAAAATGTAATTCTTGCCTGCCCAAAATCTAATTCTTCCCTGCCCAAAATGTAATTCTTGCCTGCCCAAAATGTAATTCTTGCCTGCCCAAAATGTAATTCCTGGAAACGCCACTGCCGCCAACCTCTACCAAGAACCTATTAGAAGGATGCAAACGAGGTTACTTTGGTCCAATCTGCAGTTCCATCACCTGCACTGACTGTAGTACCACTCAGAAAGTTTACGGGATGCCGTTATTATAGCGCACCTTCGGAGCAAAGCGTCTGTTAAAAAAGGGCCTCTAAATCTGAAAGAAATAACCGTGAAGATTACTCATTACTACCTATAAATTGAAAATAATGTTTTCAAAAGATGTTTTATACATTTGAAAACGGGACATAAGGAGATACTTTTACTTTTGGTATTTTAAAAGATATAATGACGACGTCGTCGTCTACCTAATGAAGATGAGTACGGTCAAAATCAAACTTCAAAAGAACTTAAAATGATATCGTATCATCCAATACGTTGAACAAAGACAAACATCATATTCGATGGTTTGGAGTCAGGAAGGAAGGAAGGAAGGAAAGGAGGAAGGAAGGAAGAAATGCCTTGGTCTGTCTAGTTCTGTCTGTCGTATACACTGAAGATGGAGACAGAGCGTATTGTATTTCATGGGGAACTAGCGCAGATGTGCAGATATGGCATCTTTTGTTTTAATTTGTAACCCAATGCTGGAGCCGTCTGAGCTCTAAGTACTGCTAATTTGTTTCAGACTAATTCATCAGGCCACAGCTTTGGAATTCACTATGATGATAGGCCAGTGGGGGGGGGGAGACAGACACACACACACACACACACACACACACACACACACACACACACACACACACACACACACACACACACACACACACACACACACACACACACACAGGCAAAAAGCAGGCAAGTTGTCTTCGGAAATTAATGAATTATTTTCTTTACAAATAAAGCATACCTCAAAGCTCTAAAAAGAGCGAACACCAATTATTGTCGTGAACCTCTCACAGGAATAGGAGTGAACTCTCGTAGCAGGGAAGTCGGAAAGGAAGACAAAAGGGCTTCAGTTCAGATGCCGTTTTGCAAGTGTGTGGAAAGCTAGCGAAAGCAGCGGGCGCAGAGGAGAGCCTGAGCAGAGCCAAGTCTACCTCCGGATCAGATGGGAGAGATAGGAGAGAGAAGAGAGCCCATGGTCTGAGAGGGACTGAAAGGAGATGATGTTCTATGAATCTACAGAGGCCACGATGCAGAGCCTCAGGACTCGTTGATATTCAGGAAATACGTACTATAGGAGCTCACAGGCATAGCCACAAAATATGCATGCATGCGGCATACCCACAGACACAGATCACATTCACGTATATGGACATACTTATACACACACACACACACACACACACACACACACACACCCATGCTGAGAATCAAAGGGACAACCACATTCTCACGCATCGCGCACGCACGCACGTGCACCCCGTAGGAGCCAGATAATGAGAATCCAAGAACAAGAGGCATAGGGCCAGGTCACATTTTGATGAGGTTTTGTGCGTGCGTGCGTGCGTGCGTGCGTGCGTGCGTTTAAGTAAGCCAAAAGAGAATGCAGATGCCTGAGATGTGGGGCTGAGTTAAGGAGAATGGAGAAGCCACCGGATAGCATCGGCAGCCTTTCACTTCCCATGGTCAGTCTCTCCAGAACAGACATAAAACCCGCTGAATATCAAACTCGACTCCTTCTATGCAACGGTATAGAGTCTGTTCTTCTGCAGGTACAGTATATATGGCAGTGAATGCTGGACCCTGAAGCCAACACTGCAGAAGTCTCTAGATGGGTGCTACACCCAGAATGCTGCGTGCAGCACTTAACATCAGCAAGAATCTGTATGATGGAATACCAAGGGTGAGCCAGAAGATAGCAGCCAGGAGACTGGCAGGACAGTGGAGACTGCCAAAGACGTCATGAACTGCCAGCCAGCAAATTGGCGCTGCGGGGGAACCAACACACGGGATGGGATGACTGGAAGAGACGATGCAGGGCTCGTCTGAGGACGACTTAGAGAGAATCTGGAGGAGAGGTGTCCTCTCCTCCAGTGACGTTGACAGCCATGACAGCCCATGTCATGGCTTACGAATGGATTCACCCTGCTACCCACATAACTTTATGCACATGCTGTTGGATTATTACAATGAAAATGTTTGTATCAAGGAAAGTGAAAGGCTATAGTTCTATAGCAAACTTACGGGAAAGTGCAAATAAACAAACACAAATAAACAAACATATTTAATAAGCATTCACCGCACAATATCCACTCAGATTTTTATCAGTGCCTCAAAACTCAATCAATATCTCTGAGCATAATGTTTGCCCAGACTTGATGGGCTGGAGTCAGGTGGAGATTCTCCATAAAGATAAGAACGTCTGTCGATGGTTAAGGTTCACATCTCAACCATGAGTTCAGACGTCTGTCTGTCTGTCTGTCTGTCTGTGTGAGCACTGTGTGGTGGGGGGGGTAGCACCTGCCCTAGCTTTGACCACCTTACAGGTGTATGCAAAGGCTAAACTTATGTAATTTAGATACCCTTTTATGTAGACATAGCACTCTATAGTGTATCCTAATAATTTCATTGCACAGATATTCTACCGTTAGACGCAAGGTTTCATAGTTAACTGCGACCTTCGGTCGCCAAAAAGTCAGATACCTCATTGGCCGCTATACAGTTCATTGGACGACCTGTATCGACGCGAGGGCGCCGGAAGTGCGGAAGGCACGCTTGCGCCACGCTGCCACTCAAGTGGACTATATATACTGGCCAATCACAGCGTGCCCTTTTTCCGGGACTTATCAGACCTGTATGTCTCCGCTCTGACGCACGCGGGAGCGTCTGTGAAGCACTAACCAAGGAGAAGCCTGCCCTCACTTGAGTACAGACAGACGCCCCAGAGCCCAAAGGAGGCGTCTGTCTACCTTTCTATATGTCTATGGGCAGGACATTATAGGCCTATACCCATGGAACGAGGCAGCAGCTGCTGCAGCTGTGTGTGAGAACGCTGCTTTAAGAATAAGACAGCCCAGGAGAAGAGAGTCTTTTGAGCTGCAGCAGTCTAAGCCCCCCCCCCCCCCCCCCCCCCCCTCCTCCTCCTCATGAATATTAACCAAGCTCTGAGCCCGGGCTTTAATCTGCCTGATCCCCCCGCACTGCTGCTGCCTGCCGAGACGATAGCGAATCTAATTATTTGGTCTGATATTAACCCCCTCCGTACCGTCACCACCTCCACCCCCCCCCCCCACCACCTCAACGCATATGAACATAAATGCACAAATATATATATATATATATATATATATATTATATACACCCCTGTGTTTGAACACACACAAACACGTGTGCATGTTGGCTCTTCAGCCACAGGACAGAGACCTTTTATTGCACATACTCCCAACTGTAACAGTGACATTCTCTTCTGTCTCTCTCTCACACTCACACACACGCACACACACACGCACACGCGCACACACACACCTCCTCACTGACTACAGCCCTATACCTCCCGCACAGCGCCCTGTGTGACGCCCTGTTCTTATCAGTCGCGAAAATGCCCTCCTCCTACGCTGATAAAAAAAAAAACCCTGAATGCAAATGATGCCAGGCTGATTCTGTTTCTTTACTTCTCTCCCCTCGGTCAGCCTCTGAACGGACGTTGAGTTCTCTCTGTCTCCCTCAGTCTGGTCTCTCTCTCTCTCTCTCTCTCTCCAGGGAGAGAGAGAGAACAATGATGGGGAGGTGGGTGGGTGGGTGGGTGGGGGGAGGTCTTTCCCTGAACTAACCCCAGAGCATAACCCCATCTATGTATATGCACTTCAATTAACCCCTTTTGGTGTTAGCATCGTGTTATGCTTTAGCTATTGAAAAATAGCAGACCTACAAGCTCATAGCGCGCCACCGAGTGGCGCGCTACGAGCTTGTAGGTCTGCTATTTTGGAAAATTCGAAGAACGACTGACATAGAAACATAGCTTTTTCAGAAAACTGTCAGGATGTATAGAAGACATTTTTTAGAATCTGATCTCAGGTCAGAATGGGTTGACAGCTTCAACCAGGAGTTCATGGCAAAGACCTTTCTTCAGAATGTGGATAAGACTTATTTACCGAGTCTGTGACATTATGGCATAGAGACTACTCATTATAGACTAGTCATTATTGTCAAATGTTTTATCTGCAACGAGGACGCCCCTTAACTCTGAGAGTGTACAAAATGGAACATGTGGTGGTTCCATTTGACAATGCCAAGTCTGTGGCAAGAATTTAATTTTGACAAAAATGTTCACCACAAGTCAGCATGGTGACGACCCTGCTTAAACCCATTTCAAAATACAGTATATATTTTTATTGTTACAGTATATATCACATTCTTGTCCAAAATAGGGACGGCGGGTTGAATATAGGTTAACCCATTTTGACCCGAGATCAGATTCTAAAAAATGTCTCCTACATCCTGACAGTTTTCTGAAAAAAAAGCTGTCAGTCGTTCTTCGGTCTTTTAAAAAATAGCAGACCTACAAGCTCGTAGCGCGCCACTCGGTGGCGCGCTATGAGCTTGTAGATCTGCTATTTTTCAATAGCTAAAGCATAACATAATGCCAACACCAAAAGGGGTTCCCGGCCCAAAATGGGAAAATAACCATTCCTGCTCTATGGCGCCCAGATGAGGAGATTAAGTCGTCTTCATCATACAAACTGTCAGTCGCTACAGTTACTGTACACTTCCTGCGCATCTGGGACTGAGTGTTTGTGTATGCAAATCTGACTGGCAGTGGTACAGTATACCATTTCATATTATTCATTCAGTGAAGTTTATACACCGCCTCCCTCCCTCCCCCCCATCGATTGTTTGACTAGGCGTGCCCGGCAGGCTTTAAATGAAGTCGAGCAAATAAGCTAGTTTAAGTATGCTTCCATGTGTGTTTTAGGAAGTATACAGACACCTCTTTGATACTGGTAACCCAAACCTTGAGATGTCACAGTTTGCAGAGCACAGCAAAGTGTTGATTTTACTCTGAAAGCAAGTAAGAATATATTCAAACAAAAATGGATGCACACATCCGCACTGTTGACGATGAACAAAGTGTGTGTCCCTTTTTACATGTTTGCTGTTAGATCAACAGTTTGGAGCCTTTTCCGAAAAGGTACCATATTGTTGTCTAGGAAACAACACGCCGTGTGTGCTTGTATATCTGAAAATAACATGACGTTATTATTATTATTAATAACGCTATAGCTATGGTTACTTCTCGAGAGCAGTGGTGGAAAGTAACTAAGTACATTTACTACCAGCTCACCTACCCTATACAAGCTCACAACGCATCGCATCTGCGACGCGGTGTGATCTTGTACGTAGATCTGCTGTTTCCAAAAAGATTTTCATACATTCGAAAACCTTGAAATGGGACACTCTGCATGATAAGTATACTTTCTGCTTTTGGTACTTCAAAACTACATTTCGATACACAAGTCAATTTTAGAATTCCGGACTTTTACTTGCAAACGGAGTACGTCTACATTGCAGTATTGATGCTTTTTACTTAATCCATTCAAAAATGGCAGATCTACAAGCTCGAGCTTGTAGATCTGCTATTTGTGGGGGGGGAAAAGGGGGAAAATGTGCTGCAAATCTTTTTTACTTAAATATTTGCTTCTGGGGGTCACTGACTGGAACAACATATTTTCAGATGGGGGTCGGCAGCCAATTACATATATTATTTTGAGGGTCCTTGACATGAAAATGTTTGAGAACAACTAGGTTTTTCAGAAAACGGTCAGGATTCTACAAAGACATTTTGTAGAATCGTCCTCAGGTCTGTAAATGGTTTATGGTGGGACTGTTAATTCGTCGAGACTCGACATCCTCATTGCGGTGAACTTCAAATCCCCGAGCGGGGAAGAGAAGGTAGAGTACAGTACAGTACAGTACAGTACAGTACAGTACAGTACAGTACAGTACAGTACAGTACAGTACAGTACAGTACTGTACAGTACAGTACGGGCCGGCCACTTGTTGCTCTCTCTTCCGCTGACCTTTTCAACCGCTAACCACCAGTCAGTCAGTCGTTCATTCACACACACTCCTCTGCTTCGCATAATCATTTAAATCGCTCATTTTCTCTTCCTCCCTTCTCCTCTTTCACGTTCTCTCTCTCTCTCTTCCTTGTTTCCAACCATTCACCTCTTTCTTAATCTTCCCATGCCTTTCTTTCTCCCTCTCTTCTCACTCCACCCAAATCTGTCTGCCCCTTCTCTCTCTCTCTCTCTCTCTCTCTCTCTACTATCTACTACAGGAAATGGTTTCTTTCCCAAATCCGGGAGGCTAGAGGGGCTGCTCACTGTCCCAAACAAAGAGGTCAGTGTGTGAATCCTCCAAAAATACAGAGAAGAAAAGGCAGATAAAAATCAGAAACCTACTCTCATCCGCCTCTCTCTCTCGTGCACGCACACGCACACGCACACGCACACACACACACACACACACACACACACACACACACACACACACACACACACACAGTTTAGTTTAGCGAGTGCACATGCACACGCACATGCGATATTCCATACACAACGACGTTCTCTACTCAAAAACGACAAAACGCTTACATGGCAACAAAACAACACACCAGTGGAGTGTCACCGAGTGTCACCGAGTGACACTGGAAAAAATATAGTATATTAAAAAAAAACTGATACAAAATAAAATACCTATTCCCTCGTGCAGGCATGCTCATGCACAGTCGCATGCGCGTGTGTATCAGCACACACACCTCAGAGAGAAAAGAAAATAAAGAGAGAGAGAGAGAGAGAGAGAGCCAGGTTTGATGAGCTGCATGCAAATGACATGTAAAAATATAAAACTGCGATACTTAAAACGGGCCCGGAGTAGATAAGAGATTTGAAAATGAGGCACTCTTGGAAAGCGGGCTCCTGAACTGCCGCAGATGAGGCTCAGAGATAGAGGGGATAGAGGTTCTCTCTCTCTCTCTCCCCTCCACCCTGCAGAAGCCCGTGCAGATGACAGGGAGATGCAGATACCAGCCAGTCACTGCCACTGAGTGATGAGAATGAACCCCCCCCATCCCATCCCATCCCATCCCATCCCATCTCTCCTTTCCTCTCTCCCTCCCTCCCTTCCTTCCCTCTCGTTCGTCTACTCCACCTCTCTTCTGTTGCTTTACCTCACAACCCCCCCCCCCCCCCGCCCCTCTCTCTCTCATTTCCTTATTGTCTAACATGTTTTGTTTTAACCCATTCTGACCGGGCATCCATTTTGGTGTTAGCATCGTGTCGTGCTTTAGCTATTTAAAAATAGCAGATCTACAAGCTCATATCGCGCCACCGAGTGGCGCGATACGAGCTTGTAGGTCTGCTATTTTGAAAAATCTAAGACACTTTTAGAATCTGATCTCAGGTCAGAATGGGTTAATAATGAAACTTGTCAGGATGTAATAGACATTTTTAGAATCTGATCTCAGGTCAGAATGGGTTAAGAGGTTTTTGCCCTCACCTCCCTCTCTTCCGTGTTGTATTTTGTTGTATATACGCTCCGTAAAAAAAAAGATACGTATGTTTTTTATTTTGCGCCCTCAAGAGTTGAACGAACACTCTGGAATTGGACGGTGTATTTTTATCCCCTCCTTCCGTTCATTCAGGCTCTGTGACAGACAGGCGGGTACGGACGGACTGACAGCCTCTGTCCTGCCGTGGGTGAGTTATAAGTCCAGGTAAAAGGTACATGCACCCTATATACAGTACAGTACAGTACAGTACAGAGCACACAGATTCAATCACCGCACAGATAAATGCTTGGCTGGGTTTCTGTCCTCGGGGCTATAGATGACGCACACGCACACACACAAGCACGCACACACACACACACACACACACACACACACGCACGCACACGCACACACAGGGCCACATTTTGAAGTAAGGGACGTGGGTAGCATGTCCTTCATCCAGATGGACAACCATTCTCACGTGGACTCAACGCAGCGTGGATAACATTAAGGAGCCATGCGTCCCTTTGAGAGACTATATAGATTGTAGATCGGCTATTTTCAAATGGCCTGAAATGTAAATAGGGCTGAAGTGGTTCAATGTATGTTTTGTAGTACTAACAATCTAAATCTACAGATTAGTATAACAAAGGTTTTCAAATAATTGTAGCGGAGACACCCGTTACTGGACATAGACTCTTTCTATAGCAATGAATGATATCACACTATATAGAGGAGACACCCGTTACTGGACATAGACTCTTTCTATAGCAATGAATGATATCACATTATATAGAGACACCCGTTACTGGACATAGACTCTTTCTATAGCAATGAATGATATCACATTATATAGAGACACCCGTTACTGGACATAGACTCTTTCTATAGCAATGAATGATATCACATTATATAGAGACACCCGTTACTGGACATAGACTCTTTCTATAGCAATGAATGATATCACATTATATAGAGACACCCGTTACTGCTGACGTCACTCGCTCATCTCCTGCATTTCAAAGGGGTTTGTGGAAGTTTTTCTGGTGACCTCGGGTCGTTGGAGTGCCTACTCAGACAGGGGTCAATAGGTCAGGGGTCAATAGGTCCTACTCAGTCAGGGGTCAAAGGTCCTACTCAGACAGGGGTCATATGTCCTACTCAGACAGGGGTCAAAGGTCCTACTCAGACAGGGGTCAAAGGTCCTACTCACAGGGGTCAAAGGTCCTACTCACAGGGGTCATAGGTCCTACTCAGACAGGGGTCATAGGTCCTACTCACAGGGGTCAAAGGTCCTACTCACAGGGGTCAAAGGTCCTACTCAGGCGGACATACGGACGGACAGACAGACACACATTGCTGTGCATATAGGAGAGAGCGTGCCACCGCTCAAAAACAAAACAAGTATTTGTTTTAACCCGAAAATATCACTTACAACAACTTTAAAATACAATACACAATCCAGCATTCAGTATTGCTTAATGCATCCGGATAACACGCGGATAAAAACAGTCTCATGACTCCTTTCCATTGTGGTCCAGGAGTCTTTGGCCGGCAGGCCGACAGGAAAAGGAAGTTTAGGTTCAAGTTGAAGCAGAGACTTTGATACATTTACAGGACAATGGAAGCTACGTTAGCCCATTTAGGCCCGACGTCGACGTTTAAAAAGAAATCTTCTAAATCCTGACAGTTTTCTGAAATACCTCATGTTTCTGTATCTGTGGTGCTCAATATCTCATGTCAAGGACCCCCAGAAATATCTGTATTTGGCCACAGACCCCCCCCATCTGAAAATATGTCGTTCAAGGGACTCTTTTATAGGAAAAGACTCGCTCACCGTATAGAAAAAGAAGTAAAACTCCTTAGACTGAGACTTAGAAAAATATTTTTATTTTTATTTTATCATGCTCTCATGGTGCTCTGTGCTCATGGTGCAATTACAAAGCAAACGTTTCGGTCCTATAAGACCTTCGTCAGTGCTATGGACCCCCCGGAAAACATTTGCAAAGATTTTAGTTGAAAAAAACATTCGCTCTGAAAGAATATATATATTCAAAGATTTGCGACACATTTTCACGATAAAAAAAAAAAAAAAGCAGATCTACAAGCTCTATGAGCTTGTAGATCTGCTATTTTTCAATAGCTAAAGTGTAAAACACCAAAAGGGCTATATACTTCCCGCCTAGAATGGGTTAGATGGCTGCTGCTGCTGCACCAACATCATCCACTCCATCTGTCTTGTGCCCTTTTTTCACATACATACCCCCCCCCCCCCTAGGGTGTAAACAAACTGTGGCAGAGAGGGAGAAAAATGGGGGAGAGCTGAAATAATTATTTGGCACGTTGACGCGTTTCACCTTCACTCGTCCTTCCAGGTGACCCAAAGTACAAGAAAGTGGAGGAGAGAGAAAGCGATGAAGGGGGGGAACCATTGAAGGGGGGAGGCGTAGGGGGGGGACCCTTTAAGGGGGGAGGCGTAGGAGGGGGGGAACGGTGCTAGAAGAGAGGGACTACCCAAAAAAAAAAAGTGTGTTTGGAAAGCCGTGGGTGGCGTCGTGCCTTATCGGCCCAGTTCTCCTGGAGAGATTATTGGGGGATTAGTGCAAACGCTTGTTTCTAAAACATGATGAGAAGACGCTCCGCGCGTGATAACGCTTTGAACTCCCGTATACTCTACGCTCTCCTTCTAGGATCCTGCCTTCCGGCGCGCTGTTCCGCGAGAGGAGAGGCAGGAAGAGGAGAGAGGGAGGAACAATGTGGAGAGAGAGAGAGACAGACAGAGCCCCGTGGAGTGGAATCACTCCTGTGGAAGAGAACACTGACTGAACCCCTCCCACCCATAGTCATCGACTTAGACAGACTCCCCCCCCCCCCCCCCCACCCATAGTCATCTTAGACAGACTCCCCTCTTCTCCCTTCTGATGTTGTATGTTGAATGTTCAAGAACATTCTCCTTAACCCATTTTTGGACTGAAGTCGATTAAAAACATCCTAACCTTTTTCCTGAAAAACCCATGTTTCTATGTCAGCGGTGCTCAACCTTTTTCATGTCAAGGACCCCCAGAATTATCTGCTATTTTCCAATAGCTAAAGCATAACATAATACTTCAAACTCCCGCTCCAAAATGGGTTAAGCATCGTCATAGAAAGCATTTTGCATATAAACCGCCGGTACCCCCCCCCCCCCCCTCTCACCGAATCAATGCCTTCATCACAGGCGAAACTTTGCAATTATATCAAACAACTTTGGGGCCAATTAAGAAACACTTTTACATTATCAGTTAATTAAACCATGGATCCCAATCGGAAAAAAAGGAGAACCGATACAATATCAGATCTGTGCTTTGATGATCCAATCGGAAAACAACGGAGGTGGCGTGTTCTGTTCTGTCCCGCGGGTTGCCATGACGAGGCTCGTCTTTGAGAAAGAGCTGGTTGTTCAGTTAACCAAAAAGCCCATCGTCCGTCGATCAGTAAACATTATTATACCGTGTTCTAAAGTCCAACAGCTCATATCAGGCAGAATATATTTAAATAGATAAATGGTTTTACG
>NC_139700.1:8845713-8855713 GCF_964188405.1 Protomyctophum parallelum
CAAAATGTCTGCTAAAGCAACTAACTCCACCACCTCTCCCCCTCTCATGGAAGTAATTAACAATATATAAAGTTACAGCACCAACTTTGATGAGGCTGTATTGCTTTGTTTTAAAAATACAAGGTTTTCTTTATTTCCTGAAAAATGTATATTTTTCATTCCCTGAAAAATGAATATTTTGGAGTTATGAGGTTTCTTCTGTAATAATGTAATCATGTTATAGTGCTTGTAATGCTTCAGCATTAACTTCATTAACTTCATGGCAGTGAAATGTGTAGATTCATTCCAGACTGATTAGTTCAATTAGTAGTGATAACTACACTGGACCCCGCAGGACGGAATCTGTGACCCCTCACCTCTGTTTCCTGGTCCTCTGCGCTGTCATCTGATTGGATGGTCCCTGGGTAGGGACCCCACGTGGTGTCGGGGTGGAGGTCCCTGCACGCTACGACCCTGGTGATGTCATCACCGGCTTCACTCAGCGCCACGTCATCTAGAGAGAGAGAGAGAGAGAGAGAGAGAGAGAGATCAATTCACGTATCCGTCATGTCGGTAGACCAGCAGGCCAACAGCACAATGTCAATAACCGTACCAGGCAAACTGATGAGAGCCCAATGTTCTAATCCGTTCAAAAGACAATGGTCTGTCCTGGATGAAGGTCTGAACGACCGGAAAGTAGAATAAAGAGAAACGTTCTTTTTTAGCAAGTTCCTGACAGTGTGATCAGAGTGATATGCACTCGGTCCTATATATACATGCACCGGTCACAAACCTCTTGAGGTGTGAATCGAACCAAAAAAAAAAAAAAAAAATCTGTGAAACTAATCTGTGAAATTGCTTCACACAATCGTATCAGAGATACTGAAAGGAAGTATATTCTTCTATTATAGAGAAGAGACGTCCAATAAATACATTTAAAAAAACTCGTTTTAACCCACTCTGACCGGGCACCCATTTTGGTGTTGGCATCATGTTATGCTTTAGCTATTGAAAAATAGCAGATCTACAAGCTCATATCGCGCCACCGAGTGGCGCGATACGAGCTTGTAGGTCTGCTATTTTTGAAAAATCGAAGACACTTTTAGAATCTGATCTCAGGTCAGAATGGGTTAATAATGAAACTGTCAGGATGGTCAGAATGGGTTAAGAGGTTGAGAGCTTCTCGCGGCCGGGTTGAACCTGACACAAACCCAACAACCCACCGCCACGGCACATCCGTCCAGGAATAAGGTGCACCGGCGCAGCAGACTAGGGGGAGTTTGAACCAAACGGACCCATGCATTGCAGCCCACGCGCTGCATGCCGTCCGGCCCCTATAGTGCACTTCCTCAAAGTGATAACTGCAGAGGGATGGGAGTCAGGGGCTCGGGCTGGAGTCTGCTACAGCCCAGATAGAGGCTGATAGCGCGGGGGGCACCGCAGGGGGCATGGGAGACGTGTCCATCTATTTAAAACTTAAGACAGCTAGAAGTGCCAGGGCAGAGCGGTCAACGCTCAACTTCTGCAGGAGGCAATAGAGGCATGTCTGTCGGCACATCTGGGGACAAATTGATGAGCTTGCGCGAGCTGTAATGCGGCGGGCTGTTCCGTTAGAGGCTCTGTGTGATCTACTGGGGTGGGATTAATACCACCTGCTACACGGCTATACACCATGTGCCTTTGGGGTATGCTTCTGGACAAAGGGGAGGGGGACAACGTCTCTGCCTGTCTCTCTCTCTCTCTCTCTCTCGGTTTTACGACATTATCTCCCATTTTCTATCTTTCTCATAAGCATGCACACCGAATTTGACCTCCCCCCATACCACCAAGACCCCCCCCCCCCACACACACACACACACACACACACCACCCACCCGCCCGCCCCGCTCTCCTCTCCCTCCATGGTTCAGGCGAGTGTTTTCGGGGGGTCGGCCTAAAGTGGCGGGGCCGATAAGAGTGTTTGTCTAACACTCTCCATGTCAAAACACTCATCTATCTTCTCTGTATCTATACTCACCAGAGAACAACGGACAGACGCTGATAAAATGGCTTTCCCACAGCCGGGGGAGGGGGGGGGGGAGTGTACAGAGGGAAGGGAGGGAGGGAGGGAGCGGTGGGGGTTAGGAGAGGGGGAGTGGCTGAGGGAGGAAGACAGAGGGAACAGGGCTTTGAGGGAGATGTGAATTAATGATGACTTTTTAACGGCTGCGTGTGGTCAAAATTAGCAATCTGTCGATGTCTGAATAACCGTCGTTGCGGTGTCATAACACATGAGGTCATACGCGGCATGACACTGAACCACAATGATACATCATACAAATAAACAACAACCCAGCCTTTCAGTCTCGGTGTGGACGGCAGAGCTTGGCAAGTGATGGCAAGCAAACAAGAACGGGCTAACAAACAGGTGAACGCCCTGCGTGATTTAAAAATCACGAACCCTGGTTGCATAAGAACTCGCACGTTTCAGCGTGCTCGGTGGCGTCTCTCGTGGCTCAAGTTCGCTGGAGACGGCGACCCTCTGTCGTGGTCTAAGTCTATACTTTATCGCCCAAAACAAACGAGTTTATCAATAACGAGTTTACCGAAAAAATAACAGTTTATCACCAAAAGAAACGTGTTGGAAAAGCAGCAGGATTCAAACCCAGGAGGTGTGGATTCAGAGTCTATTCCAGCACACTACCGAGTTGGCTACCAGAATCAGTCAACCAGTTTGAGTGCGCTCAGGTGTTGCGCTCTGAAAATAGCCAATCTACAAGCTCACTTGTAGCTTGTAGATCGGCTAAAACTCGACTAAAACTAGACTAACACTAAAACATTTCAGGTGACTAAAATATGACTTAAAAACTAAACTACCGGTATTCAAAGGACTATGACTGCTGTTAAAAATCAACACTGCCAGCAGGTCAAGGAACCCTCTTGGATGTTGTTCAAGGTTTGGACATTAGCGTGGTTTTGTTTTGTCTGAGGCCTAACGTCCGTCCAGTGAGTCACCAGGCCGGCCCGTCTAGTTTGACCTGTTTAAAAGTCACTTAGTCTGAAGTCCAGCATCTGTTCAGCCAGCAGTATCCATATCTATCTCCTCATCATCCGCTGCATGGGGCCTCGCTTTGGCCACTCTGACCTTCTCTATCTCGCCACTTCATCAATGTCCAGCGTGCGTCCACGCCATTGGTCAATCCCGTTCACATGACCCTCTTATCGGCTTGACCAGCTACGGTGACCCCTCCATTGTGAAACCGTCTTGGGATTTTTACCCCGGTGAGAAAACACAGATATTAACTTATTATAAACACCGTTAAGACGGAGAGATTACTTTGTCAGCTATTAAGACTGAAAACATGGTGTTCCCCGACGTGCGTAGCCAGTTGTGTCATATCCTTTCACCAATGCTATAGCAGTCACACGGGTGGGCATTCTAAATGACCGTACAGGATAACCAATCTCTGAGCTGTGCTGAACAGCTTTTGGTGCAGGGATGCCAGAAACTGATAGAAGTCAAATTGGCAATATAGCCCTGCATATAAAACGTTTCATTTAGTATATATTTTACATTATACTCACATGATCACATATAACATAACGTGCTGGGTGCTGTCCATGCTTTGATGGCTACAGTTTTATAACCAGTTTTGATGAATACACTTTTGTGGAGATCAGCCTCAGTAACCTTTTAAGTGACAATAAATCAGTGGTGATTTGACTGCACAGTAGTATAGAGCAGGGGTGGGCAACTGGCGGCCCGGGGGCCACATGCGGCCCCCACCTTCACTTAATGCGGCCCGCAGGTTAATGTCAGAATACTGATATACATAGTATTGATTTCAGCTGTTGCAATTCCAATTCCAATTTCATGCAAACATGACCTGCTTTAATTATACTTAATGACTAGTATTAAATGACTAGTACTTTAACGACTAGTATTAGTAGTATTGTCTTTTTGGGTACAATTTGTATTTAGTTCATAGTTATCATAACTAAAACTGAATCCATTTGAAAATCAATGAAAAGGTAACTTTTCGGGATTCTAATTTAAAAAAAGCAAAAAAAATAATTCAGTATTTCAATTCAAATATAGCAAAAATAGCTGATCTACAAGCTCAAAACGTGTCACCGCGCGTTTTGAGCTTGTAGATCGGCTATTTTTGCTACGACAGTACTATGCAATGTGGCCCCTCTGGAGTGACTGGAAATATATTCACTCAACATCGTCAAAGTTGCCCACCCCTGGTATAGAGGGTATATGCGCATGCTTAAAGTGAATGGCACATCGAGTGGCAAAGCAACAGGCAAAGTGAGTTAGACATTGTTTAATGTTGTTTAATGCAATCAGATAGACAGACAGACAGAGACAGAGTGAGAACAGATAGAGAGAGAGAGAGAGAGAGGGAGACAGAGAGACAGAGAGAGAGAGAGAGAGAGAGAGAGAGAGAGAGAGAGAGAGAGAGAGAGACAGAGAGAGACAGAGAGACAGAGAGAGAGAGGTGGAGGTGACCACAGAGGGATAGAAGGGATAGTAGTAATCAGTGCTTCTGGCTAATCCCAACAGGTTAGCTGTGTGTGTTCGCTAGTCTAGACTAGCATCACAGGGCCTCCAACAGTCCTAATCCTTGTTAATTAGCCCTCCCTCCCTGCCTGCCCGCCAGCCTCATAATGACCCAGCAGTGTGCGTATCAACAAGGCTGCACTAGCCATGCCTCCCATCACGCTTCTGTCTGACACTGCTTTGTTTCTGATCATGTGTTCAGACACATGCACACATGTACTGTACAGCACACACTGTACAATAATTCAACCCTATATTTCACCACATGTATGCTAAGAAACTCGCACTTGCACGCACGCACGCACATACAGCTTGTCTATTGAATGGTGATTCATGATAATTCACCAAAACACAAGGCTGACTAGGATTGTTATCAATAACATCCAGCCCCACAGAATACACACAGCTTTATTCTTTTTCGCTTGCTTGACATTGTATTTACACACAAACACACACACACACACACACACACACACACACACACACACACACACACACACACACACACACACACACACACACACACACACACACACACACACACACACACACACACACACACACACACACAAACACACAAACACAACCTTATCAATACAGACGCTTCAGCAGGCCTCTGTGACAAGCCAGCACAATAAAACAATCAGTCTGTCATTAATTAAATGACTAACGCAATTAACCACAGAGTGGGAAGTAGGGAGGGAGGTGTGATGGGAGGAGTGGGAGCAGAGGGGGGGGGGAGTCATGGTTTTTGATGGTCGCCAGCCCCTCCTATGTCCAGCTTTGAGGGTCTGTGCAAACACAAACATTGAAGACAAAAGTGCATGATGATTAGGGGTGTAACGATACATTTTAATATAGCGATACACGGTTGACGGTACGATACATGGACCATATTGGTCCGTTATGGCGATGCGATACGATTCACTGATTCGAAAACGATACAGTAACTATTTAAAATACACTGACATTATTTTAAATGAAGTAATTAAACTCCTCTTTTTCATTTTTCTTCAAAAAAAAAGCCAAATACCACGCACAGAAATGTAGTATTCGATTCGATGCCGATTATTTCCATTGCAAAACGATACGATACGATACATAGTCAATGTTGCCGTTTTCATTTCGATATCTACTTCGATTCTTGAAATGAAAATAGATTTTTACTATATCGTTACAGCCCTAATGATAAGAAGAGCGCCCATCACTTCACACGGGTGTGATTGTTAACCCATTCTGTCCAGGCACCCATTTTGGTGTTAGCATCATGTTATGCTTTAACTATTGAAAAATAGCAGATCTACAAGCTCATATCGCGCCACCGAGTGGCGCGATACGAGCTTGTAGGTCTGCTATTTTTGAAAAATCGAAGACACTTTTAGAATCTGATCTCAGGTCAGAATGGGTTAATAATGAAACTGTCAGGATGTAATAGACATTTTTAGAATCTGATCTCAGGTCAGAATGGGTTAAATATCATAATATAGTCAATTCATGGTGTCGTGGTCCAAGACGTCGTCAGTACAGTACTATGACTACAGTACCTTCTTCACTGAGGAAAACTAAATAAAAACCAAGCTATGATGGCTAAAACTAAGACGAAATATGTTGACAATAATGTCAACTAATAATAACTAGACTAAAATGTTAGGAAGGGAACTAGTGGATGATCCAGTAGAACTAAAGGACAAGTCATTTAATGCTTGGTTGTATATGCTGAAAATACTAGAAGCTTGTAGATCTGCTATTTTCAACATGCCAGCCAAGTCTACGACGCCATCAAGGCCTGACAAAATAGAATTTAGTCGACTAAATCGAATACAATTCTGGGTTGAGGTCTGGATTCACTAAATCTGGTTTGAAAATCTTATGACATTTGGTCGACTAAAACACTAAAACACTTTACATGACAAAAATGCTAAATGAAAAGGTATATTCAAAAGACTACGACTAAAACTATTATCAACATTTTCTGTCAAAATCAACTCTACACCCAAACCCCCTCTCTCACGCACGCACAAGACTACAGGGGTAAGAGCTCATGTCACACAGTACCTCGACTGGGTAGCTAATCATCAACTTATCTCCGACAACACAGCGTTTGGGTCAACCTAACTTGCTCCGCGGGTCATCGTCTGCGTATGAAAAACCCACACTCCGGGACATCATCATCATCTTCCAAAATCGACCAATGCGGGAAGAGCGCCCTCAAAAAACGGCGCGGCCTGATTGGATATCGATGAGGGAAGAGAAAGGAGGGTGTAACCCGACACCGACGTCTCTTCTATCAGGGCTAATTGATTTTTTAAAAAGACTATTGTTGATATCAAATGAGCACATCGCTGGCGGAGCTATTGATTTTTTGACACAGTACAACAGGAAATCTTTATCTGCGCGGCACTCCGACCCCGCACTAATAGGTGGGGTATAACCTCTGCTGAATGACAAATCCCCACACTCCCATTCCTCTCTCTCTCTGTCTCTCTGTCTCTCTGTCTCTCTCTCTCTCTCTCTCTCTCTCTCTCTCACCGTATAAGTTTCTTTTCCCTTTTTACCGCCTTTATGATGGAATCCTGTTCTGTTCTTTGACTATATAGAAGTGTCTGTTTGTACGTCTCTAAATGTTCTGATGAAATTGAACAATGTGGACCCTGTTGTAAACAAGTGTAATTTTTAATTGGGTCGTCCACTCACAGTTAACAGTCTTTGTATTGAGTTTGTGCTTGAAATGTACTGTAATTCTGCAAACTGTTAATAAATATTTCAATCGATCAATCAAAAACTCTCTCTCACGTGCGAGGGGTTCCTCTATTCACAGGACATGTCAGATGCTTTATGATGGGAAGAGGAGTCTCTTACTGTAGCTTGTTAGAATATAATGAAAATAAAATCACGCCTGTGTGAAGTGAGGGGCGCTCTTATTAGTAATTTTAGTCACCTGGTATGTTTTTGCGTTTGCAAGTTTTTGTCGACTAAAATGTATTTTGTCGGACCTCGATGCCGACGTAATGGCTGATTAGTTTTAGTCATCATGGCTTAGTTTTCATTTCGTTTTTGCCAGTGAAAAAAGGTAGTCGACTAACATTTTCCGTCGTAGTTTTAGTCGACGAAATCAACACTGTTACAAACCTACACACAAAGCTGTGCATAGCAGGGGCTAGCGGTCCCCCAACAAAATTATCTCCGACACTATACTCAAGTTGTGGTCGATTACGTCATCGCAGTCGCACTATTAAAATGCCCCACATCAGCAGATGAACAATCATCCCATGGATGCATTAACCCAGTCTGACCTGAGATCAGATTCAAAATGTCTTCTACATCCTGACAGTTTTCCATTCTGACCTGAAATCAGATTAAAAAGAAAATCTTCTGTCAGTCGCTCTTCGATTTTTCAAAAAATAGCAGACCTACAAGCTCGTAGCGCGCCACTCGGTGGCGCGCTACGAGCTTGGCAGAGGAAGTGTAGCGCCCAGGATTACATTAGATAATTGACACTGGGTGAAAAAATGGGTTGCAAATGGGTTATAAAAATTATATAAAAATAAAAAAAACATTAGCATTACATGTTATTACATCATTATATAAAATTTAGCCTGTATAATATTATACTTGTACGACAGGTTCTCTCTCCCTCTCTCTCCATCGTTATTCTGTGACGCGCACGACCACTCTTGTTGTGGTTGCTTAGTTTCTTTCACCGGAGCCAGCGCAATGCATTGTGGGACTGGTGGTATGGCTAGTGATCATCACCTGTACCCTATACACATCACAGTGCATTGTGGGACGACATGAGTACACTATAATAGCCGTAATAGGGTATAATAATGGTCACTATACATTTGAAATTGGACACCACTACAAAATGACACACTAATTCACTATGATAGAGCACTAGTGAGTGATTTCGGACACAGCCTTGGTGTGTAGAGCACTGGAGCCAGTGGTCCTTGACGAGTGCTCCCCAGCCAAATGATGGAAAGTTGGTAACCAAATGGACCCTGACCCTGAAATGGATCTTTAACTCTTGAAGAGTCCATTTGGTTACAACTTTCTCAAGAGTCACAATCTTGTTATACACCTGCAGCGCTATTAACTTCTACACAATCATTGTGTAGACTTGTGTAATTGTGTAATTGCGATCAACGTTTGCCTGTTATCTCTCCAAAATGGTATACCGCATCAATACAGCATGGACTTGTGGACAAAGTCTTATCCAACGATATTATATTATCGATGTAAATATTATTATTATGCAATTAGTATTGGGTCTGAGAGGCTATATCTCATTAAATGTTGGTCCGTGGCTCAAATACAGAATAGATAATGGGCCTTGATATGAAAAAGGTTGAACCTTAGACGAAGCTGCGGGGTTTAAACCCTCACCAGGCGCACCTCTTCTACTACAGTGAACGGCAGAGTGACTGATGTTAGTCTGCCTCAAACGTTACTCTTTCACCTGTTTTTCACTAACACTAACATAACAAAGATGCCCAGAACATCGGGATGAACCTGTGTAGTTTATGGCTGATCCAACAGTATAGTGGCAACATTCCAAAAAACAAAAAAACGTAATGTCAAAAAAATATCCCCCAATACCCAATCTTTTTGTTTTATGAACACACAAGGCTGCCGTACTTTATACCTCATACTTATACTCATACTCATACGTAAGCTGCGACGTATACAAGCTCATATCGCGCCACCGAGTGGCGCGATACGAGCTTGTAGGTCTGCTATTGACACGACTGACATTTTTAGAATCTGATCTCAGGTCAGAATGGGTTCATCAGACCAGTGTGTGTCCAGTGGAAAGGTCGTATGAATCTGATCTCAGGTCAGAATGGGCTAGACTAGAGGACAAAAAGACAGGGCCAAGCTGAGCCCCGGCCAACAAACTATTCATTTACCAAGTATATAGAGTTTCTTCACCCTTCTCTTCCCTAATACCTCCCCGGCCTGTCTCTCTCTCTCTCTCTCTCTCTGTGGCGTCCGGCAGACTCAGCACTGCGGCTCAATAGATAGACATTTTTCTGGGGATAAGGCATCAACTGCTCAGGACCAACGCAATCATTTCCATTTTACCCTCTGTTGCACCGTCTGAGATAAGACACCTGCGTTGGCCGTGCTATAATCTTGATGAGCTTCAACAGAACTTTATCGTTGACATTTACCACTGTTTACCCAACTAATTTCTCTTAACTGCACCGCTGAACTTTTATCTGCCGAATACATACGGCGCCCGGGAAAGAGCAAGGTTCGAGCATGCAAATTTCCCCCCAAATGTGAGGAAAGATAAAATGATCGTAATAAAAAGAAAAACCCACGACAACAAAAAAGACGAAGGAACTTAACCCACTTTGGACGGGAACCCCTTGGTGTTTATAGCATCAAGTTATGCTTTAGCTATTGAAAAATAGCAGATCTACAAGCTCATAGCGCGCCACCGAGTGGCGCGATACGAGCTTGTAGGTC